>NC_134213.1:24012878-24315909 GCF_965140235.1 Caretta caretta | reverse complement strand
CAAATCAAAGTTGCTCCTTCACTTTCCAGAGGCTTGCCCCATTGCATATTTCTTCCCAAGACCAATTGTAGCCTCTCTCTTTTACCCTGTAAATTTGGGGTCCCCATCTGTGGAATTCTCTCACTTCCTCTCAGACAGCAACTGAATCCATCCCTTTCTTCTTGACTGAAAGTGCTGTTTCCAATTCTCTTACTTACTGCACTGGGTTAGCAGGGGTGAACTAAGGGTAGGATTTTGCCCTATACCTTCACTTGTCTTCCAAATGCTTGCACAAGTACTTGTGTGTATACACAGACCCTGTGCTTGAGTAGCACAAATTGCACATACCAATATGCAAGAACAAATCAAGGTTTGTGAAAATACCTTTTTGGGTTGGGAAATTGGACAAATGCATAAGTGCACCCACAATTTATCATGCAATTCTGGAAAATATACCCCACATTTCTATATCTTGTTTCCCCTCTGTGCAAGTGTACCGGTATGATTATTTACATTATTACTTATTTTTAAATTGCTACTTCAGCCAATCTCCAGAAATCATTTTGTTTCTTTGTTTGTATGAGAGCAACTGTACCCAATTTAGTAAAGTAATCCATTCTTATTTCTCATCATTCACTGTAAAGCCTTTTTAAAATCCTTTGTATGAAAAAGACAAGATAAAACTAAATTGAATTCAGCTGAATTTACATGAACAGTGTAGCAACTTTTAAAACTTGACAAGTCGAGTGAAGATAGCAGGCTGAAGTGACTGTTAGATAAGGAGACAAAATCTCAACCAGTGTTTCACCTCTTGTCTGAAAATCTTCAAAAACCTTGCATGGGAAGAAAAGGTCATTGACAAGAATTTCCTGAATGATCTATGATTTCCTAATGACATGGTTGCCTTTGCTGAAATTTCTAAAAGAGCTTTCAGAAATTATTTGGAAGGTTCCCACAAAGATAGACTCAGGATGAATATGTAGAAGACCATGGTCTCATTTAATACAATTATGAAATAAAAAATAACTGAAATGCATAGAAAAGAATTAGAATTTGTTACAGACTTGTCAGATTGAGACAAATGATACATGTTATTCAAATCTAAAGCTATAAAGTGAAGAGAAGAATTAAGGCATAGGTCTTGTCTAGATTGGAAAAATGAAGTGTGTTTACAAACATTTTAGCCAATATGTGTTCCTTATCATGTTGCTTGACCATGACAACTTAACATATTTTTAAAAAGTACTGTCTTTGTCTAAATGTGGTAATAGGTGGTGTTTCAAAGCATGTTAATTAATATGTGTTCACTAACTCATTTCCTAAACATAACTCTAGATAGACTCTTTGGGTCTGATCCTGAGAGGTGATCCCACTGAATTCAACAGGAGTTGTATGTATTCAGCACCTTTCAGGACTGAGTCCTTATTGAAGAAGCTTTGAAAGACTCAATGCTATCAGGAAATTTTAAAAAATCCAGACCGTAGGATAGCAAGAACAGAGTCTATTTCAAACAACGTTCTGCTTTTTGTGATCTGTTTTTGGCATGAAGACATTATTTTGACTGGTACCCTACTAAATACTCAACATAGATTTAACCTTGTTTTTTTTTTCAAAAATCATCAAACTTACTGTGTATACTGCCAGCAATAAAATACTCCAATTAGCCTGGGGAAGTCACTAAGAGAATGAAGCAACAATAAAATCTGTAGACAAAGGCATAGGAAGATGTATATTTGTGGTCAGTAAACTATCTTTGGAGGTAAGGAAAAATAAAGATGATACCCTCAGAGGTTGAATAGTTGTGCAACTCCATTGACTATGAGCAAGCTATGCTCATCTGTACCAGCTGAGATGCTATATTCAGAATGAAGAGAGCATTGTGAGAAAACAAAAGAACTCTTCATTCAGTTTTATTCTGTGCAGACATTTCAAGAGCTATAAAAGAGGAAGGCCCAAATGACTGTTAAAATAAGACAGCAGTTGCTTTATTATTATCAGTGAAATCCATGACTTCAGGCTTTTTATTTTATCCTAGTAGAGAACATGAGTAACAAAACAGCCATTTTGAATTTTTAAAATCAAAATTCTATTTCTAACTGATTGATTTCATTTCTTATTTATGGCTGGAAGCAATGGTTTTTCTGGATAACTTAAATTATTATTAAATGAAATACCATTTGTGGAAATGTGGGTGTGACAGGTCCAGGACCAGCTGCATCTCTGTCACCTCTCTGGTCTCTCTGAGGGCACCCCCTCAGGAGTCGGGCCTTGTGACTTTACCTATCCTGGTGTGGAAATCTTAGACTGTACTACAGGACCCTGAGCATCAACCATGCTTATCCAACAGGTCTGATTGAGTTTTGGCATTTGTGGTTCTTTTCTTTGGGAGCCTGTGACAAGTGGTGAATACAGTGACACAACGGTCTTTTTAAAAACAAAGCATTATTTATTTTAACAGTAAGAACTAAGGCTATGTCTACACTTAGAATCATAGAAGATGAGGGTTGGAAGAGACCTCAGGAGGTCATCTAGTCCAACCCCCTGTTCAAAGCAGGACCAACCCCAACTAAATCATCTCAGCCAGGGCTTTGTCAAGCCGGGCCTCAAAAACCTCTAAGGATGGAGATTCCACCACCTCCCAAGGCAACCCATTCCAGTGCTTCACCACCCTCCTAGTGAAAAAGCTTTTCCTAATATCCAACCTAGACCTCCCCCACTGCAACTTGAGACCATTGCTCCTTGTCATCTGCCACCACTGAGAACAGCCTAGCTCCATCCTCTTTGGAACCCCCCTTCAGGTAGTTGAAGGCTGCTATCAAATCCCCCCTCACTCTTCTTTTTCACAGACTTAATAAGCCCAGTTCTCTCAGCATCTCCTCATAAGTCATGTGCCCCATCTCCCTAATCATTTTCATTGCCCTCTGCTGGACTCTCTCCAATTTGTCCACATCCTTTCTGTTGTGGGGGGCCCAAAACTGGACACAATATTCCAGATGTGGCTTCACCAGTGCCAAATAGAGGGGAATAATCACTTCCCTCGATCTGCTGGCAATGCTCCTACTAATGCAGTCCAATATGCCATTAGCCTTCTTGGCAACAAGGGCACACTGTTGACTCATATCCAGCTTCTTGTCCACTGTAATCCCCAGATCCTTTTCAGAACTGCCGCTTAGCCAGTCGGTCCCCAGTAGCAGTGCATGGGATTCTTCCATCCTAAGTACAGGACTCTGCACTTGTCCTTGATGAACCTCATCAGATTTCTTTTGGCCCAATCCTCCAATTTGTCTAGGTCACTTTGGACCCTATCCCTACCCTCCAGCATATCTGGAATTTCAGTCCATGGAAATGTCAGGCCAATGCTGACCAAGTTTGAAAACCCCACCCAGAGTTTACAGGACACCCAAAGTGGGCAAAAAAGAAAAATACCACCGGGGCTTCCAGTGTATTTACATAGATTTTTTTCAACCAAACAGACACAAACTAATGCAGCCTCTGGCCACATTCCCTTCATGTTGTTCAACAATTTGTGACCTACACAAAACAATGAAAACAAACAAACAACAATAAAGCATAAACAGGCCCTTATGTCCTCAGAACTCCAACTTTGGGCTTCTACTCAGTAAAGTCTTGTCTTTCCCTCACAAGAGAGTAGCACTGGCACTTTTTAAGGCTCTGTACATAATTTGCTTCAGTTGCACCTCATTACCAAATCTCAGGTAAACCACTCTTGAAAACCATGCTGGACTGTAATTGGGATGGGGGAAACCTGCTGCAGGCCTTACAGCCAGCTTACTAGAGCATGTCCTAGGGGAGGGCAGTAGGGTTGCAGGATCCTACCTGGGATCAGTGAATGGCCTGTAAGACCTGCCGCAATGCTAGGTCAAATGTTCTCATGATTTAATATCAATAATAGTTCATATTTTGGACTTGTAGCATGCTTTTCATCTGAAGATCTCTGAATGCTATAATGTATACCCTTCATTATGTATAAGAGCTACTAAAATGATTATTAGCTGCAGTTGAATATACGGAGGTACAGTGAAGTTAAGTGACTTGCTCAAGATCACATGAGTCAGGGCAGGTCTACACTACAGCAGGGATCGATGTTCTGGATCCACCAGTGGTTGATTTAGCGGGTCTAGTAAAGACCCGCCAAATCGACTGCAGATCGCTCTTCAATTGACCCCTGTACTCGACCCCCGATGAGAAGAGTAAGGTAAGTCGAAAGGAGATTTCTCCCTCCGACCCGCCACTGTGTAGACCCCACAGTAACTCGACTTAAGGTACATCGACTTCAGCTATGTTATTCATGTAGCTGGAGTTGCATAGTGTAGGTCGACTTACCGCGGTAGTGTGGACATAGCCTCAGTCATAGATGCTAGATTAGAAATCCTGACACCCAGACCTGCCCTCTAACTATAAGATAATGCATTCTGTCCATACTAGTACAATTAGAGATGCATACTGTTTGTAAAAAAAAAAAAAAACAAAACAAAAATGGTACCGTGGAACTATCTCACAGAGAAGACATTCATTTCACAGAATAATTTCATTCTAAACGGAGGCTGACTGTAACTGAAATGTTAGTTTACACTGCAATGCAATTGAAGCATTTAGGACTTTTGGTTGCTATAAACAAGTTTTTACAATATCAGCAGGCTCTACTGTCTATTGCTCATCTAGGTTACCTCAATGAGCATACAGTTATGCTGATACAAAATAAGATTATGACACAGCTCATTCAGCCCAGACATTTTTGCAAGTAGCTACTGTCCACAACGGAGGGTTGAATGGAATGTTATATAATGTTAACTTTACAATCTAACGTTATAATAATAACAAAAAACATTTAGAAGAAGTGTTCTTAGCTGTAAAATTCATTTAGAAAGAAATAGAAGGATAAAGTATATAGGTGAGATAATAATGGGAACCCTACTGGCCCATGCACTGTTTTAATGAAGAATCTGAAATACAGCCAAGAGTAGAATTTGGCACTGTAATTCCACCTTTCATGCTCAAGGTATTCTAAAGCAATTTTGAATAATGAGCTAGATCCTCCTGACTCAGTGACTGTCTAGGAAGTAACCGCAATTTTCTCAATACAAGCTCCCCAACACAGATATCAGACCATAGAATCTGTTTTCCTGTGATCAAGAATGTTGGTTGTGGTACTGCATTTCTCTCTGCTTATTTAAAGAAAGTGCCAGATCCATCCCTAACTTTCACTTAGGCACCAAAAGGGACTTTAAACGGATGAATTATTAGATGTTAGCATTTTCAATTGTAAAGTGCAGGGCTCATAAAAAAACAAACTAGGGAAAAAGAAGACAAAACTAGCTAAAAGTTAAACAATAATAATTTATGTAGAACTGCAGGGAGACTGAGAAGTGTGTGAGGTGAACTTTATAAAGTTCTATGGCTCCAAATGAAGATTTTTCTCTTTAGCTAGTAGTGTAAAAGCCAAAAAGGTCCCCAATTCTCAGTTCCTCTGGTTCAGTGTGTGAATTTTAGAAAAATATTCATAATGTGTTAATTGGCATTAGGATAAGAAGTTCCAAAGCTAGGTAAAAATAGCTTCTAATAAATCTGCTCATAAATCACTAAAACCAGAGCAGAATTCCAAATTAGTGACCATTCAGAGCCTTCTAGTTTTGACTTTATGTTTACAAATTAATAACTGTGCAGTACAGAAAAAGGCAATATTTACATTATTTTCCCGAATCAAGGACAAATTTTCATAAATAGGGAAGATGATATAAAGATCCTCTGAACAATATAGAATTGTAGCTGCTTAAATGTGCTACAAATCAAAGTGCTGTAGCTATTCCCTAAAGCCTCTTGCCAACTGTTTATTTGAGAACGAGGTGTCTAAACCATTCCCCCTAAATGCAACTAGAAAATGTAATCCGCAGATATCTGGCGAGGAAGTATGATTTTGTGGTTAAGCACTGGACTTGGAGTCTGTTTTCTGTTTTTGGCTTTTACACAGAGTTTCTGTAGAGCTTTAGGGTCCTATTTGCAGAGGAGCTGACTAACCACAGCTCCAAATGAAGTATTTTGCAGCTGTGGGGCTTAGCATTGCTGAACATAATCTCCTTGGCCCAGACCCACAAAGGTATTTGGGCTTCTGACTTCCATTGAATTTAATGAAAGTCAGGACCCTACATACCTTTGTGGATCTGTGCCATTGTGCCTCATTTTCCCATCTGCAAAACTGTTATAATTATTAATTTCTTACCTCACCAGGATGCTGTTATGAGTTTCAATTAACTGAGGTTAGTGAGGTACTCAGATACTACAATGATGAGTGCCATAGAAAAGCCTTTTAATAATGTAAAGAGAATGATTTTGCTTTTCTGCCATTTTTTCTTAGTAAATGGAGTACATATATCTGTAAAACAAATTAAAGGACTTTATTGTATGTGTCTACTTTACATCACTTTTCAAATATCATTTGAAAAATGTATCTTTCCTCATTATCTACCTTTTAATTTATCTCTTCCTCCACAGTTAGTTAACCCTGTGAAGAATTAGGGGGTGTAGTTCTGCAAAAGACAAATCAAAGTTGAACTGTAACATATAAATGTTCTGCACAGACAAATACTTTCTGAAACAAGCCCCTGAGAGGAAGATAACTGCTAAGGTTTGCTAGATTTGAGTAGGAATGCACAATGAAGGAATTCTTTAACAAAGCAGCAATGACTGATAGTTCCTAGTCTTTTGAGCTGACACTGCTTTGTCATAATATGAAAATAATTGACAAAACACAGGGTATCTAGACTAAAAGCTTTGGAAACAAACACTGTCTACAGTGCATGGAGGTAAAAAAAATGGAACTTGCTTGAAAATTCTTCTGGACCTTGAGGACGAATTCAAAGGGATGATAAAATGAGCAAGAATTGGGTTGTTTTGAGTGAAGTCCTGCCTAGTTAACTCTACTTTGGATAAGTCTAGCACCTCATCTGTGCATTGCCATGCCAAATTCCAGAAAAGTCAAACAAAAAGCTAGAAGAATCCAAACTGATTCCAGACATAGGCTACAGCAAAGGAGTAGAATTTTGTAAGCTTCTGCTACAGATTAGGGCACAAACATGTATCCTGTTCTCGTTCATCTTCTATTATTTGGTCAGAATTTACTACAACTGGATGAAATATTGTTATTTCTTTCAGAATATTTTTCAGCTATTAACTAACCTTCAGTTACTTTTATTGTTGTCATAATTACCTTTCCTCCATTTGAAGTATTGTCCAGAGAACGTTTTCTCTTGCTTTAAATATGGTTGCAATAACTTACTCTTAAATGTATTTTGAACTGATTGACTATAAATTAATTTCATACACATACTGTTTTAGATATATAAAATAGTTTATTTGAATTGATTTTGATTGTCCTTCTTAATAATTCTTTAAAAAGGGTGATGGGGGGACAGAGGTTGATAAGCAACACTGCTTCTGGAGAGCAACATGTTGCTGTTATGAAATATATCAAACACTGCCATACTGTATGTGAAATTATTTTTCCCAAAGCACACCTATTTTATACACAGTTCTTAAACATGCAGTACATTACTGCCTGACTTGTTTTGCATTTGTCATGTTCCAGAGCTATTCCTTTATCAACATAATCCCCTCTGTGGTTGTATTGCTTGCGATAAATTACTTCTGCTTTGTTTTACCTCAAGGTTATCCTAATCTCTTAAGAATGCTTATGCTTATGCTAAATCTTAGAAGAAGTTCAGAACCATGATTGAAGTTCCGTAAAATGCGGGTAAATTTAATAATTTGACATTTGGTATCTACAATAGAGATTCTGAAAAGTGTATGGTGACCTTTCATTACCATGCAATAAATGATTATTTTCATTTTAGTATCTTGTCTGGAGATATAAAAATGAAACTTAGAAATGTAGTAGTGGTAACAGGAAATGTTTCAAGGATTTGCAAACAGTGCAATTGTTTCCTTAATTTGCAAGTGTAATTATTGCATATGTTGGTAATTGTGTGCAAATGTGCCTAATTAACCATTTGCAAATGCACAAATGAAGTGCATAGTTGCCCAACAACATGGGTAGAAAATTTGACTCAACGTTTCTATATAATTGGAAAGTACTAGATGGCTCAACTGAGTGGCACTAGGTTACAGAGACTTCAACATATTGGCTAATGGTTTGCTTTATCCCACATCAGAGGCAAGAAATTATTATTTTCCAGCAGTTTGTTGGCCCAGGTGGAATCATTTGATTGTCCCATTCAGTTACCAGTGAACAGGAGTCTAAATGCCAAAAACCACCAATATATTTGTTACTCAGTGTTACCGTATTTGGTAGTCTCAGAAAAAAAGGCTATGGAGTGAAAGGGAATGTAGGTGAACTACTCTCTTACCCCTAGAGGTGGGTCTTATTAAAGTATGGTTCTACTCTGAAAAATTACTATTGAAACAGATCCTTCTTTCACTCTGTGTGTATTTAGAGCCACATTTCCTCCCTTTTACTTCTACAACTGGTGTAAAGCCAATAAAGCAACAGGAAAATTATGTAGAGTCTATTCTGGCTCATGCATCATTAAAAGAATTGTTAACTAAGTTCCATTTGTAAAACTAAATCCTTTCCTTGGTTATCTCTGTGCCAGTTATTCATTGGGTTTTGCATTTCAAAAATGTAATTGAAAGTAAAATTGGGTTTGCACAATAGATGAGGGCAGAATTTGGATTACAGCATCTGTATTGCTGATAATGCACAAGGCAGAAAGAATCTAGCATGACTTTCAGATTTGAGGCCAACCAGGCAGAGTTAGCAATTAGAAATAAATATCTGTGTACTTGGAAAGGAAGTACATTGGATTGTAAGTCGCTGAGAGTTAATAAACACTCACCCTCACAATGCTAATATTACAATCAATTTTCAGAGTAAAACCCACACACTTGTGGAACAATTAGGAACCTACACTAGGGCTTCTGGTGCTTAATCTAGTGTGCGTGTACAGAGATTTCAATCTTCAGATCTCTCAATCTGGCATCTTTAGAAGGTCCTAACTTTTAAAGTGTCATTATCTGCATTGCTTTTACTTAACATGTCAATTACCATTTCTCCTATTTATTTATTTTTTATTTCTGTAGTTCCCATCTTGGCAGAAGGAGCATGGATTTAACTTAATTGAATACAGGCTATATGTAGACTAGCAAAACTCTAAGTAACCTGGCACAATTTAAAAAAAAAAAGGAAAATTGGCCACTACCATTCTACCATATGCCAACCTTTGGAAGTGCTTCTTTTTCATTCACCAAACAAGAGTTAATGAAGATGGGCAAGCAATCACTTTAGATGATGTTGTTGCTGTTGTGTCCAGTATCTTTCAGGTACCTACTAACCCAAATAACTTTTGCATGTGAGTGCCATGTTGCAAATGAATACTGGCTGTTATCTAACGATAGCATGAAACCTTGTAAGGTTCTTCTTTCTTCTGTTTTACAGCTAAAAACTGAAGAGTGAGAGATATTGAGAATCTACAAGCACCAAAGAACTTGCAACAGATGGGTCCCCCTTATCTGGTCGCATTGTAGTCTAAACAATTTGACAGTTTTCACTGAGAGAAGGTTGGGCAATATAACAGTAACTCTGAATAAGGAGGGAAAGAGAAACTGATCACTTTGGCCCAAAGGCTTGGCTTGTTATGGAGGAAATTATTATTATTATTAGCAGCAGTGAGAAGGCACTCTTATCTCTACGAAAGATGAGTGTGATGATCTGCAAAAAAATCTTTACGCTGGCTGGCTAGTCAAGAAAATATCAGGGGGGATACTTGTGCTCTAGATAGGCACACCTGTAAATATGCTGTTGCTCAACCAGCCACAATACATGCCATAGACTGTACCAGTTGCTTGAGTAAGTGTGAGCTGCGAGGTGGCTCCATTTGAAAAACAAGCACGAGAGATATCACAGCATAGTTAAACAGCATTTTTTATCTTTTATTTCTTTATAGCATGTTTGTGCTTTCTTCTCCTTCAAACACTTAGAAGATAATAAGGTGACAAATAACAGTCAGCATGGATTTGTCAAGAACAAATCGTGTCAAACTAACCTGATAGCTTTCTTTGACAGGGTAACAAGCCTTGTGGATAGGGGGGAAGCGGTAGAAGTGGTATATCTTGACTTTAATAAGGCTTTTGATACTATCTCGCATGACCTTCTCATAAACAAACTAGGGAAATACAACTTAGATGGAGCTACTATAAGGTGGGTGCATAACTGGTTGGAAAATCATTCCCAGAGACTAGTTATTAGTGGTTCACAGTCATGCTGGAAGGACATAATGTGTGGACTCCCACAGGGATCAGTTCTGGGTCTGGTTCTGTTCAATATCTTCATCAATGATTTAGATAATGGCATAGAGAGTACACCTATAAAGTTTGCAGACGATACCAAGCTGAAAGGGGTTGCAAGTGCTTTGGAAGGTAATAAAATTCAAAATGATCTGGACAAACTGGAGAAAAGGTCTGAAGGAAATAGGATGAAATTCAATAAGGACAAATGCAAAGTACTCCACTTAGGACAGAACAATCAGTTGCATACATACAAAATGGGAAATGACTGCATAGTAAGGAGTACTGCAGAAAGGGATCTGGGGAACATACTGGATCACAAGCTAAATATGAGTCAACAGTGTAACACTGTGGCAAAAAAAGCAAACATCATTCTGGGATGTATTAGCAAGAGTATTGTAAGCAAGACACGAGAAGTAATTTTTCTGCTCTATTCCACACTGATTAGACCTCAGCTAGAGTGTTGTGTCTAGTTCTGGGCACCACATTTCAGAAAAGATGTGGACAAATTGGAGAAAGTCCAGACAAGAGCAACAAAAATGATTAAAGTTCTAGAAAACATGACCTATGAGGGAAATTTGAAAAAATTGGGTTTGTTTAGTCTGGAGGAGAGAAGACTGAGAGGGGGCGTGATAACAGTTTTCAAGTACATAAAAGGTTGTTACAGGGAGGAGGGATAAAAATTGTTCTTCTTAACCTCTGAGGATAGGACAACAAGCAATGGGCTTAAATTGCAGCAAGGACAGTTTAGGTTGGGCATTAGGAAAAACATCCTAACTGTCAGAGTGGTTAAGAACTGGTATAAATTGCCTAGGGAGATGGTGGAATCTCCATCATTGGGGATTTTTAAGAGTAGGTTGGACAACCACCTGTCAGGGATGGTCTAGATAATACTTAGTCCTGCCTTGAGTGCAGGAGACTGGACCTCTCAAGGTCACGTCCAGTTCTATGATTCTAGTGATTAGCAAATAGCAATCTGGGCCAAGTCTAAGCAGGTAATAAGTCAAGTTGCCGAACAGTTGATGTTTGCTTTGTAAGATCCAGCTAAGACGACACGAGGGCTTCTTACTATTTTTGTAAATCTAAGTATTTCTTTTGCACATTTCTGCTTTTAATCTCTTGCTTGTTAAGAGAAATGACTAACTCATCTGCAGTCTTACTGGCCTAACTAATGTCAGTTCACACCAAAATAAATACAAATAGGTTAACAAACCTCTGTAGACTATATATTCTAACATTATTCTTGAAGAATTGCCTGAGACCAAGATAAGAGAGAATGAAATGGGGAAAACCTTCAAAATTATTTCAGATCAAGAAACAGATAAAAATTCAATAATGGTAAAGGAAAGTAGAAAATTAATCACACAGTTGGTTAACTACAACTGAAAGTAGGAGCTAGGTGGATATCTAGGGAATAGTCAAAAGAAAGAGGAAACTCTTAATAGAAATATCACTCCTACATGGCATTAAACCATATAGGTCAAAATATTAGAAGCATAAACAGAGAAAAGATAACTGAACCCAATTTTCTAATTTGCTTTCTGTCTGCCAGGATCTGTTTTTCTCAGTAGGAGAATATAGCTAAGAAATTTTAATTCTTCTTGATGAAAAACTCTCTGAGACTTTCAGGGTGCGGGAGTCCTATAACAACACTTCCCTGGGAATCTGGTCCTAATCAAACTCCAGTGGCCAAGAACTAGATTGTAGTGGCCCCCGCCTTGCACAGCCCTTGCAAAAGTCAAACAAAATAGCCATGCGTGATCTCATGGACTATGCTTCTTCGTAGTGCCCCTGGGATTGCAAAGCACCCAAAAAGATGCAGGCAGGAAAGCGTGAAGATGAGGCATTAGACTGATCTCACCTGTCCAATGACCTGCAGCAAGGGTCTATAGATCTAAAATGGTGTTCTGGTTAAAATTAGATCTAGAGATCTAGCAGAATAGTTTTTATTGGTATTCTGAAATGCTGAGAACAATTTGTCTTGGATCAAACAATAAAAAAAGAGCTTTTCCCTCTCATTCTTAAAAAATATATCAAGCAAAGTTATAACTAATTCAATGCAATAAATAAATGAATACATAAAATCCTGTATTAGGTTGTACAGTTAAAATGTTAAAGAGGTCAGCAAACATATCTTGGTATTTGTATGGCCCTCTTCTCTGTAGTATCTGAGCACTTCAAATAAGCATTAGAGCAGGATTATCACCTGACTCTCCCACATGCCAGATCAGTGCCCTAACCACTAGGCTATGGAATCAATCTTTCTCCACCCTCATGAATATTTAATTATTTATACAAAGTTCAACAGCTCCAACAGGGAAGATTGAGCAAGCCTCACTGCAGAATACCTTATAGCATGATGGCTAGGGCTCTTTCTTTAGAGGGGGATAGACTTGGGTTCAACTCAGACACAGCAGACACTTTAATCTGGGTCTTCTACTTCCCAGGTGAGTGTGGTAACCACTGTGCTATTGGTTATTACATACCACATGCTTTTTCTAACCTACTTCCCCTGGCTGTCATTTGCGTAAGGCCCGATCCCAAGTGCATGCTCTGAGAATGCCTATGGGATCTGGCCGCAGTAGGGAGGTAGATGAGGGAATGCCTCATCTGAGAATCTTGCCTGGCCTTAGGTGGGGTGAAGGCTCTGAGATGGTCATTAGCTGTAGGGTTGCACCATGATTTGGTGGCTTTGTGCATGCCTACTTAGGGATAGGCACCTATGGGACTTTAGGTGGCAGCAGAGTGGTGATTTTGAGACTCTCAGTGGTGCCTAAGAGGCAGTTAGGTACCTAAGCACCTTTGAGGATCAAGTACAGACAAACGAAGGTCCCGATTTCAAAGTCTGTTGAGTCTCTCCATTGACTTCAATGGGTTTTGCATTAGGTTGTATGGGCCAGATTTTCAGAGGTGTTTAGGTGACTAAAGATGCAGATGGATATCTAGTGGGATTTTTAAAAGCACCTAAGTAGGTTAAGCATCTAATTTCCAGCACATCTGAAAATCCCACTAGGCACCTGTCCACATCTTTTCGTGCCTTAAATACCATTGTAAATCTTTCTGCAAGTGAGTCACCCAAGGTTGCTCAGGGAGGCTGCAGCTGAGCCAATCCGGGAACCGAAGCCAGATCTCTGGAGTCCCAGTCCTTAAGAGTATGATCATACTACCTCTCCTGTAGTCCATATTGCAATGAAACTGAACCATTCACTTTACTTTGTGATATACATTTAACAATATTTATATAGCACCTTTCACCCAACAAGAACCCAAAACACTTTATAGATTGTCGAGGAATCGTTTCACTCTCCCTTGCCATCCCTGGGGCAGAGAGATAACAGGTATCTTTTTTCAGTAGCACTACACAACTAATGCTTTCAAGCTGGAGAGTGAAAAATAATGTATCTGACTCAGACAGCAGGAGAAATTTTACAGAGGCAGAATGTACCTGATTTGAAATATGGCACACTGGGGCTAGCTGGCCTACTCTTACAAAAAATACCAAGCAATCTATAGTATAAGGCCCGCAAGTGGGCAGGGCCCCCAGTTGCAAAAGTTCTCATTTAAACTCACTAGTTGCCTTTATAGTTTCATATCATTAAATATATTTCAAAAGTATCTGAAGTTACAGGTGAAATGGTGACATCAGGACTTTATTTAAATCTAAATTAAATTTCTTTTAGAAATTTTGCTACCCTTTAATTGGGGCAAAAATCTCTATCTGAACCAGATGGCAAGCAAGCCCTTCTGCTCTCTTTTTTTGAATCTGTTTCAAAGACCAACAGGAACTACAAAGTGAAATCATTTTGTAATGTTCTCTTTCTTTCCCAGAGCAAGCATCTGAGGAGGCCTCATATTTGATGCTCCAGTTCCCATACTAAAATCCCCTGCCTTGTCATTGTTCAAGGTGAGCTTAAATAGGCCAAGCAAGCATGCTGTTCATACAACTGGTGCACTATTCCCAACTGCATGGGGCTACCCACTCCCACTGCTGAATGCCAGCAAGCAAGAGAAGGGGAAATGGATAGGGAGGAGAACTGTATTTAAAGGTCCTAATATTGTTAGAGCAGTTACAAAGTCCAAACGGATTTATAATTAACACTAGCGAGCACATGATTTTCTTCTCTTTGCCATTTAGGAAACCAAATTGTATCTTTGTTTCATAGTGATTGTTTTCAGATTTGGTAGTGTTTAAGATGCCAAGAAGTGCCTCCTTTCCCTTTTCTATGAACTGCAGGCATTACCCCCTTTTTTTTTATTTTATCTCCCACACCAAGTCCTTATTAAAGAAAATAAATGTTAATGGGATGCCTTCAGCAGTATAATTAAAACTTTCTAGCTTGATTAAAGTATGCAAACTGTCATCTGCTACATTGTAAGAGGTTCTGTCATTGACATTTTGGAATATGCACTGCATTCAGGGAAAAAGGTCCCAAAGGGGATTTGCTTTCTTCTAAGTAAGCATAATTCATGACAAAATTAAAAAAGAAAACCATACAGTAAGCTTAAAATAAACAAGGCACTTGTAAGTACAGGAGAATCTTACTTACTACTGTTCAACCAATAATTAATGCCCTGTTCCCAAGGCGAGCCTTTTTATATATAAATAACGAGGTGTTATATAAAAATGTATATGCTGCAGACAGCATCGGTAGCTGGGCATCTGTCTTGCCTACTAATGAGGCTAAAACACTGGAGTGAGTCACACTGCCAAGGAACATGTTCTTGTGCACATTTCTAGGGCACAGATTTCAGGGTCTGTGTGTTTCACTCAAATGAGGGGGCTTGGAAAGATGGGGCAGCATGAGTAGGTGTGTGAAATATAAAGTGTAGGTTGGGAAGGCTGGCATGATGTGAAAAATGATTGTATTTTGTGTTACAAATTATCCTTGCATCAGAGAGTGAAATAATCTCCCAATTCAGGTCCGGGGAGAATAAAAATGGATCATATGTAAAGACATTTCAGATGACTTGTTGCAGGCTGAAAATTGTTCACATGAAGTGACACAGAGAATGTGATTCCATTACTTGATTCTTCATAATTATCACACAACTTTCCACCAACTGTTTGTTATGATTTAGAGAGGAAACCTGCCTCTCCTGGTTTTACTTTGGTTGTGCTGTCTGTACACGCACTGATGTTTGAAATGGGCTGTCTAGGCGTTCATAAGAAGTAAGAAACAGCTCTGGACCATTTGGGTATTTATTTAATTATTTGTTTTATTAAATGTTTTATAAACTTTGTTCACTTGGGAAGAAGATCTGCAGATCATGAGGTTTTCTCTCTCAGGTCCCTCTGAATAAGCAACAGATCTTGAGACACATGTCTGGCACATGGCAGTATGGGCTTGGGATGAAAGCATGCCTGAAAGCTGCCAGTCTGTGTGTACTTGGAGATTGAGTTGTTTTATTCTGCATATCAAACCAGAACAAAAATAGCACTTTGAAGTCCTTAATATTCTCCACTCCCTCAACACCACCTTTTTAAAAAGAACTTTCCATTGACTTTAATTAAGTGCTTTGTAGGCTCCCAAGATTGCTTGCCAGATGAGTTTTCCCAAGCTCTGTTTCAGTATAATGAACAAGATTCTCATTGGCAAAACCAGGCATAAAACATCCCTTGCTTCTCTGTTAGTATTGCTGGAATCAGGAATAACTTTCTTGTGAGGGAGATGGGAAAGAGAGAATGAGAATTGATTATTTTGTTATCTTTTTATAAAACTGGAAGTTTAAGTGCCATCTGTAAAGGAGTTAAGTATAGACATGAACTCATTTTCCCCTCAAGAAACAAAGTCTTAGATCTGAATATACCCAAACTTTGCAGGGGAGGGGAGGATTTCAAGACTCTGATCCATATTTGCAGCTCTCAGATTTTGCAGGAAACAGTATCTTGCTTGGAATGTTCACGATAGATTGCTTTCTAGCTTGTTTCATTGGCTGACTATGTTGACATTTGCATTTCTGCTCAAGAGTTTGGGACACAGAGATCTGGAGAAGCTTGAATATTCTCTCTACCAGATGCTTTTATCAAGATATGATGGTTGCCAAGTTTGGTTGGATGTATTCCTGGAGGTTTCATCCCATGACATAATCTTTAATTAAAGATTAATCTTCAATTCCTGGAGACTCCAGGGCAATCCTGGAGGCTTGGCAACAGGATAGAAACACAGTTGCTTTTTCCCCTAAAATCACCTATGGACTCTTACATGGTATAGCTTCAGCCCTAGCTGAACAAAATATAGTGTCATTTGTCAGCAAGATGACAAGGAGAGAGATTTAGTGATTTCACATTTTTAAACAGACATCACAAATATGTCTCAAATTCCTGTACACACTCCAGTCAGTCATATTATCCCTGGAAGCTAGAAATTGCACATTTTCTTATGTCTTCCTGATAATGAAAAATCTACTAGCCCTTCCAAAATGAAGGCAAGAATGTTTAAACTTAAAGGAATTAGGGCTATATTTTCACAGTTTCTTGCCTGTGGGTGCACATCAAGTAAATCTATTACACAGCTGGGCGAATACAAGCACCAATTTTCATTGAGTATTTGCTCAAAATTAATTCACTTAATTTGTAATTTTGCCCCTTTGGTTTTCACCATCCATGATCATTCAGGGGATTGAATTATATGCACATGAATATTAGCAGCATGCAAGCTTGACACCTTAGCTACAAGTGGGATATTTTAATATTGGTTTGGACACAGTGTGATACAGCTGGGGTAGGTCTCCCTAAGACCCTCACCAGAGCCCTCACATCACAGAAACAATTAAATGAGTCAAACAGGGTTCTGCTTGAATTTCAGAATCAGGAATCAAATTCAAGTATCGAATTATTTGTGATCAATCCATGGGGGAGGCCAAAAAGGTTTAGAAGAAAAAAAAGTACTGAAAACTGAATAATAACTCTACTGGAGGAAATTTTGCAACAAACAGAAATTGAGGCTACATTCAACACAGCAATAAATGCTTGGTTCCAGGAAAGAGTTACAGAGAAGGTAAAGTATATGTCCAAGGTTTGCAAACTCCAATGACTTAAAATGAAAGGGTTTCCAGCAAGAGCAGACTTACTGTCCTTTCAGGCAATAATCCTTAACACATTCAGTGTATCCAGTTTCTGATTTGCTAAAGCATGTTGCTACACAAACGATTAATTTTGCTAAAGCAGCACAGCTAGCTTTCCATTTTTCTAGAATCTCTGCTTCATTGCACACTTGCACTGATGCTACCGGGGAAAATGGTTCTCTAAAATAGCATCAGCCCTTGTTATGATTTCTAGTGGATTTGTGTGTACATTTGTAGAGAGCTGGTGTGCAAGATTCCACAACATTTATCTCTAAAGCTTAATTTCAGAATGCTTTTTAGAAAAAGGTCATGGGGTAATCAACTGGAGATGGGAGCAACTCCATGTATGGTTTCAAAAGTTTTCTAGACATCAACAGGACCTTTGAAGAGCAGCAGGTGCTGTCCAGGATTCTCTGCTCAGTGTCCTCTTCTGGATCCCTGATTTTTAACCTTTGATCCTCACTTGCATTCCTTTTTTCTCATTTGTTGTCCCAAGAAATCATTTGTAACCTGGGCTCAGTGGTTGATGGGGGAGGGCCTAAGCCCACCATTTCCCAGCTATCACAATAGCTATACAGGTTTCAGAGTAACAGCCGTGTTAGTCTGTATTCGCAAAAAGAAAAGGAGTACTTGTGGCACCTTAGAGACTAACCAATTTATTTGAGCATGAGCTTTCGTGAGCTACAGCTCACTTCATCGGATGCATACCGTGGAAACTGCAGCAGACTTTATATATACACAGAGAATATGAAACAATACCTCCTCCCACCCCACTGTCCTGCTGGTAATAGCTTATCTAAAGTGATCATCAGGTGGGCCATTTCCAGCACAAATCCAGGTTTTCTCACCCTCCACCCCCCACACAAATTCACTCTCCTGCTGGTGCTAGCCTATCCAAAGTGACAACTCTTTACATAATCAAGTCGGGCTATTTCCTGCACAAATCCAGGTTTTCTCACATCCCCCCCACCCCCATACACACACAAACTCACTCTCCTGCTGGTAATAGCTCATCCAAACTGACCACTCTCCAAGTTTAAATCCAAGTTAAACCAGAACATCTGGGGGGGGGGGGTAGGAAAAAACAAGAGGAAACAGGCTACCTTGCATAATGACTTAGCCACTCCCAGTCTCTATTTAAGCCTAAATTAATAGTATCCAATTTGCAAATGAATTCCAATTCAGCAGTTTCTCGCTGGAGTCTGGATTTGAAGTTTTTTTGTTTTAAGATAGCGACCTTCATGTCTGTGATTGCGTGACCAGAGAGATTGAAGTGTTCTCCGACTGGTTTATGAATGTTATAATTCTTGACATCTGATTCGTGTCCATTTATTCTCTTACGTAGAGACTGTCCAGTTTGACCAATGTACATGGCAGAGGGGCATTGCTGGCACATGATGGCATATATCACATTGGTGGATGTGCAGGTGAACGAGCCACAATCTACATACCACACAGACTATGCTGACAGCTTGTGCCACACGCTCTCAAAGAAACTGCAGAATCACCTGATCAACATCCTCTACAGCAAACAGGGAAAGATTAAGAATGAGCTCTCAAAAATGGATACTCTCATAAAAAACCAACCTTCCACACAAACTTCCTCGTGGCTGGATTTTACTAAAACTAGACAAGCCATTTACAACGCACACTTTGCTTCTCTACAAAAGAAAAAGGACACTAAACTTTCTAAACTACTACATGCTACAAGGGGCCACAGCAATGGTTCCCTCAACCCACCTAGCAATATTGTTAACCTATCCAACTATACTCTCAGCCCAGCAGAAGCAGCTGTTCTATCTCGGGGCCTCTCCTTCTGCCCCTCCACCCCCACGAACATGATACAGTTCTGTGGTGACCTAGAATCCTATTTTCGACGTCTCCGACTCAAGGAATATTTCCAAAATACCTCTGAACAACATACTAATCCACAGAGGTCTCCCTACCAACACTACAGAAAGAAGGATTCTAGGTGGACTCCTCCTGAAGGTCGAGACAGCAGACTGGACTTCTACATAGAGTGCTTCCGCCGACGTGCACGGGCTGAAATTGTGGAAAAGCAGCATCACTTGCCCCATAACCTCAGCCATGCGGAACGCAATGCCATCCACAGCCTCAGAAACAACTCTGACATCATAATCAAAAAGGCTGACAAAGGAGGTGCTGTTGTCATCATGAATAGGTCGGAATATGAACAAGAGGCTGCTCGGCAGCTCTCCAACACGAGTTTCTACAAGCCATTACCCTATGATCCCACTGAGAGTTACCAAAAGCAACTACAGCATTTGCTCAAGAAACTTCCTGAAAAAGCACAAGATCAAATCCGCACAGACACACCCCTGGAACCCCGACCTGGGATATTCTATCTACTACCCAAGATCCATAAACCTGGAAATCCTGGGCGCCCCATCATCTCAGGCATTGGCACCCTGACAGCAGGATTGTCTGGCTATGTAGACTCCCTCCTCAGGCCCTACGCTACCAGCACTCCCAGCTACCTTCGAGACACCACTGACTTCCTGAGGAAACTTCAATCCATCGGTGATCTTCCTGATAACACCATCCTGGCTACTATGGATGTAGAAGCCCTCTACACCAACATTCCACACAAAGATGGACTAGAAGCCATCAAGAACACTATCCCCGATAATGTCACGGCTAACCTGGTGGCTGAACTTTGTGACCTTGTCCTTACCCATAACTATTTCACATTTGGGGACAATGTATACCTTCAGATCAGCGGCACTGCTATGGGTACCCGCATGGCCCCACAGTATGCCAACATTTTTATGGCTGATTTAGAACAACGCTTCCTCAGCTCTCGTCCCCTAAAGCCCCTACTCTACTTGCGCTATATTGATGACATCTTCATCATCTGGACCTATGGAAAAGAAGCCCTTGAGGAATTCCACCATGATTTCAACAATTTCCATCCCACCACCAACCTCAGCCTGGTCCAGTCCACACAAGAGATCCACTTCCTGGACACTACAGCGCTAATAAACAATGGTCACATAAACACCACCCTATACCGGAAACCTACTGACCGCTATTCCTACCTGCATGCCTCCAGCTTTCACCCTGACCACACCACATGATCCATCGTCTACAGCCAAGCTCTGCGATACAACCGCATTTGCTCCAACCCCTCAGACAGAGACAAACACCTACAAGATCTCTGTCAAGCTTTCTTACAACTACAATACCCACCTGCAGAAGTAAAGAAACAGATTGATAGAGCCAGAAGAGTTCCCAGAAGTCACCTACTACAGGACAGGCCTAACAAAGAAAATAACAGAACGCCACTAGCGGTCACCTTCAGCCCCCAACTAAAACCCCTCCAACGCATTATTAAGGATCTACAACCTATCTTAAAGGATGACCCAACACTCTCAAAAGTCTTGGGAGACAGGCCAGTCCTTGCCTACAGACAGCCCCGCAACCTGAAGCAAATACTCACCAACAACCACATACCACACAACAGAACCACTAACCCAGGAACTTATCCTTGCAACAAAGCCCTTTGCCAATTGTGCCCACATATCTATTCAGGGGACACCATCACAGGGCCTAATAACATCAGCCACATTATCAGTGGCTCGTTCACCTGCACATCCACCAATGTGATATATGCCATCATGTGCCAGCAATGCCCCTCTGCCATGTACATTGGTCAAACTGGACAGTCTCTACGTAAAAGAATAAATGGACACAAATCAGATGTCAAGAATTATAACATTCATAAACCAGTCGGAGAACACTTCAATCTCTCTGGTCACGCAATCACAGACATGAAGGTCGCTATCTTAAAACAAAAGAACTTCAAATCCAGACTCCAGCGAGAAACTGCTGAATTGGAATTCATTTGCAAATTGGATACTATTAATTTAGGCTTAAATAGAGACTGGGAGTGGCTAAGTCATTATGCAAGGTAGCCTGTTTCCTCTTGTTTTTTCCTACCCCCCCCCCCCAGATGTTCTGGTTTAACTTGGATTTAAACTTGGAGAGTGGTCAGTTTGGATGAGCTATTACCAGCAGGAGAGTGAGTTTGTGTGTGTATGGGGGTGGGGGGTGTGTGAGAAAACCTGGATTTGTGCAGGAAATAGCCCAACTTGATTATGTAAAGAGTTGTCACTTTGGATGGGCTAGCACCAGCAGGAGAGTGAATTTGTGTGGGGGGGTGGAGGGTGAGAAAACCTGGATTTGTGCTGGAAATGGCCCACCTGATGATCACTTTAGATAAGCTATTACCAGCAGGACAGTGGGGTGGGAGGAGGTATTGTTTCATATTCTCTGTGTATATATAAAGTCTGCTGCAGTTTCCACGGTATGCATCTGATGAAGTGAGCTGTAGCTCACGAAAGCTCATGCTCAAATAAATTGGTTAGTCTCTAAGGTGCCACAAGTACTCCTTTTCTTAATAGCTATACAGAGACAGATTCTTCATGCAGTTAGCAAGAAGATGAACTTCTCTCACCTCTGCTGAGTTCCTTGCCTGTCCTCTAATGCGCCCTACACTCCTTCCCATCTCCAAAGGCATCTAAGTTAAGGATGGGAGATCCTTGGGTTTCTTGTGGCAAAGCTGGTGATGGGGTGCTTAAAAAGGAAATATTGGGTAGAGGGAAGGTTTCTTTCAGGTGTCAAAGGGAAGCTGGTTGAGGATTGTTTGCTTCCATGTTTTGAAGACCAGACTAAAGATTTGGATCAATAAACGGAGTTTCACATCCCTGGAAGAGAGTGGTCTCAGTTGATTACAATCTCTTTTGATTTTTCTCTCTTACCTAATATGAATTGATCAGAAAAGGTGGAGTATTTTTTAAAGGTTTAGGGATTTGTTCTGTATGCAGTGAGTAAATGGCCCTAAAAAGGGG
Source organism: Caretta caretta (assembly GCF_965140235.1). NCBI lineage: Eukaryota > Metazoa > Chordata > Testudines > Cheloniidae > Caretta > Caretta caretta. The sequence goes on along the minus strand of NC_134213.1, from coordinate 24,293,677 downwards.
GTGGAGGAGAGAGAGAGAGAGAAAGGGAGGCTGAAAGCAGAGATAAATGAATTAGCTGGAACAAAATAAGAGCAATCACATAATTTCACTGCGAACAAGACTTTCAGGTAACTTGGATAAGTATCAAAATACTGGTGCTGCTTATTCAAACACAAACTTTGGAAGACTCCGGGAGAGAGAGAGACAAACAAAAGCTAGGAAAAATATAAGCAAAGAACAAAAATCAGATAAGGCTCAGCAATGGCTGAAAGGGATACATGAAAATGTGCATATACCAGATTTAGAGCCAAATTCTGCTCTCAGTTACACTCTGTCCAGAGGACCCTCTTTGAAGTTGTGCTGTTTTAAATTTGGAGTAACTCCATTGATTTTAATGGAGTTATTTGAGATTGACACCACAGTAACAAAGAACAGAATTAAGCCTTCAATAGTGCTAGTAGAAATCAATCAGAGCGGTGATATTTGTATCCAGATTGTGTTTGGGGTAGAATGTTCAGTACAAAGTAGGGATCTGAGGGTCTCAGTCTCACAAGATATCATCATCTTGGCTGAATCTCATAAGAACCATTTTTAGGCCTCATCTGAAACAGAAGATGAAAGCAGACCCTATCCAGTATGGGATCTGACCTGGGATTAAGATTTGGGAATTCAAATCAACCTCCCTTCCATTGAATTTCAGCAGGGCTCAGATTTGATTTTCCTTTTTTTCGCTCTATGGTTTGGGTATTTATTAAGCAGTCTTAAGCCAAGAGTATTCCATACAGAAGGGTGTGTTTGTGCAAAATAATGTCACACATAATAGGCCTTTAAAGCTCACAGAAGTGTTGCACCCGAAATAATACTTGAACATTGAATGAAATAACAGGAGAGCGTTCCAAACAGACAGGAAACTCTCTTGGAGATTTAACCAGTCTAAATCGATTCCCACATTCCCCCAGCCCACAGGCAGCAAGTCCCAAAGAAATACCTCCTCTTCTTTCAGCCTCTTGGACAAAATCTCTAGAAGGAAAAAGAGAACAGGAAAAATAAACCCTTTGCAAAATGCCTCTGCCCTAAAATCCTAAATTATGTTTTTATAATTGCAAGTGAAGTTGAAACAGCCCCCAGGTGAGCTAAACCTTCTTATTAACCTTATTCCAGTGAGGGCCAACAAGATCTTTTATATAAGAGGAGCTAATAGTGTTCTCAGCTTTCCTGGCTAGCTACTCTGCTCTAGGTTCCATTCCTTATAAGCTATGTGCAGCTTTGTTCAGAGTAGTAGCTAAGAAGGGTTATAAACTATGGCAATTACTGACAAAATCTGTACAAACAGCACCAGAACCTACTGACCTTCAATCTCATTGCAAAGCCCATCTGTTTGGACAGACTTTGGCTTGATGGGGGGCATTTTATTTAATTGAAGAGTTAGTTCTTTTGTCAAGTTAACTGAAATTAACGACATTTTGATTTCTTTAGTCATAGTACAAATGCCTAGAGAAGTAACAAATGGTGTGTTTTAAAATACATTAAAATATACATCATGATGTCTTGTTCAGAGGGTTTTACTGGTTTGTTTTTCTCGGGTTCGTCCTGCAAGAATACCAAAGCAGCCATGTTTGAATGTAATCTATTATTGGCTTTATTTCTGACAGGAGACCTCTGTAGCTCAGATTGGCCTTTTAAATGCAGGTTGAGGGAGAAATTTTGACAGTCCCACAGCCATTTCATTCATTTGATAGCTATACTATTGGCTGTCCCAATGCTTTAATTTACAATGAAGCTACACTGAATTAGTCATAACTATAAAAGCTGTTCAGAATCACACTTATATTATCCTAAACAGAAGTTCCTCCAGCTGGTATGGCAGCTTGTGAGGCTTGTTTGGCAGCAATATCATGTAATCTACCAATAGGTACAAAATAAGAGTTACTTACAATTTGTTTTACAGGTCTTACTACAGCACTGATAAATGCACTTGCTCAGAGGGGTTTGGAAAGTTCATCACATGCTACTAATACAGTTAACACAAAACACCATATTTAGTACCTTGTTATACCAATCTGACATGACAAATGGAATGTTTCTCTTCATGCAAACTCTTCTATAATGGCGTGCCACCTTCTATAATGGTGGCACGCTATTATTTCGGTTAAACCCTGCCCCCAAACACCCCACAACCCTGCTTGTAACTCATAGAATGAGTCTGACTTTGACCTATAAAAGCTAGGAAATTCAGCACTTAAGGGATATACTTTAAGCAACATACATAAAACTCTGCTTTGGGGAACTGGACCTTAATGGCTAAATGGAGTTCTCTATTGTAGCAGTGCTTTAATAGTATTTTGAAGTTCTTCAAAGTGCTTTACAAATCTTTACAATCTTCAGTCCTGTGAGGTGGGTGCTCTGTTTACTGTTCCCATTTTACAACTAGGAAAACTGAAACAGAATGAGTATTAAGTGTCTTGTCCCACTGCATAAAGGAAGTCACTGCTTGGATTAGAATCCAGGCATCCATAGCTCCAAGTCCTGTACTTAGAACATACCGTTTGCTACAGACATTAAAGGGTACCAGCAGTTTGATAGAGTAGGGGAAATCAGGGCAGCTACTGCAGTAAAGGGATTAATTGAATTATCCAGAGTATTATGGTTTGGAGCCATAGAATCATAGAATATCAGAGTTGGAAGGGACCTCTGGAGGTCATCTAGTCCAACCGTCTGCCCAGAGCAGGATGATTTAGTTGAGGAATCGCCAACTAAATCATCCCAGCCAGGACTTTGTCAAGCCTGACCTTAAAAGGTTCTAAGGAAGGGGATTCCACCACCTCCCTAGGTAACGCATTCCAGTGTTTCACCACCCTTCTAGTGAAAAAGTTTTTCCTAATATCCAACCTAAATCTCCCCTACTGCAACTTGAGACCATTACTCCTTGTCCTGTCATCTGCTATCACTGAGAATAGTCTAGATCCATCCTCTTTGGATCTACCTTTCAGGTAGTTAAAAGCAGCTATCAAATCCCCCCTCATTCTTCTCTTCTGCAGGCTAAACAACCCCAGTTCCCTCAGCCTCTCCTCATAAGTCATGTGTTCCAGACCCCTAATCATTTTTGTTGCCCTTCGCTGGACTCTCTCCAATTTATCCACATCCTTCTTGTAGTGTGGGGCCCAAAACTGGACACAGTACTCCAGATGAGGCCTCACCAATGTCAAATAGAGGGGAACGATCACGTCCCTTGATCTGCTGGCAATGCCCTACTTATACACCCCAAAATGCCAATGGCCTTTTTGGCAACAAGGGCACACTGTTGACTCATAGACAGCTTCTCGTCCACTGTCACCCCTAGGTCCTTCTCTGCAGAACTGTTGCCTAGCCATTCGGTCCCTAGTCTGTAGCGGTGCATTGGATTCTTCCGTCCTAAGTGCAGGACTCTGCACTTGTCCTTGTTGAACCTCATCAGATTTCTTTTGGCCCAATCCTCCAATTTGTCTAGGTCTCTCTGTATCCCATCCCTACCCTCCAACGTATCTACCACTCCTCCCAGTTTAGTGTCATCTGCAAACTTACTGAGGGTGCAATCCACACCATCCTCCAGATCATTAATGAAGATATTGAACAAAACCGGCCCCAGGACCGACCCTTGGGGCACTCCGCTAGATACCAGCTGCCAACTAGACATGGAGCCATTGATCACTACCCGTTGAGCCTGACAATCTAGCTAACTTTCTACCCACCTTGTCGTGCATCCATCCAGCCCATACTTTAACTTGCTGACAAGAATACTGTGGGAGACCATGTCAAAAGCTTTGGTAAAGTCAAGGAGTAACATGTCCACTGCTTTCCCTTCATCCACAGAACCAGTTATCTCATCATAGAAGGCAATTAGATTAGTTAGGCATGACTTTCCCTTGGTGAATCCATGCTGACTGTTCCTGATCACTTTCCTCTCATCTAAGTGCTTCAGAATTGATTCCTTGAGGACATGCTCCATGATTTTTCCGGGGACTGAGGTGAGGCTGACTGGCCTGTAGTTCCCAGGATAATCCACCCCTCTCTTACTTCCTGGTTTGTAAGTGGAAGTTTCCTTCCACTCGGTGTTGTGTGGTTGAGAAAAGCAGCAAGTTTACAGATTGCAGTGATGTGAGTAGAGTGTTCATTTGTCTGTTTGCTTGTTTTTAGTGGGCCCCTTACAAATGCTACCCAGACAGGTGTGCATCAGTATTCTGGATTTAATCAAAAAGCCTTGTAGACTTGGCAAACTGCATCTTTATTTTCTAATTTTCCTTTATATTTTTTCTGAGTAATAACTTGTATGAAGGCAAGTGGCTTCACCTCTACTTTGAACTAAAAAGTATCACTGGGAGCTCTCTTTTGTTAAAATGCTATTTTTGGTATTGTGGCTATTAAAACATTTGTTGTGTGCTGTTGTATTTGCCTTATCACCTGATCACGGGCCACATTTGTGTTGGTTGGTTGTGTGAAATTATCTACATACTTAGTTACACATTTGTGTGGTGTATTGAAAATTGTGGTAAAATTATAGCTATCCCTTTAAATTATAGGTCTGTAGACTTTGAGGGAAGTCATGTGATCTTGTCCTCAGTGTGCAGTCTGCAAAGAGCCAGCCACAGCAAGGTGGGTTGAGTTGTGTCTCTGCCTTAGGCAGCAGCTTGCTATTTGCTCTGCTTTTGTGTGTGTGTTATGCTGCAGTGTAACAGCTTTCTAGCGAGATCATTTTGTTTCTTCTAATTTCTCTATGTGAATGTAACAATTTGTATCCCCACATATAATCTTCTGTTCCTTTTCAAATGTTATCATAACCTAGGGTGACCAGATGTCCTGTTTTTAAAGGGACAGTCCCGTATTTAAGCCCCCCTGCAGATGTCCTGACTTTTTCTTTAAAAATATCCTGTATTTTCTGTCTCCCCGCATCAGTACTTGTGGGTCCTGCTGCTGGCCAGATCCATGCTTGCCAGCTGCCTGCTCACCAGTGGTGAGTGTGAGTGTGGGGGGTGTCCAGTAGCCAGCGGTGGGGGTGGGTGTTCAAGGCTGGTGGCGGGGCAAAGCTGCAGCACGCGGTGCTGGCCACTTCCCACGCTAGTCCATCAGCGCAGCCCCTGCTGCATGCTAGCTCTTGGCCAGCAGGGCCTCGTTCTGTTCCAGCCGGCACTGGCTGCACACTGCGAGCTGTGGTGGCTGGTGAGTGCAGGTAGGCCTCAGGTGGCAGCCAGTTACGTATCACCTCTGCTGCCCACCAATGAGCCCTTTACATACTCCCCCTCTTGCTGTCCTCTCCCTGTTTTGCCCCTTCACACACACCCTCAGCCCCACTGCTCCTCCATAATCCCCGCGGCGGGGTGCGTCCCACTCCCAGTGCTGTGCAGAGAACCAGCCCCTGGTTGGAGTGCTCAGCTCATGAACAGCCTGGCCGGCAGGCTTCTTCCCTCCCTCACTGCTTCTGGTTTGGCCGGTGCCCCGGGAAAGCCCAAGACCCTCCGGCTTGGGACGCTGGCCAGGAGGAACCAAACCCTGTGAGTGCCAAAGCCCCACACAGCACTGGCGTGGGGAAGCCTCTCCACCCCTCAGCTAAGCTCTGGAGTGGCAGGGGGGAAGCGATTTCCAGCTTGTTCACATCCCAATCCACCTCAGCCCCCGGGGCAGGAGCTTAGCACCCTCTACTCCCATCCCCACCACCCTGGATCCTGCCCCCAGCAAGCATGGGGCTGCTCCATCCCCTATGCACCCGCTCCTGCTGAGCCACCTCTCTGGCTAGGTTCACTGAAGCCCCTGCAGTCAGGTTCCCCGGGCCCTGGTGCACAATGCATCCTTAGGGCTTAACTCCTTCCTGCCCATGCTGTAGCCAGGGGACAGGAGGCGGCTGGGTTATGTTGGTGGCCAGCATCAGCCTGGAGGTGTTAGCAGCCTTTTGACACTGCGCAGGCAGGAAGGGACAAGCTGCTTCCAGCCACAGGGGAGCGGGGTAGGGGAGGGGAGAGAAGAGATGAGCTCTGCAAAGACATGGGCCAGGTCATCCTTCCCCCGCCCCATGTGAACCTTAAAGCCTTAAAGATAAGAAGGTAAATAAAAAGGATCCAACTTCGCAGTATTCCTTTTTAACGGGCTCAGACAACTTGATGTTAATTTGAATGTTTGGACAGCATAGTTGTGATTGATTGCCATTGAACTCACTTGAATATGAGTAATTTTACCAGGTGTCCCATATATAGCATAGGGAAATATGTTCACCCTATCATAACCTCATGCCTTCTGCACACAACTCCTATTGGACCCTCAGAGTTAATAATGCTGATGTGATTTTTAAGGTATACTGCGCTGACATCTAGAGTTACACTCTGATGCTAAACCCACTCTCTGTGGCATCACAGTCCTCTATGATAAAAGCAACATTTATGGTTTCACAAACCATAGTGGTGGCAGAGGAACAATCTGGTTATGAAGGGAAAACTCTTTTCCTACCTTAGGCCTTGATCCTGTTCTGTGATCCACGAGTGTGGATCCCTGTGCCTATGAGAAGCCCAGCTGGGACATTTGTAATGAGCACTGATATTAGAGGAGATACTTAAATAAATGTAGTGGGGTTTATAGCCCTATTTCCTGGCATGCATAAGCAAGTTAGGGTTATGTGTGCACAGAGGTATATGTATCTGCATATCCCTTGCTTGCACACATGCATTGAGCATATTATATGTACAAGTCAAGCATGTGAAAAAATGTCTGTGCACTGTTCAAAATGTTGAGTTGTGTGCAAGTGATACCTCATTCTTAACTCATGTTGTTGCGGGAAGGTATGGGAACATGGAAAACCCCTGAAACAGACTCAACACCCTGAGTTAATGGAGCCAAACCCACCAGCTACAGTGACCACTTTTGACAAATTCATGTGATAGGGTGCAGTTAGCAGTTACGAACTGAGCCCTTTGGAAGCTAGCACTGGGTGTAGTTAGAGTAGGAGGGACTTAACCAGTTTGTTTGGAAGGGTACAAAGGAGCACTTGCACCTGTAGGGAACCTGATGAGCTAATTAACTGACCAGCTGGGTAGCTCTGAGAAGAAAGCAAGCAGTATAAAAGGCTGAGCAAGGGAGCAAGAAGGCAGCTCTATATCATGTTGTGATGTACCTGGAACATAAACAGCAATAAAGACACATGGTGGTGGTTTCCTGCTGAACTGTGCATGCTGAGTTCAGAAAGAAGGCTTAGCAGCCAGGTTTTACAGGAGCTATAGGGGGAGCCTGTTTCCAAAGAGTCTCAAACAGAATTTTGGTTTAAAAAAAAAAAAGAACTTTCTCATAACTGGATAATGGCTTGAAGAACTCTATTTATTGCTTTGGAAGTTTGGTACTTCTCCATTTTGTGGTTCTCCTGAAATGCTGTATGATTTGTATTTGGTTGGTATCTAATGGGTTAGGAAACCGTATATACTTAGGCCCTGATCCTGCAATTGGTTCTTCACATATGGTCCCTTTTGCTTTTTCAGAGCCTTATTGAGTCTATAGGTTTACACACAAGTACAGAGATTTGCAGATCGATTTGCAGAAGTGGTGGCCTACTGGCCTCATCCAAAGCCCTTTAAATTTAATGGGAGTCTTTTTATTGGTCAGGTTCAATGATTGCAAGCCCCTGAGTGCAGGGACCTCGTTTGTTCTATGCTCTGTACAATGAGTAGCTTTTAGTTGTAGAGTTTTCCACTGTGAAGAAGTCGTAAGAATTTATTAAAAGTCCCTTATTTTACTTCTCAGCACAAAAGCATCAATACCCCTGACACTCACCTCAGGCCAATATAGGAAAAAATATGTTGTACTAAAAGTGGTCCAAAAAGGCAACTAAAAAATAGCTTGGTGTGGAACCAGAGTGACACACGGAGACACAGCCTCTTCTCACTCTGAAGCACATAAATTCCTTTGAAAGGACCTGACTCTTCCATCTTTGCTCAGGCAAAATTCCATCTGTAATCAATGGAAATTTTACCTGCATAAAAAAATGTAAGATTGGGTCCAAAGTCATGTACTACCACCTTAGCTAGTTTGAAAAGTGGAAGGTAATAAATAACTGTGCTTGTTGTAATCCACTAGGAGCTTTAATAGGAAATTATATACAAACTCATGTTTGCCCTTAGAGCCAGGGAGACATTTTCATCACAGAGGTGCAGATTGTTTGCCTTGGGATTCTGAGAATGGCTGACTTTTCCTTTCGTCTTTCCTACAGGCTTCTATGGAATGGAAGGCTAAGGAGATCACTGGCTGGACCACAAACTTTGCCAGGATGCTGCCATGTAATGGAATCGCTGTAAGTTATGTCAAGGGTATATATCCCCATAATTTCTATGCACCAAATATGGTAAGAATCCCATAGTTTTCCACAGTGACCTTTGTCCTTCTCCTGGCTTCCCAGGAGAAATGTTTTGTTTACTGTTTTATGTACAGTAGTATTTTATTTTGGTGCCTTTTGGTTATTGCGAAAAAGGCTTTTACAAAAATAGGTCTGCAATGTGCTCTGAAAGTGGTCAGCTTTGTTTTCTCTAGTAAGTTGCTTCATTGTCAAGAGCCCTTGATCAAGAATCTCTTATCTCCAGCTTTTGAGAGCTTCACAGTGGATGCTGGTCACAGTCTTCCCAGAAGAACAAGGCTGGTGGGTCACAATGGAAGGGCAGTCTCAGATGTAACCAGACCCCAATCACTGAGGACCTTAAAGATCAACATCAAGGCTTAAATAAGCACCAGAAGCAAATAGGGAGCCAGTGGGGCACTGAGATGATGTGTCCTTGGTGGTATTCTTTGCAATGGAAAAGGGCTGCAGCATTCTGTATCAGTTGTATTTACTGTGTTGCTTATATCTTCAGCTCCATGAACAGCAAAATACAGTAGTTCAGCCTGGTGGTGAGGAGCACACACATAAATCACTGCAGTGAAATCTGAGATGAAAAGCATAGTGTCCTGACAAGCTGAAGGTGGCAGAAGGCAATTCCTGCCGTTGTTGCTACTTGGGTATTCGGGAACTAGTGATGGGCCCCTAAAACCCCGAGACTTTTACATTGTCAATTAGAGTATAGATGCCTTTAATGAAGGGAGAATTGAATATCTTGGCTAGCTTCTTGAAGCATTTCCACCTACCTCATCTCAGTCATACTAGGGTTCAGTTCAAGCCAGTTGTTCTTCATCCAGGTGCTAATCTCTTGTAGACATTTTAGTAACGGCAATGGTTGCATTTTCTGAGAAAGAAATAGAAATGTATATTTCTGTTATCATTACTATTACTGTGGTGGTTCCTACAGTGTGGTAGAGTCTTCACATACATGTACATGCATAAAGATGCAGGCCCTGCCTTGAACAGCTTTCCACCTGAGAAAGTGCGTTGTTGCTAATGCAGCCCATGTCAGCTCAAAGTTTCTCGAAGATCTCAAATATTGAAGAGCAGAAAGTACAGTATTGATCCCTGTAAAATTTTCAGGTTATAAGGACTCTTAAGGCCTCATCCAAAGCCTGCTGAAGTCAACGGGAGTGTCTCCATTGACTTCGGTGGATTTTTGATCAGGTCCTTGAATGTGAAAAGCAGCTACCCATCAAAACTGTGTCTCTTGTTTGAGAGGCATGATTTAAGCCATAATTGTGCTACATCATTCTCGCCTAGATAGGTTTTGTAAGCAGGTCAGCAGCACTTCTGATCATCTATCTCAAAGGCTGCAGAGAGCTGTGCGTATGAAAGCCAAAAGGTTTCCATAGCCACAAATAAATGCCACTGATGTGTTTAAAGCTCACGTTGCCTGGACAAGCATGTGAAATGAAAGTCTGAAAAGAAAGGATTACCACCTGCAGCGAGAATATTTATTTTACAGCCTACAAAAATATTGAGAGTTCTGTTTTATGCAGGAGGTTGTTGAATCTCATAAAAGTACAGTACTTGCTACAAACCAGAAATTGGGGTTATTAATGGCCTTTACTCCACTCTTGGTGATTTGAAAGTCTTTTCAAACACTTTGCGAAAGGTAAGAGCATGTAATGCTACATGGTTTTATTGTTAATGCAAATGAAAACTCTTTTCACCCAAAGTATAGTTTAACAGCACAGAATTGATAGGATTGTGGGGTTTTTCATTAGGATCTGTTAAAGGAAACTGCTTGACCTTACTATTTTCTTCTCCCCTCCCCGCCATACCTCACCCCAACTTCTCAATACTCTCGTTTAAGAAATCACAAAGACAGACACGCATTTAATATGTCCCCAAACACACATTTAGTATGCAACCCATCGTAGTCAGGGACTGCCATAACTGCTGTGTGCTGCTACTGATGCAGTGGCATAGGTTACAATCCTGGCCTGCACTGATCTCAGGTGAGAGTAAGTAGGGCTGATTCATAAGCAATTCAAATAATACATACTGTGAATTAGAAGGGTTATAGTGTGTTCACAAGATGGTCTTGTGGTTAAGGCACTGGACTGGAATTCAAATGACCTGGGTTCGATTGCTGGCTCTTCTAAACCTCTCTTATACGGCATTGGGTAAGTCACTTAATTTCTCTGGATGGAATTTTCAAAAGGAGCCAAAGGAAGTTCAGTCATGTTTGGGTATTTATCTTCTTTAGGCTAATTTGAAGAGTCCAGTTTCCCTGCCTCAGCTTCCCATCTGTAAAATGGGGACAGTAATGCTTACCTCATCAGGCAATCCAGGTGATGGGGGACCATGTAACTATCTAGACAGACAAATATCTGTTTTTTATTGTTGCCATTTAACATATATTCCAAGAAGTCATGTAAGAAAAAGTAATACTTCCTAAAATATCAAGCAAAAAGAAGCAAGTCATACAAATCCTATGAGCATAGTTTATATACAAATGTGGGAGGTGCATGTGTTTATACTCAAACCCCAAGTAAAATGTGGGGGGGGGGGAAGGATGGGATATGGGTACGCTTTACTGAGGCCCGGCCACAAGCCCATCACTATAAGAAAAATATTCTGGACATTTGAGTTTCAGTAAATGTTTTTTATATAATCTCAGTGAGCGTGTTTGTACCAATGCATCTACATGGCCTCCAGATCTTGTGAGATTTACCTGAGCTGATCAGAAGCAGTGTTAGAACAGAAGTAACCGTCTGAACAGTGAGCTGGTCCTCCAGGGGTGAGAGCTGAGACTAGATTCCAAGACAGGGATCAATGAATTGGTCCTCCAGGGTGCTCAGAAAGGCTGAGATCAGATCTCGGGGACAGGGAACAGTACTTCCAGGGTCCCTGTGGGTCATATGTCACTGGTCATTATTATTATTTGTGCCATACTGCCATGTCTATCTATAAATACAAATCAGGCAGACAGAAATATCAGGAGCTTAAAGACAGGGAAAGAACAGCTGCTAAAGGACACTAGTTAAGCCTTCCTTTTTTCCAGATAGATCAGGCCTCTCAACAGTCTGGTTCAAGCAATGCACAAAGTGGGAAACTGGATGAACAGCAAGGTGAAGGTGGAGACTGTGGAAATAGATGAAGAAAAGCAACCAGATGAATCATGTGATTCCAATCTAATGACTTCCACAGATAGTTGAGTAATGTCACCACCAGGCACAGAGGAAGGTTTGCAAGAAGCAGGAATAGTGCTGCACTACTTACTGATTCATGTTTTTTAAGCATCAGGATTGTGGACTAAACACAGAACAATTTTTTGGCAAACAAAATCTGGAATATCTGGTGTACTGGCTTCTGAAGACTTACAACAAAAAACTACAACTAATTTTCAGTGAAGTGTGCACATCTGTAGGATTTTTTTGCATGTTGCTAGTGAGTGTGGCACAAACCGAAAGCAGTGGCAGCTAATTGACACTCATCAAAAACTGCAAATGACCTACTATGGCACAGAAACACTTAAGTCATCTTGCTGTTTTGTCTGTGTGTGAACCTGTAAGAAAATATTACTTTAGGGAGGTCACTTATGACTTTGCAATGAAAAAGGCCAGAAATGTGAAGTTATAAGTGATAAGGCCTGTCCATGCCATTTCAGAAATAAAATATATTTTTCTTTCATTAATTAATGTGTCTGTGTGGGATGGGAGGTTGTATGTGCTATGAGTTTGCCCTGGGCCCAGCAAAATGTTTGCCTAGGCCCTGGCATTTATTGAAACGGAAAAGAAACTGATGCATTTGAAGGCCCGCAAGGTATGAGAGCAATTTTTTCTTTTTTTTAAATTCAGAAATAGATTGCTGTGGTCCAGCTCCTGAGTGTGCTCACATGAGGAAAGAGTTGGTCTCCATGATTTCTGGATCATTCACATTCTTTTATTTTGGTTGCATAACCAAGCAGCTCATACAATGTTGTATCATGCTTTGTCCAAAACAACAAATACAATGAATAAATAAAAAACAGAGAGAATAGCAATTTGAGAATTTGCGACTGGGCTTTTTCAAAGGCATTTTTTATTTAAAAAAACATGCCTGGAGTCTATTTTGTTTCAAGATCCAGTTCTTGAGCGTTATCCAGATTTTCCATTCCAGCAAAATATGTAAATGATAGAGCACAATTGGATGACCTCTTTTGCTGATGACGTTGTCCTGCTTAGTTTGATACATAGCTTAATGGAAGAAAAGACCCAGCTTTTGACAGCTATAGCAAAACATTGTTGGTTTGTTCCTCAACAAGGTGAAAACACAATATATCAGTGTCCCAAAGTAACTATTAAAGTGGATGAAGAAACACTAGATATAGGTCATTTTACCTGTCGAGGGACTGAGATGTGTAATGATGGTGACCCCATGCTAGATGCTAAGCAATGAATATCAAAAGCAGCAAACAATTTTCATAAAATTGAAAGGATTTGGAAAAGTAGCAGAATTGGCACGGACACAAAAATATGAATTTTTAACACTGGCCTCATATACGTCCTTCATTATGTGAGAGAGTCATGGCAATCTGCTAAAAAGAGAAGTGATTCTTGCAACCTCAAATTCTAAGTAGAGCAAACCCATCTAAAGCATCAGATTTGGTCAGAAGATGATGGTGGACATATTTAAGACAGGCTTTAAGGTTGCCACCAACACGACTTACATGGCAGGTGATAATATGGACACCACCTGGAAAGAGAGAAAAAGGGTGACCTAGAGAAACATTATACAAAACAATAGAGGGGAGGGGAAAACAAATTCATCAATGTGACACCCAGGAGCCTGAACAGACTAGCACAAAATTGAAATAAATGGCAGAAACTGACGTCCTATGCACCTGAGGGTATGATATCTTACTGGTTAACATAAAATTAACCAAGAGATGGATGCAGTACGTCCAAAATAGGCATATTAATAATAATTGTTTTCTATGGGGCAGATCCTTGTTCCATTTCCAACACTTCTGTGGTAGCATTAAAAAGGTTTTCGTTGTGTAACTGACCAGCTGTGGCATGGGTGGATGCCTGAGTCTGTTTCAAACTATAATTCTTCCATTTAGGGCCAAACCCAGCACAATGGCTCATAAAAGATATTTCCTCAAAAAAGTTTTTAAACATGCATTTATAAGCATTAGAAAGAACTGATTTGGACTCGCCTCTTTTTCTGGAGGAAGTCTTTAGAAGACTTGGTACATGACATAACAGCTGGAGGTTGCAACCATGAGTGCAAAACTAATAGCCAATGATATGAATAGGTGCTCTAAGTGTACAAATGTTTCAGGATCAGACCCTGCTAGAGCTTTACAGTACATCTGCAAACTTAAGTTATTTTCATTTGCATTGTATAAAACTAATCTTGAAATCTAAAAGCTACAGGTGAATTCCTGGTCCCACTGAAGTCAGGAATTTTGGGAGTTTTGTCATTGACTTCAGTGGGACCTGGAATTCACCCTACATATTCAACACTGTGAATCATTTACTTTCATGTGTATATTTATTATATTGCAATCATTAAAACTGATCTTTATAAAGGTGACCTGTCATGACCAGCCTATATTGTGATCTATATATGTAGTACAAAGCTCTAGCATTGAGGTATGGCTTGAAGCTCATTTTCAGCCAGAAGATCTGAAGTCAAAATGGGTCAACTGGTGTAATAGAGATATAATAAGACACCACGAACCATACCTAAAAATTTTGGTTATAAACAGAGCAGGTTTTTCTTCTGCTTATGTGACAAATCATTTGTTATCCAGGTATAATGACAATTAAATGGTCTATGGAAAAATCATATTAACAGACTTATTATTAGAATGACTGCAGGGAATTATGGTCAGTCATATTAGTGAAAGGTGTGTAAGAGAAAATAAAGTTTGGAGACTGGATAATAAATCATTTTGACCAGGTATGAAAGTAATAAACATACAGAAACTAAAAGGCTAGCTCTTTGACTAATGGGGCTATCAATTTCGCATTCCTAGAGGGTTTAATTCTTTCTTCTGCTGAAGATGTAGCATTGCAAATGCCATAGAGTTCTATGAAAACACCTTTTACATTGAGGAATTAATCCACCTTTTTATTCTTTTGAGTATTCACCTTGACTTTAAAGAGGATATCAAAGTTGAGCCCTCTCAGACTCTTGTGTCCAAGATTCCCTCCCCTGATAATAAGGATTTCCCTCCCTTAAGAAGTCTGCTTAATGAACAGTTTTTTCACTTGATGCCTGCTGAGCTGCCTCAGGCAATGTGGAAGACGTGTGTTGACAACAGAGGGTGCTACTACCCCTGAAATGGATCTTTCCTGGCTCCCGGTGGAGCAGATTACTGTCATACCAGGGAAAAAGGTCCACAGTAATTATCTTCAATGCACAGCAGTTTATTGAGAAGGAATTAACAAGTAGTAAAGGGTTATATCAAGCACATAACTCTTATGTTAGACATTAAGAGCTATACAGTCCTCATAACGAGTCTCTCTCATACAAACAGGCCCTGCGCTAGCCTCACGCAGTTTCTGCTTGGCAAACAGAGAAGGCGGTTACCAATTTTATAGATGGCTTCTTCCCTCCAGGTCTGTTCTTCTCAGCCCTCTGGTCTGTCTTGGATTCCCTCGGGGTAAGGCCTTGGTTGACTTGAGACCTCTCTGGTTCACAGTCCTACTTGAGCCCACGGAGCAGAGTTTTGGCTACTCTGCCAAGCAGTGTTGCTTCTTCAAGCATCAATTAAGGAATCCTAACCACAGTAATTTACTTGCTTGATTCTTATACTCTTTTCCCTCAAAGGAGTCACGTGTCTTAAAAACATGCCTAGTGGGCGTGTGGTTATTAATTTTATCTGATTAGTATTTTAGAAGGGGCTGAGGGTGGTGGTACTGAATGAAGCTTACCCCACGTTTATTCACTCATCAATTATTCACTCTGGCTCTCTGCGTGGTGTCCTTGCTGTAAGGTCACTATAACCAGGTCAACCTGTGCTCCATACTGGAACTTTATACATGGGATATTTACTTTTGCATGGGCCCATATTTGCTGACCAATAGGTTCAATATTGTTCATACACAAAGACTTTGCCAGTCCTTTATCTAATCTGCTCCTAGGATCCTCTGTAGTCATTCGGCCATGTTTAAGTCATATCAAGCTTTGCTCACACCATTCATTCAGTATGGCCACACCAATTTGGCACCATCCCAACAAGGTGCTCTTCCATTGATTTGCAGCCATGGAAGTTCTGTGCTTCACTGGTTTTGCCCGCCTCATGGTCTTCACAGGGCCTTACCTTCCACCTGTCTGCCTGTCTCATGGGTCCCACACTGGCAAATACCAGCATCTAGATTATCATTAGGCAAACATAATATCAAATAAAACCAAAAGGATGTAACTATTTATGACACTTCATGGGCTGGCTTCGACAACATTAGAATGTCATCTTCTCTGGTCCCTGTTCTTGAGAAAGATGGCAATTCTGTGCTTCAGTTTTCCCAACTATAAACTAGTTAATGATCCTTTACCCTCCTTTATAAAATGCTTTGAGATCTGCTGAACAAAATTGCCATATGAGTGTAATATGCCATAGTTTATTACTCAGCATTTAAAATGTACCTGTTGCCCTACTACTCTGTATCTTTTTGCCTAATATATGGGTGACTTTCTCATCTTCATGCCCCTCTTAATTATTGGTTTCTCTAGTTTCCTTTCTCTCCAATATTATTTATTTTACCAGAGCCTGACAAGAGAGCCCAAAATAAAATGGAAAAATATTAAAAGTGTCACTTTGAATCATTTCCCATTTCCAAGGAGCATTTTTCAAGTGAACTTTATTTTTGTTTTTCTTTCCTAGCTTACTTTTTTCAGATGAATACAGCATAAAGGGTGGTTGGCTGGTTATTTTAATTTTTTTTTTTTTTTTGCTTTTCTAAATAATGATGGGTTACAAGAGGCCAAGAGCTAAGTACCAAAGTATTCAACACTGACTTGACCTATTCTGACAGCAGGTTCACAATGACACATTCCATCATTTCCATGACTGTGAACAAACAAGGTTTTCTCAACTTGCTTGCAAGTGCTTAAGGGTGTCATATGTCAGAGTAAGATGTTTGTTTGGCTATCAGCAGCATAAATGTGAAACTATTTCTGAACTTTTTCTACAATATTTGGGCAGTTAACTGTGTTACCTTGCCAGATAGTGGTCCCCACCAGGCAAGGGATCTTATTCTATGCTCTCTCCACTAGAAGGGCCTTACATTCCTTGTACCTAGAGAGGAAGCATAGTCAAAGGGACAAAGTACAGATCTGGGATCCAGAAAAATGAGAGTTCTATTTGCTGTTCTTTTACTGACTACTTGTATGGTTCCTGCCAGATCATATAACCTCTCTGTGTCTCATTTTCCTCATTGTAAAATAGATACTACATTGCTGGCTGTTTTGTGGACTAGTTACAGTTTTATCATCACCTGCATTTGTGAAGACAGTAAGCAGCATTCACTTATCCTTCTCTTGTTTTAGGTGTCACCCATAATAAACTGCCCATGTGCTGACCCCCTCAACTAGTGGCAATAGTTGGGTTTGCAAATGGAAAATTAAGTATCCTGATTGAACATGAAAGCTATTCTAGGTCTAGAAGACAGAAACCCTGGGATTACATATGAGCCAACTATGAACTCACCCATCAATTTACTCATTACTAGCTAAACCCTCTATAGCTTCTGCAACTGTGGCTAACTTAGCTCTTTTCAGAGTGATAATGGACATTATTATCCATTGTGTCTAGTTGTGGGTGCCACATTTCAGGAAAGATGTGAACAAATTGGAGAAAGTCCAGAGGAGAGCAACAAAAATGATTTAGGGTCTAGAAAACATGACCTATGAGGAAAGATTGAAAAAACTGTGTTTGTTTAGTTTGGAGAAGAGAAGACTGCGAGGGGACATGATAACAGTTTTCAAGTACATAAAAGGTTGTTACAAGGAGGAGGGTGAAAAATTGTTCTCTTTAACTTCTGAGGACAGGACAAGAAGCAATGGGCTTAAATTGCAGCAAGGGAGGTTTAGGTTGGACATTCGGAAAAAACTTCCTGTCAGGGTAGTTAAGCACTGGAACAAATTGCCTGGTGAGGTTGTGGAAACTATCATTGGAGGTTTTTAAGAGCAGATTAGACAAATATCTGCCACCGGTGGTCTAGACAATACTTAGTCCTGCCATGAGTGCAAAGGACTGGACTAGATGACGTATCAAAGTCCCCTCCAGGCCTACACTTTTATGATTCAGTGAATGATTTTGACATGATCCTCAACATGTGTGACATCATTTATATCAATTCACTTAATACTGGTGAAACGAAATCCTTGATATTAGTATCTTCCCTTCAGAAAGCCGCTATTATAAATTGATCATGCACACTTTTTGTAAACAATAAATGGGAAGTGTTTGTGTTTTACCACAGGCTACTAAATACACTGAAGCCCTTAAATGGTGAGAAATAACCCTGACTCTTAGGGTTGCCAGGTGTCCGGTTTTCGACCAGAACGCCTGGTCAAAAAGGGACCCTGGCAGCTCTGGGCAGCATCACTGACCAGGCCATTAAAAGCCCGGTAGGCAGCGCTGCAGGGCTAAGACAGGCTAGTCCCTACCTATTCTGGCACCGGGCTGTGCCCTGGACGCAGCCAGCAGGTCCGGCTTCAAGGTGGGGGGGTCACAGGCCTCCACTCACTGTCCCTGCCCCGAGCACCGACTCCGCACTCCCATTGGCTGGAAACTGCAGCCAGTGGGAGCTGGAGGTGGTGGTGCCTGTGGGCAAAAGCAGTGTGCAGAGCCTTCTGCCCCTGCCCACCCCCCGCCCCACCTAGGAGCTGGACCTACTTTCAGGGCACAGTGTGGTGCCAGGACAGGCAGGGAGCCTGCCTTAGCTCCGCTGTGCCGCTGACTGGGAGCTGCCCAAGGTAAGCCCGTGCCCCAGCCCCAACCCCCAGTCCTGAGCCCCGCAACCCGGAGTCCTCTCCTGTAACCTAAACCCCTCATCACCAGCCCTACCCCAGAGCCTGCACACCCAACCCAGAGTCCATACCCCCTCCTGCACCTCAACCTCTGCCCCAGCCCAGAGCCCCCTCCCACACCCTGAACCCCTCATCCCAGAGCCTGAACCCCTAGCCCATATCCCCTCCTGCACCCCAACACCCTGCCTCAACTCGCAGTACCCTCCCATAATCCAAATTCTTTGGCCCCATCCCAGAGCCCACACCCCAACTCCTGCCCCAGCCTGTAGCCCCTGCCGTACCCTGAGCCCCTCATTTCTGGCTCCACCCCAGAGCCCGCACCCCCAGTTAGAGTCCTCACCTCCTCCTGCACCCCAAACCCCTGCCCCAGCCCAGTGAATTGAGTGAGGGTGGGGGAGAGCAAGCCACTGAGGGAGGAGGAATGTAGAGAGCAGGGGCAGGGCCTCGGGGAAGGGGTGGGGCGAGGTGTTTGGTTTTGTGTGATTAGAAAGTTGGCAACCCTACTGACTATTAATATTGTCCATTTCTGCCTTCACTCACTTTCTTGGGCGGGGGGGGGGAGGATTGGGTTTATTTTTTGTTTTTATTTACAGTCTAAAACACTTCTTATTATTCTTAGATATTTTGTTTGTGGACTGCTGTGGAAAGAGCTACATGTAATGACATACTGGTTTATTTTTATTTAATCAGTCAATTAGATAACATCATAAGTGTGAATGATGTTTTACAAACCAATAAAACACATGCCTATTAACTCGGGAAGAGACTACAGTCCAAGTATAAACAAAATGATTACAACAAATATATGGAGGACAGGAGTAATAACAGTAAGAATATAATTTAGGATTGTGTTATGGTTGGTTATTAGTTGTGGGTCATTAGCATATTAAGGGGAATTGATGGGGACAGTTTACATTCAGGTGAACATGCCTGTGTGACCATTGTCCTCTACTGGATGGATTATTAGGATACAGGAGTCTTGTAATGGCCCCACACTGTGTTGAATGAAGGTGTAAGTCAAGGATATGAGCACTACTGCTACAGAGATTGATCATAAAGATTCCCACTTAACTGAAATGGTGGAGGTTAGGGCTTTGTAGCCTAAGATAACAAGTTCTGTTGTAGGCAGTTAGGACAATATTGTTGTGCCTCATTGTGCAGGAACATGGCTCACTGCAGTCACTGACCTCATTGACTTCTCTCTGATGTTAAATGTAGGGAAGCTTCTAGAAGAATCAGTGCACAGCAGAGTGCCGATGAAAAGTCAGAGAACCAAAATCTGGCTTAGTAAGGCTCTGCCAAGTGAGCCAGAATTGAAAGGGGCAGCTGACTTCTGAAAAGGGAATTGGATAAGTGAAATGTGCTGTGAATGAAACAGCTAAGTAGCTTCAAGTGAGCGCAGGTCAAGTGTTCATGTTAGGAGGCTGAAAGTTCAGCTGTAGAGCTGGGCAAACACTTTTGCACAAAATCTTTTTTCACTGAAAAATGCAGATTTGGGTCAACTGTAACAGTTTGCAAATTCTGGTTGATTTTGGTAAAAAGCAACCTAGGTGTGTATCCTAACCACCAGGCTATAGGCTATTTTGGGGTGGATTGCTCTCAGTCTCTGATATTGAAGCTGTTCTACTTTGTATAAATAATTATGCATTGAGCCAAAGAGAGAGAACAACTCTATAGATTGGCGAGTAAGGCAGTCACGTGGAAGGTCGGGGATGTGGATACAAATCTCTCCTTTGAATCAGGCAGAGATCAGTAACTTTTTAAATAGCACTACAAGAAAGAGGGGAGTTGAGGCCTGTTTCCCCAGTTTTTGGTGCTCTGTCCACTTAGATGTCCTTGTTTTGAGGCATGTGTTGTTCAGTTGTAGGAAACATTTCTGTCTCAGAAAGAGCTGCTGTGCAAGGTCAGGAAGCACGCACTGACCGTTCAGCACGTGTAGAGTTGAGTCACAACTCTTACCTCGGTGCTGGGGTAGCTGGGTTTCGAGCAGCTCCTCTCTGTGAAGGAGATTGTGCAGGGCCAGTTCCTCCAGGTAGAGGCACATTGGTGCTGTTTTTTTAAAGCTGCTTTAATGTCTATCCCCTACTCTGGGATGGGACAATGTTGTGTATTTGCAGATGCTTGCCCAGGCCCTGCTTCACTGTGACCCTGATAGTGTTATGGACCACAAGGCTGTGGAGGACTTCAACTGTACATTGACTATATTTTAGGCAGGAACCACGAGGAGCCATAATCTCTTTCAGCCAGGGAGCTGCATTGTCATTTGCAGATCTTTGGGTTGGTGGGCGTACCATTAGGAGCCAAAGACCACTCCCAACAACCTCCCAGGATTGCTTTTAGGCTGTGAAGTCCAGTGTGAATATGTTTGTTTGGTCTTCCATGTCCCCCTGCTTTCTTCTCTGATCATCACAATGTCTGTCAGTTTGTCTATCCCTACCTGTGCTCCCCAGTGGTGTTTTAATGCCAGACTGTTGAAGAACCTGGCTTTCACACAGGCTTTTGCTGTGTTCTGGGAGCACTGGGAGCAGCAGAAGCAGAGCTCTTGTACAAATCCCTGCGACAGCAGTGAGTTGTCAGGAAGGTCCAGATCCAACTGTTCCACCATCAGTACACCACCCAGGCTGCTACACACTTCTTGCATCATGTGGGTTCCCTGGAAATGAACATTTTAGACCTTCATGGTTCCTCGACCCACGCCGCTTCCAGCAGCTCCCATTGGCCTGGAGCAGCGAACCACAGTCAGTGGGAACTGCGATCGGCCGAACATGTGGATGCGGCAGGTAAAAAACCGACCCAGCCAGGCAGGGGTTTTCCCTGCACAAGTGGAGGAACAAGTTTGGGAACCACTGGTCTAGATGCATGACATTGATGCTCCCATGAGATGGTTATTTGACTTGAAGAAGAAGACTGTGGACTCTCTACAGCTTCCCTGTTTCCACCTCATCTGACAGCTGACTTTAGAGATCCAAGAAGCAGCTGTTTTTCTACACTGCTGTATACTCACCTGAGGCTGGCAATCTGCTGGTGATGGCAGAGCTGCATCAAGGTTTGCTGTGACTGCCTGGTGAGGAGCAGCAGCATCTGGATGCCCCTCTCCCTTTCCAGCAACAATCTCCTGGAAAAACCCCAGCTATCTATGAGCCATTCTCCGAAACATATAAATATTTCTTGGATCTCTTTGGTTCTAACTTTTTCCTTGTGGTGGTGGCATTCTGAATGTCTCAGGGAGAAAGAGATGCCCCTCATCCTATTGCAGGGCAGTAATTATCCTGCTGCCCAAGAAAGTGGACCTATGTGATATGTGGAACTACAGACCTATTTCCTTCTGCTGTTATAATTACAACATATTACCTAGAGCCTTATTAAAGGGACTGAAAAAATATCTGGAGTGCTTGATACACTTTGATCAGACAGATTGCATCCCTGGCAACTGTTAATTTACTTTTCACGTGATGTATTTACTGTCAGCGGATTTTTCAATCTGGATGTGGGGTTTCGTTAAGTGGACTAGGAGAATAATGGGGTGACCGTGACACTCTTTTAAAATGTTAAAAGCTTTTGGGATTGGGGATAGCATTTACTTAATATATGTTTCCATCATATCATAATGTTGTTAATGGTGTAAAGATTAATATGGGTCTCAGCTTGCAGATGTGTTTGTCGGGTATGCCTTCAGTCTGGGATGTTATATGCTCTGAGTCTCAAACCGTTCTTACACCTCCCAGAAAGCTGAATGACCAATCTCTCCTTGCTAGGAATGTCAGACACTTCCCTTATTTGTTTGTCAGCCTAGGTGGATGCCATCTCAGTTTTTATCACATCCAAGGGTGATGTGTAGGCGGTTTGCACCTGTTTGCAAATATATGAATGAGCATTCTCTACCGGTATCAGTTGGGCCAAAAGTAGTTACTTACTGAGCTCTTGGCAGAGTGCTGGTCTCCCACCACTGCCCTCGCAATTGCAATGGGGAAGCTCAGGGATTAAAGTGCTGTGGTATCTTTTGGATCCGAACAATATGTGATGAAGAACTGGAAGGGGGCTGCGAGAAGGTGCAGGACCACCTACAGAAATGTGCTGGCTCCATCCTGGCCTTTCTTTTTGGGGATGGGTTTTGGTTGCCGAAAACCTCATGGCCTTAGTGTTGTTGTGACTGTATTCAATGGCCAATCAACCACTTTTTTGGTTTATTTTAGAATTGTTACTATTGGTTTTACCCTGTCCTGCTGTACTTGTCTTTAGATGAGGCCAGTGACCCATTGAATTGCTCATTAGGGTGGAGATCTTTCACCTCCAGTCTGTTCAGTGGCTTCTGTCCTCCAATTCCCCACTGGAAGGCTGCATATCAGAAGGCCCTGGAACTGAGACAGCTAGAGGCTGACAAAGAAATTGAGGCCCAGAACCAAGCCCTGGAGTTGAAAGACAAAGAGATTCAGCATGAACTGTCTGTAATGGAGTGGAGGAGACAGAAGCCCCCACCAGGGGGCTCCACCTCTCCAAAAATCAGTGGGAGCAGTTGTGGGAGAAGTTGTGTCCAGCATACAACCAGTCTGGTGACATTGTTGAATATTTCATCACCTTTGAGAGGCTGTGTATGCTCCAACCGATTTCTGAGGATCAGAAGATGACCACTTTGGTTGCAAAATTGACTGGTAGAGTTCTGGACATATTCAATAAGATGCCAATGGGTGATGCTTCCAATTATGGTAAATTTAAGGACTTGGTTTTGAAAGTTTCAGATTACACCTAAAATTTATAGAGTAAAATTTAGAAGCCTTAAGAGCGGGGCTGTATTAAGTAATGTGGCTTATGTGACCCAAATGAGAGATTTACTGGATAAGTGGGTGCGGGGAAAAGGTATTCCAAGATTTGAAGGAATGTGTGATTTGGTTGCTCAGGAACAATTCCGGAATATGTCTAGTGATGATGTAAAACAGTGTTTATGGGATAAAAAGGTGGAAACGGTCAATGAACTTGCAGTTTTTGCAGATAAATTTGAGCAATCCCAAGCACCTAGTAGGAATAAATCACAGTCAGAGGGGTTAAAGTTTGGTGGGAAGCAAGGTCTCCGTTTTGCCCAGGGAAGAAGGAGGATGGATGGGAGGGTGGACACTCACCTCCCCAGGTTCACTCCTCCAGTCCTCGTCCCAAATCTCCTGTAAAAGCAGAAGAGCCCTGAAGGTGCTGTTATTGTAATTCCACTGAGCACCTGAAGAATAAATGCCCTGGGTTGAGTGGGAATAGGCAGCAAGCAACTCATGGAAATGCTGCTGCACAGAGGCACCTCAGGCAGTTGCCACTTATCACATAGGATTTGTAAAGGTTGCCACTTCACAGCCAGGCAGTAAGCACCTGAAGACTGTCAAGTAAATGGCAGAGAACTCCCTGCATGGAGAGATACTGGTGCAGAAGTTTCTGTGGTCAGGAGGGACCTGGTTCAGGAGAAAGACATACTGCCAGGACAGGTGGCAGAGCTTTTGTTAGTATGTGGTCACAAAATCCTTGTGCCTTTGGCTAAAGTGCACATGGAAACTAAGGATTTGCAAGCTGAATTAACCGTTGCTGCGGTCCCTCAGAATCCTACACAAATTCTTCTAAGAAATGACTTTTTTAATGTAGCTAGGGCTGTCCAGAGATCTGTCAGCAGCAAGGAGGAATCTTGTGCTGAAGCCCCAGTGGGAAGGAGCAAAGCTACAGAAACTGCTGAGGAAATGGGAGAGTGTCTGTAATTCCTCTAGAGCAGTGGAGCACTGTCTACTGGCCAGGGTGGGTGTGGTTGAGGCCAGCTCTTATCCAGAGGCTGCAGACAGGCTTTTCTCCCGGTGGGAGGGGAGTATTTTGCCTGATAGTAGGGAGTCTTTCTTGGTTGCTGGCTGCCAGGAAGTGGCAGTTAAACAAGAAACAGAACTCACTCTAGAATGCATAGGAAAATGTGTCCTAGGAGAAAGCCCAGAGAAGGGGGGTGCAATCCTGAGAACCGCTGCGGTGGTTAAGGATTCCATGGACCCTGTAACTGGAGGCAAACCCAATTCAGAGAGGGAGGAGGGTACAAAGCTTACCAGTGAAGGGTCTGTTGCAGATTCCACCCTAAAGAACACAGGGGGTGTGTGCCTTGAGGGGGGGGGGGACCGGAGAAAGAAGCTGAGAAGGAATGTGGGGGAGTACAGGAGTGTCTTCCCACTTATTACAGGGAAGGGTTTGCCCAGGAGAAATTTTCTGGATCTGCATTGGTAATCCCAGGCACCTCACCTGTGGCTCAGGTTTTAAGAGGGAACTGTATAACTGACCTCCCTTACGGGAGCAACCATACAGCTGACCTCTGGGGAACAGAGAGACAGGAGACTGAGAGTATCCTAATCCAGGTCCCACTGTTGCAAAATGTTTTTCCTGTTGTACTTGTGAAAATTAACTCTGTCCCTCTAAGGGGGGAGGGGTGTTCTTCCAAGCATTCTGGTGTCAGTGAATCTGCTATCAAACCACCTGATGAAAGGGTGGAGACAGCCACTTTCCAGGCAGGTAAACCCCTCCCAACAGCTAAGCACCAGACCCTGAGTGATGGGAGTGGGCAGCTCAAAGGAATCCCAGGAGTAGGGGTGGATTCTTCGCATGGGCTTAACCCTGGAGAGGAAATGCAGATCGATAGGTGAGCTCAGTGATATGTCAGCATATCAGGTGGCACCTTAAGGGGTCCAACCCGTCACAACTTCCTTTTTCCTCTGCCAGACAGACACAGAAATACTTTGCACAAGTTGAGAAACCATCATGCTGAAGAATGAAAACCTTTTCCTTACGCAGGTTTACAATAGTTAGGGACATAACATGGTTTCATATAGTTTACATGTATTCATTTAAAATAGCCCATCAGAGAACTTCTTGCCTTTATTCTGCTTCTTCATGATGGTTTGCTTAAATAGAGTGTGGCAGTGAGCTTCAACTTTTGAGTGTTACAGACTTAGCTCTTCTACTGCCTGATCCTCCATCATGACAGCGTTCAGCACCTCACGGCATCAGGCCCTTTGGGAATCAAACTAGACATTCCCTTATCTACTGAATTGAATATTGAAATCTAGCATTTACTTTAATATATTTCAAGTTTGCTAGAAATGTTCAAATACCAGAACGATTAGTTTTCTCTAAACGTATTGATAGTAGGGTAGTCTCATTTGCCTCAAAAAAGTGAGTTCTAACAAAGGCTCCACGGTGTGGCTTATATGAATACAGATGAAACAGCAGCAACAGACATAGGTATTGTATAGAATAATATGCAGAGCAAAAGCTGATGAATAGATCAGTAGAATACCACAGCAAAATGCCTTTTTCTGTCAATCAGAAGTATATTTAGTCTGGCTAGTATTCAACATGTGTGAACAAAAAGGGTATTTTAAATGTCATATGTCTTCTGTGCTTTCCAGTAAAATGATATGGGTTGTTCAAAGGAAAAAGGTAGTGATTACATTTCTCCCATCTGTATTATGGATGTGTGATAGGTTCCCCTAGGGGTGCTACCTGGAACTGGGGTGCCTCTGAGCCCTCTGACCCACTAGCATGGGCTCCTTCTCACACTGTGCTGCTCTGACAAGTTGCAAAGCCCTCCAAGCTTTCACTTTCACCAGCATTCACACAGGTAAGGACACACCCAGCTTCCCAGCCTAGGACCCCAGAGCAGTACCGTCCTGCCCTGCTCAAATCTGGCCAGTTTATGGGTTTAACACCTGGTCTGCCTCTCCCTCAATGTGAAGAGGACCATGCACACATGTGGTAACCAAGCTGAGATTTCCCCCAAGCACTCCACTGAACGCTCACTGGTTTAGATTAAAACATAAAATAAGTGTATTAACTACAAAAGAATAGGTTTTAAGTGATAGCAAACAAAACCTCAAACTGAGCTTAACACACTAGATAGGTAGGATATGAATTAACAAACTCTGTCCCTTAGTGATAAACAGGCTGGCAGATTCTTAAGGTGCAAGCTGCCTTGGCTCTGCAGCTTGGGTTTTTCAGATTTTCATACACAGGCTAGAAATCCCTCTAGCCTGGGACCCTCACTAACAGTTCAGTCCTTGTTCCTCAGGTATTTCCAAGTGTGTTGTTGTAGGGAGAGTGAGGACCCCTCATGATGCCATTTTTCCCCTTTTATATCTTCTCCCCACTTGCTGGAAAGCTCTTTTGCTGTGTCCTCTTTTGCTGGGTCAAACAGTTCCCGTTGTGTAGTGCTATCTCTGAGAGGTTTCTATAGTACACAGTTCCTCAATAAGCAATTAACATTGTTTGGCCTTTTTAATGTTGTACCTGAAAGGCTGCTTCTGGGTGTTTTCAACCTCACAACATGTTTCAGTAACACATACATAGCCAAACTTCATAATTTCACATATGACAATAGCACATACAATCCAATGAGATTTTAACGTCTAGCAGATCAAGACTTTTCGAATGGTACCTCACAAGGCATATTTTGTACAAAACATATCCTAATTACATGACAGTGGTGAATATTGGGATGCCAAGATGTCACAGGATCCCTGAGGCAAAGAGCTATGGAGGACATCACACATGGTGGAGGAGACATGCGCCAAAAGCAAAGCAAATACTATCCAAAGCCACATAAACATAACAGTTCAGCCATTCCAGTCCAGATCAACTGTTCTGATAAACAGGTACCTTCTCACAACAAATAATAATGCTGAAAGGCTTCGCCTATTTTGGTTTTCTGTTGTGAATGTGTATGATGACTCCATTTGTATTAAAGGGTGTGTGAGTTGCAATACTAGGTCCAGACTATAAGTCTCCGGTATATATCAGTGATTATATCCTAGATGAACTGTGAAGTGAATGTCCTACAGTTTAGAGACAAATATCCCAAACAAATCATATTATTTTCTACTTTCAGAACATTCTGTAACTGAATAATCTATTGGGTTTTCAGAGACATAATTTAAGGTAGAAACTTCCTTTTTCCCCCTAGTTTTTATTCAAATAAAATTAGGCAAACTTGAACAATTCTAGGCAATTAAAAGGTCCCATGCCTCCTGCAGATATCCTTCAAGATATTAAACCAATATCCTGTGTTTGTCCACTAAACAGCAGAATTTAAGTGTGGTTTCAATCAAACCCCATCTTTTCTGAGCAGACAGCCCAATCTTATGAACGCTTAAACATTTGTGTATCTCGAGGAGTCCCACAGATTTCATGAGAGTCCTTTCATGAATGACATTACTCAGGTGATTAAGTGTTTGCAGGATCAGGGTGATAATGAACAGCAGTGGTAATAGCAAATAATTTCACATATTTATCTCAAATGCCTAAGACTTTTTATTTTTGTGATGTATACAGTAAATGTATCATGTGTCTGTAATCTATTACACAGCTATCATCTCCATTTGTTACACAGATATTTCCTCCATATATATCGTGTGTGTGTATAGGTGTTCACCTATAGGTAAACAGATATTCATTCACTACACAAATCTGATTCATTCCCTGAGCACCCTTCATACTTTACACTGAATGTAGGAGTCATGTGGGGAACAAAATAGTATGTCATCATATATTTAAGGACTGTATCACAATGCATGCACACAAGGATGTTGAATTAAGGTTTCATGAGTCAACTGAGATTTTCAGAGGGCCATAACTTGAACAAACTTGGGTGGATTTTCACAGGGACAACAAAAGGCAGTCAGATATCTCTGATACCAGGGCAAACTGACCAAATTCCATGTCCATGGAGATGTTTTTTAACATGGGTCAAAACAATGTATTTTACCCTAACTTTATTCTCAGAAACAGTGAGCCATTTTTGCTGAAATTTTCCCTAAAAGTCAGCCTGTGGCAGTCACCTGGCATAGAAAATTTCAGCCTAAATGGTTCAAGTATGGCAAAGGCATAAGCAGTTGAAAACAGGGTCTTAAAATGGTAAGTGTCAGGCAACTATAAGTGCTATAATTATAGGTGTCTGTGTCCTCTATCATTTTAAACCAATGGGATTTACATACAAGCTTACTTACTTCACTGAATATGGAGAGATTTAAGCACACGCTTGAATGCTTTGCTGAACTGTGGCCTTAATGGTGAATTACAGGCAGAGCCACTCCTTTTGTTGAATGCAGTCTTCAGCTCTCTACCAAGAACTGTTTTTCACATGCAGCTGCCTATCTTTTCCTTAAAGGCCAGTTTGCATTGCCAATAAGTATAAATCAAGTATGACAAAATAATGAATATGACTATATGACCATAATGACTTGTTAAGAAACAGGTAAATGTAAGAGTAAATGAAATAATGATTTCCATATCTTTAAATAAATCACAGCACAAATTACAACAGCATTTCAAAGGAAAAAACTACAGAAGATCTAAAATATGCCAGGTAGACCAAGTGTACCTAATCTAATCTAATTTTAATCACACAGTACTTTTAAAGTCAGATTTTTTTAGGATTTTTTTATTTCAGAAAAGAGCCCCGTAACTCCTTTTGAGTATAATCCAGCTCTGAACCCAGTTCCAGAACCACTAGCCTGAATTCTTATTCAGTATATCACCAACATCAAAAGAAACTTTTGAGCCAGTCCTGAGGGCCAGAGAAACTCAAGCCAGCAGGAACAGATGTAAAAAACAGCCACAAGGCAGGTACTGTAGCACCAAGGGTAGAGATGGAAAGATCAGGCTCAGCCAGGTCTACCACTCCACCTCCCAGCCTCCTTTAGAATCCGAACTGCACAGGGGGTACTCCACTGTTCTCCATTGGGCTTCCTCAACTTGCTTTTAGCCACGTGGGCTTGGGGAAGAAAGGTGAAGCCAGCCCCAGGGGTGAGAGTAATGAAACTCAAGTCAGAAGGAGCCAACTAAAGAAACAACTTTAGCAGGGCCATTGAATGCTGATGATTTCATCAGTGTGCTATCTACAGGTTTTACTCTGAACTTTTTCTCTCCTGCTGATTGGCTGCTAGCTCCCAGTCCTTTCTGTCACCTCCCTCACAGTCACTGCTCTTCAGTCTCACTCCAACTTCCTTTTATACTCCTTTCCTTCCTTCTATCCCTCCTTTCTCTATTCCTTCCTCCCCTCTTTGACTCCTGCCCTATAATACATTTAATATAACAGAAATCGTGACTCAGACATGGTCCAATTCAAAAACTGATAGGTAGATTAATAATAAAAAAACTTGGAGTGGGATTTTGGTTGTGTCACTTTATTAATAATAAATTAGTAACATTATTATTTAAAAAAACCTCACAACCAAAGAGTGGAGTGAGAAGCATGGAATTTACATGAGGCTGGCAAACCCTCGATGTTCACGTTGTCTACTGACATATCTCTTCTGTCTCTTTGCCTGACTTGTTTAGACAGTGAATTGGGAAATGTTATTTACCCCTTCACATAACATAAAAGCCAGGGTTCACCCAGTGACATTAGAGGCAGCAAGTTTAAAAAAAAACCTAAGGAAGGACTTCTCCACACAATGCTCAGTTAACCTGTGGGACTTGTTTCTAGGGGATGTTGTGGAGGCCAAAAGTATAACTGGGTTCAAAAAAGAATTAGATAAGCTCTTGGAGGATAGGTCCATTAATGGCTATTAGCCAAGATGATCAAAAAAGCAACCCCATGCTCTGGGTGTCCCTGACTCTTTGACTGCCAGAAGCTGGGACTGGACAACAGGGGATGGATCACGTAATAATTGCCCTGTTCTGTTCATTTCCTCTGAAGCATCTGCCACTGGCCACTGTTAGAAGACAAGATGGTGGGCTAGATGGACCATTGGTCTGACCCTGTATGGCCATTTCTTTCTTATTTTGAGAGTAAGTTCTTTAGGAGAGAAACTGTCTCCTGCTTTGTGGTGGGGTTTTTTTGTTTGTTTGTTTGTTTTTTTTTTTACATTGTTGCACACAATGTGGCTCCCAGTCCTCTAGGCATTACTAAAATACAAATGATATATAATCAGAATAAGCATTATTAGCTCTTTCCTATTCTTATGCTCTCACACTGTTGAGAAGTATTTGGAGGACTATCAATGCAGCTGAAATGAAAGATCTTCTGTTTACCTTATTACAGAAAGTTGCTTTGACAGCGGAGTGAAGTTGTTGTTGGTGGTCTTCGTCCTGGACCCTTAGGTGATCTTTTAGATATCCTGGGCCTATGCAATTTGGTGCCTTGATGATAAGGACTGAGATTTTGAACTTGACTCTATATTCTATGGGAAGCCAGTGCAGGATGTAGAAGACAGGTTTAATGTGTTCTTGTGTTGCTGAGGAAATGTGCTGCAGCTTCCTGTACCAGTTGGCGTTTCCTTGGGGCTGAAGGCATCACTTACAGGTATATTGCATTGCTGCAATTCAAACTAGAGGTGATGAAGGTATGAATAACTGAGGCTATGTCATTATTTCCCAGTATAGGGCAGAGTCTCAAGCCAACTG
This sequence comes from Caretta caretta, assembly GCF_965140235.1. Lineage (NCBI taxonomy): Eukaryota > Metazoa > Chordata > Testudines > Cheloniidae > Caretta > Caretta caretta. Next base: position 24,262,941 of record NC_134213.1, on the reverse strand, counting down.
GCAATCTTACAAAACATTGGTTATGTATGCTATTACGTGAGAGCTCAGCATCAGTGAGGAATCCAGAAGCTTGCTAAACTATGGACTGACTCAATTAATTTTGGGTATGTGTCTTCAACCAAAGGTGTCTGTACTGTGGCACAAACTCTTCAAAATGCTTTCCTCTGCCCACTAGTATCACCGCCATCTTGTTTGGGTTCAGCTTCACCCAGCTGTTCTTCATTCATGAGCTGATCTTGTCCAAGGACTGGGCCATCTTGGTAGTAGTGGTTTAGTTCTATGTGATAAAGGATAAGTAGTAGTGTGTGTCATTTGCATATTGCTGGCACTTCCGTCTATGTTGTCTGACCAGTACCAGAAAGAACTGATCCTTCTGGGATTCTACAAGTGAGGGGATCTAGTGATGGATATACAGTTTCCACTACTCATTGAGTGCGTCCCTCCAGGGACTGAAACCATTTTAGCACGTTACCTTGGACCCCTGCCATCTCTCTCAGGCGAGACAGCAATATCTGATGGTAGATAGTGTCATACGGGGCAGAGAGGCCCAAGAGAATGAGAATGGATATCTGCCCACCATCCATTGGCAGCAGGAGATCATCTATCACTAATGCAGTTTCAGTTCTGTGCTCTGGCCTGAATCCAGATTATGCCAGGTCTAGGATATCAGCTTCAATTAGATTATATAAATTCCATACGCTTCTTCTGCAAGGTTACATCAAAGCTTCTATTTAATTGGGCTGTTGCATATCTAGCAACTTCATCATGAAACAATTACACAATGCTTATTTTCTATTAGAATCTTTTGTCTTAGCTAAATTTGTTAAACCCATTGCCCTGTCCCTGGGGCCTACTTGAAGTAATTGGAGTTTCTACTGTTCGTTGTGAATTGCCTCCAGTTCTCCTTTTTAAAGTTCTATTTCTTCTGTTCAATAGTTTTTGTGGGTTTTTTTTTAAAGCTGTAATTTACCTGATAATTAGAAATGAACAGATTGCTTGTATCATGACAATATATAGCCAGGAAGTTTTATTTCAAAATAAAATAAAATTCTCATTGTTTCAAATGTGCTTCGCTTTTTGTGAAGGGATGCATTTCTTGTTCCTTGTGAACTATGCATTATGTTTTCCAGGGAGAAACCTGACATATGTGTAACACACATATATGTATGAAGTGCTCATATTGATACACACATGGGAAGGGATTCTACCGCACGTTATGGCTGCTTTATACTGCAACAGTATAAAGGGGCCATAAAAACCCAGACTGAGCCAGGAAAGAATTTCTCCAGCATAACAGCTGAATAAGACAGTCACAGCTCCCCCATCAAGTTTGAGGTGAGCCAAAGGTGGGATGGGGTCAGGGCTAAAATGGAAGCTATTAGGGTGATTCTGGGTGGCAGTGCCTAGATTAAACAAAGTGCAGTAGATCAGTATGGGCAGTAGAGCTGGCAGGAAAATAGGATTTTTTTTATTAACTTCTTTTGAAAATATCCTTTTTCCCCATCAAAGAATACTGATGTTTTTGGCTGGCTCTATTAGGGAGGACACAAAAATAACATGATGACACCTTACTCCCTCTTTCCTAAAATGACACAGCACAAACTCTCACTTATAGTATCCAAGTGTGATGTGTTGTGGGTAAATGATTTGAATGAATAAAGCACCGATAACTCTTGTGACACTTATGCCATACCCTGTTGAACAAATGCAAGTTTAAAAAACAAATAGGTATGGGTATGGATGCTTTAAAAATATACAGTGAATAGCCAAGATATTAAAAGTGTATTAGTGATCTTTTGGGTTGCCCACCTTGAGACAACTTAAAGGGGCCTGGTTTTCACAAAGCACTTTCACTGCAAATCAGGCCACTTTAAGTGTATTAAGTTGTGTATCTAAAATCTGAACCACCCAAAATCCACATGCCATTTTTAAAATTCTTGTCCAATATTTCATTACGAGGCCGTTTCAAGTTCTCTGTAGCCTTCCATTGGGTTGTCAGTGATAATAAATGAAAGAATAATTTAGATTATTACATAAAAATACAAGGACTGCAATTCTGGATTAGACCAATCCTCCACTTAGTCTGGTAACCAATCTCCAACAGTGGCCGGTATCATTTGCTTAAGAAGAACGTGTGAAATCTCCATAATGGACAAATATGCAATTATATATCCGTGGGGAAAGTTTATTAATGAACTTCACAAACTGTTGGGTCTATTTTCAAACCTATTGAAATCAGTAGGAGGCTTCTTCTTGACTTCAATAGGTTTTGGATCAGGTCCCCTAGTGAATTTGCACAACCCCAACAGTTTTACACACACCCTCTTGTACTTAGCAATATGTTGTTGCAGGATCTCAGTTGGAGGGGAAGTTGTAGGTGGCTTGTACCATGTCTATCCTATGATCTGGCCGACTTAATACCACCTGGTGTAAAACTATATCAAATTCTAGCATATGCCTTGGAAGAAATCTGGTCATTTATCTACAGAACAGCAGCTCATGCAGCAGCAGTGCACACTTTCCCCTGTTGCCCACCCCCAAAGTACTTCAACTGGAATAATGAGTTTCCTCACTCACTCTTTCACTAACAAGGTGTCAGTTGAAGCCAATTGCAATGTTTTTTTTAATGATCTAGGCACTAATGCACATAGAATTCGAGTGACAACTTCAAGCTCATTTCACATAGGCCAATGATCAGCCATTAATTGGCAATAACTTTCATACACTACCAGCTGAGGCTGTATTTGAACTCTCAGTCTGAGTCAAAAGTTCTCTATCCCTTTTCCACTTTTAGAGTGTGTTGAGTGCTGGTTATGGTTACTTTGTATGTAATTGATGGGTGTATATATATAATATTTTATTATTGGTACATGCACCTAGAGGAGAGAAGTGCTTTAAACTGACAAAGAAAATAGATGTCCCCCAAATTACACTATACTTGCCCTCAGAAATATTGCACCTTTTATTTAAACATCTTTAACTTTTAAAATTTGTGAATTTTATTAAACAAACGAACATTTTGTGATATGGGAAAGCTGTAGTAAAGAGATTTTATAAAAATCTATCCATGTTTTTCTTCTTGGAGTATGAATATTCAAAGCTGCATTTGAGAACAAAACTGTGAAGATAAACTAAAAAACACAGTTGACAACCAATCAAAATATTTATATGGAAATAACAACTTTCTAAAGACTTTTAGGCACTGTCATATATTTTTCCCTTTGAAATAACTTTTTAAAATAAGCTTGAGCACATCATTACAGATAAGGATGTCAACTTAATCTATTTCTGCGCTAAAAGATTTAAATCAAGTCTTCTCTGGAAAACATACTTGTCAACAGAGCGCTTACTTAGTACCTTAACAGCACTGACAATTTGTCTATCCCAAGAGGATGTAAAAAGGGACTTGAGCAATGCAAAGCACTGAACACCATTTGAAGTGCAAGCATTTGTTTTGGTTTCTTTCTGTATATGTTGTATCTCAGAAGGATTTGGAGGGAGGAAGCGTGTAGAAAAATTGTCATATTAGTGTGCCTGGAATACAAACACATACCCCATTCACAAATCAAAGTTTGGCCATGACTCTCCAAAGCAAAACGATGATTTTTAAAAATCTTCATATACACATTTAAGAGCCCAGAATAACCTATGCCAGAAATATTTACTGTCCAAGCTTGGGATGTTTCCCTATGTTCTGAGTCACCTAGTTCCAAACTGGTCACATGAAACAATTGTAAGTGCTGTGGTAGTGTTAGAAGCATTAGGTGAGTACTGTATAGTTTCTGGTAATGGCTTCCTGGAACATAAAGTGAATAACCATGTAATTTCAATTACTTAGGTGGTGCACTTTATGTCGTCAACTATCCATTTCATCTTAACTCTCAAATAGCTACTAAGTAATAGGAAAGTAAACAAAATGCAATTAGAAAACGACTATTTCAGTAAAACTCCAAATAATATTTTTATAAATAAATGGGAGGAAACCAGACTGGAAATGGTGCCATTTCCTGCTGTATATTAATTAAATTTACTAAAGCTATTCCATTAGTGCACCGGGTAATGCAGGTGCATAAGCCATTATCTTTTTGGAAACTGCTTTTTCCATGTATATAAGGCCTAGAAACACAATTGATCCCTGTTGTAACTTCATATCCATTGAACAGCATCAAGGATAGATTGGGTCCAATGATGTTTAACGTGGGCCTAAGCCATAAATAATTCCAACACAAATGGAAAGGCTGTTTGCTTAAAACAAGAGGGAAAACAATATAGTCTGCTGTGTCAATACTTCTAAGGGCTTGCTTGTAACCTAGCCCTCAGTTAGTATTGATGTGAGGCTACACAGTCGAGTAAAGAGGAGTAAGATCTCCCCATTACTTTCCTAAGTGGCGCTTCAGCACTCCCCTAATTGCAGCTTCAGGTGACAGAGCGGATAAATGCTGCATGCCCAGGATTTACAGATATGCAGGGTAGGATGGAGAAGAGCTGGAAGTAGGTAGAGTCTTGACTCTGCTTCCCAAGAAGCAATTTAGTGTCTAGCTAGTTCTTTATTCCAATGCAGTTCCTGTCTTTTACCACCTCCACTCAGCTGAATTTCCCACCCAGGCCACTCAGAAAAGATCATCACTTTTCATAGCTCTGCTGCTTGCATCTCTGTTCCCTGCTAAGCCAATACAAGGTGGGAAAGTCAGAGTACCCAGCAAAGGGCTCCATGGATGGCTTTAGTCGAATTCCATTGAAATCAATTAAAAGACTCTCATAGACTTCACTGGGCTTTGGATCAGGTCCTAAATTACTTTTTCTTCATGCCCTCCCCAGGAACAGGGAAAGAATTGTGTGTAGCTGACACTGCCATTTGCACTTAAGCTAATGAAAGTAGAGAAACAAAATGATGCATCAGGTTTATAAAATGCTGAGACTTAATATTGCATCATCTTGAATTAAACAGCATAACTGCCAATTTAAATGTACTAAACATAATTTTTCTGAAAATGTAACATAGCAATTAAGCAGGAGGCAAACTACTCCTGGAGTTACTATGCTCTGGATTAATCAAAGAGTCCTTCAGATGTGATCTGAAATGTCCATTTGTTTGAGCCCTTAAGGTGTAAATGGTTTAAAGAAAAGGAGAATTACCAAATAATTGATCTAGCTCCATGATTTAAATGGAGCTCAAAATCTCAAGAGTACACCTGGTTAGAATATGGAGTGTAAGGAATGAACAGATCTAATTTGAATGAGACCATTCTAAGCTTTGTGAGTAAAGGGATTGCAGAGTAATACTTATAAGATGAAATCAGACAATTTACTTTCAGAAGCCACTGTCACTGTGTTGGATCATATTAAAGAAGTTCTGTATTAAAATCACAAATGAGTTTGATTCCCCATAGTTTAAATTCCAGGGTATTGCTAATTAAGAGGTCTCTTGGTTTTTGGTACTGTTTCTCTCCCTCTGTGTGAAACTTGCAAGCTGCTAATTGTGTTAGTACATTCTAAGTCAGAGTCTGTTCTCAAAGCAATTCTTTGTAACAACAACTACTCACACAGAGAGAGACTCAAAGCAATACTCTGTAACAACAGAAACAGCACCCAGAGACTCCCCACCCTTTTGTTGTATTCATCTCACTTTGTTAACCATTGTGATTAAAATAGAGATAGAGGATGTATGTGGATGGATGCTTGCTGTGGATAATAACTGAATGATCAGGGAGGTGCCAGCCTAAGAATCCAATGTCCATCGGCTGAAGAAGGCGTCAAGTGGAAATAACCAGAGGACCCCCGGAGCGCAGACTGGAATCCACCCAACAGCCTCAAGGATGGGAGAATCTAGCAGCACGGAGCCGTCAAACGAATGTGCCATCTGCTGATTGATTCAGCAACAGCATGATGAAACAATTCCCACAGACTGGCATAGAAAGAAATTCCTATAAAAATGGACTCTAGAAAGTGAGAACTTTGGGGTCTGATTCTGCAAACCAACTTCCAGGAGCATCAGATGAGCATTTGACAAGGCCCTGCTCCCTCCTCATGTCCAGGCCATCTGGCCAGTGGCTTGGCATGAGCAACTCTAAGGCTGGTAACTGTGATAACAACCTTGCAGAACGTGTGTGTGTGCGCGCGAATGAATGTGTGAATAAATATGAGATTGAATGGAATGTTATAGCTATAACTAACTGCTTACTATGATTCTTTCTGTATTCACAATAAATGTGGTATTTTGCCTTTTCCTCTTTAATAAGATCCTGCTGGTTTTTATTTTATTGGTATAACATCTGCTGGATTCTTTACTGTCAAAGAATCCCATACGGAACAAACAGAGATCTAGAGATCAAACTGAGAGCTAGAGATAATAATTTGTGAAAATTAATCTCTGAGACTATGCAGGCAGAGTGTGACAGGTTTGGTGCATGACTTTCCTATCAAATCAGTCTTTCTATTGTTGACCATGTTTATCCCTCTATTTCACCAGCAATTCCATTTTTAGCTGTTTGATTTTGACAGATTTCTGAAGGAAAGTCTAGTTTCCTCAGCTTTCTTGTATGGACACATCCTAAAGAATTTAAAATGGGTTGATACATATTGTAAAATTAAAATTGCTCTATTTAGATCATAAGATTTTTTTGAAGGTAGGGGGGATTGTATTTTACTATGTATTTATACACAGCCTAACACAATGGGGCCCTGATCTCATTTGGAGCCTCTGGATACTGTTGTAATACAACCAATACATGTTACTACTCAAATCCTATAGAAATAAATAAAGTCGTATATCCTTTCTATAGGTTTTTAATTCATCCTGTAGAATTTTGTAGCAGGGATATAATTCTGGATTATGAAAAGTATGATAGTACCTACACGAGGCTCCTATATATAAGGTGGACTAGAATCCTGGAAAAAATATCCAAACATGGGTGCTTTATAAATTAATGTATTTCCCACTGTCTTGTGAAGCAACCTTATAACTTTCAGAAAGAGTTGGTCCCAACCCAAAAAGCAATTTAGTGTCTAGCTAGTTCTTTATTCCAATGCAGTTCCTGTCTTTTACCACCTCCACTCAGCTGAATTTCCCACCCAGGCCACTCAGAAAAGATCCTCACTTTTCATAGCTCTGCTGCTTGCATCTCTGTGCCCTCATTTATAAAAGGCAGCCCAGAATTATTTGGATGGCTGCTGCTAAATTTTAGAGAGTAGCCTGGCCACATGGCCCAAACACTCTGGGGTTAATCTGGAACTGAAGTTGCTGAACTGCAAGTAGCCAAACTGGAAAAGAACATTAATATTAGGAGGGAGTAGGATAGGTGAGGACTATTTGAGTTCTCTCCATGCAGTGGCACCTTCTTCAAGGAGAAGTAAGGGCAGATACATATTTTGCTTATTAATACTAAAGCTACCCCAGTACCAAGGCAGACTGAGGGCAAATCATCATCTACTGCTCCTCATCCCTCCCATCCTTATTTTGTCCCTTTGATGCATCTTAATTTTTTTCTTTTCTGAGACCTTTTCTTATCTCCTGAAATCCAGCTGAACCCTTTCATCAGTAGCTTTCCCTTTCATTATTTCTACCTTCACAGTGCTTTTCCCTTCACCCTTCTGCCAAAGGTCATCATGACTATGACAAAATATTAATAAAAAATAACTTGAGTAATCTTTAAACCTGAGTCTTGATTTGAAAGGAAGTGATACTTGGGAAAAACCTTTATTCTATTTCTAGGGCTCCAACCTTTATCCCACACAATCTCTCACAATGTTCATAGAATCATAGAAATGTAGGGCTGGAAGGAACCTCAAGAGGTCATCAAGTCCAGCCCCCTGTGCTGAGGCAGGACTATGTAAACCTAGATCATCCCTGACAGGTGTCTGTCCAACCTGTTCTTAAAGATCTCTAGTCATGGGTATTCCACAACCTCCTTTGCAATGCTATTCCAGATCTTAACTATCCTTATAGTTAGAAAGCTTTTCCTAACATTTAATCTGAATCTCCCTTGCTGCAGATTAAGCCCATTACTTCTTTCCTACTTTCAGTGGATACCGAGAACAATTGGCCACTTTGCTCTTTATAACAGCCCTTAACATATTATTTGAAAAATGTTACTGGGTCCGCTCTCATTCTTCTTTTCTCAAAACTAAATATCCCCAGTTTTTTTTAACTTTTCCTCATAGGTTAAGTTCTCTAAACTTTATATAATTTTAGTTGCTCTCCTCTGGATTCTCTCCAGTTTGCGCACATCTTTCTTAAAGTGTGATGCCCAGAATTGGACACACTAGTCTAGCTGAGGCCACACCAGCGCCAACTAGAGTGGGACAATTACGTCCTACATCTTTAATGTGACACTCCTGTTAATACACCCCAGAATGAAATAAGACTTTTTCACAACTGCATTACATTGTTGACTCATACACAATTTGTGATCCACTATAACCCCCAGATCCTTTTCAGCAGTATTACCACCTAGCCAGTAATTCCCCATTTTGTAACTGTGCATTTGATTTTTCCTTCCAAAATAAAGTACTTTTCACTTGTCTTTGTTCAATTTTGTCTCGCTGATTTCAGACTAATTATCCAATTTGTTAAGGTCTTTTGAAATCTAATCCTGTCCTCCCAAGTGTTTGCAACACCTCCAAGCTTGGTGTCATCTGCAAATTTAATAAGTGTACTCTCCACTCCATTATCCAAGTTATTAATGAAACTGTTGAATAGTACTGGACCCAGGACTGATTCCTGAGGGGCCCCACTAGGTATGCCTTCCCAGTCTGACAGTGAACCACTATAACTACTCTTTGAGTACGGTCTTCCAACCAGTTGTGCACCCACCTTCTAGTAATTTAATCTAGACCACATTTCCCTAGTTTACTTATAAAAATGTCATGTCAAGATAAACCATGTCTACTGCTTCCCCTCTATCCAGTACTCCAGTGACCTCATTGAACCAACACACACAGTCCTCTTCACAATCAGCCACTCTGTGAACCACTCAGCTACTGCTACCCATTCCCAGATCAATTCCCTCTTCCTAGTAATTCAGGAAGGGGGCTTGAAGAAATGGTATAGGTACCTCTGAGAGCATGAGGAAGATGCTAGAAGTGAAGATAACACAGTGATATATTTCAGAGTAGTGATAGAGTGAGTGTGAAAGGAGAATTCCAGCAGTTTGAATGGGATATGAAATTTAAAATGTTCACGCTGCTGCTGAATTTTATTCCTATTTAAATGCCCTAGTTCTGAAATTTGTCAAAATGAGTTCTTCAGTCTTTAATTACAAATTAAAGCACTAAAAGAGTGCAGATTTGGCAGCAGTAGCCTACATTGAGAGTCACATCAGATTCTGGAATACCTTTGAACAGCATCCGACATGCAGCCATCCACAATTATAGACTTGGAGGATATTCAAATCAGTGAGAGGTAAATTCAACCAAATCAAAATTTTAATAAAAAGAGCAATGATGCAGAATATTTTCAGAGACAGAACTGCTCTATCCAGAAATTACCGTATCTCTTGGGGTCAGATAGATTTCTTCCAGGTATTCAATCCTGAAGAGGACTAGTTTGTGTGAGAGAGATTGTCTGGAAAATTCATAATCGAAGGTGGGGAAACAATGGACTATGTTGTAGCTAACGCCTTTGTGATAAATCTCATAAAAAGTAAACCGTATCTCACTGAATAAATCAAACCTTGAAGTCAGAACTTGGAATATAACTCATGATGAAGCTATGTTGATATGCAGATAGCCCTATGGTGAAACATTCTCTCTCTCTAAGGGACACAAAGTGTCCAAAAAGGCTTTGAAAGTTCATTTCTGGTCACAAAAATGAATATTTACAAATCTATCTTACCTAACAGATCCTATACCCTGTGTGTATTCCTTGCGACTCATTAAATCAATGGCAAAACTCCCATTAACTTCAGTTAAGCCAGGATTTCACCCTCAGTGTGAATCTCCTGATTTTAGTGACTATAATAAGTGACTTAATCCTACATGGGAGTACTCACAGTGTGGAAAGTTAAGCATGTGCATAAATCTTTGCAGGATTAGGGCCTGAGTTTTTACTGGTGAATTTAATTCTGTAGATCCACAAGAGGATGGGAAAGTGAGCTGGATTTCCTTTTGATTTGCACATCACACATCATCAGCAGAACTGCTAACTAAGTTCTAACTGCAAAATCTTTATTGCAAGGTGAACACATGAAACGTACCTTAGTGGCAGCTGATATGCATCTCAGCTAGGTCAGAATTACTCATGGTGGTAAGGTACAAGCCAGGAAGAACAGTGTGTGACTTTCAAATCACAGGCTGAGTTTGTAGATCTGGAATTTAGAAAAAAAAAATCTTTACTTGTAAACTGAGCACCTTTGACTTAGAAACCATTGAGACATGATAAGCATGGAAACCCTGTGAGGCCATTTCTACAGAGTCACTTTTCATAGTAGGTACCCACATGGCATTTTAAGAGCATAATGAACTCAAGAAATAAAACAATCAGGATTTAATGAGCACATCTGGTGAATGATACAAATTTACTGCAGAATGTTACATTTAATGTTTCATTATCATGGAAAACTAGTGAAGTGTGATTATATGAAAACATTGATTAGTGGCAGGTACCCCAGGATCCCAAAGATTTACCCTACAAGTGCATCAAACATAAAGCCTGAGACAACTACTGCTGCAAATGTCCATAAATCCATGTGGCTTGAATAGATAGCAAATGGCTTACAGATTTCACTAGTACACATTAAGGATAAGTAAAATAATTGAATAGAATATCGCTTAGTGGCTGATCTCTCCAGATGCATGTTCGTCTGCATAATCCAGCCTGGCCTACAGGGATCTTTGTTTTGAGTCAAATAACCCTAGTCACAGCCCTGCAGTTAAGGCAGAAATAGGGAACAGAATTCTATATAGAATAGCGGTGGGTAACGTTTCAATTGCACAACCGATAACAGGAGCTGAAGCCATCACAGTGAAAGAAGGAGTTACAATAGAGAGGAAATGGAAGATGCAGAATATACGGAATTACACAAGTCAGCAGCAGTCACAAAGCAAAGGAGCAGCTCAGCTCTTAATACACAGTGCAGTATGCAGGAACAGCTAAACCGCTGAAACTTCACAGCTGCAGTCTGACAGCAATCTTCAGCCAGTAGAATGCAGGAGGAGTAATTCAGGGAAAACTAAACCAGCAAGGGAACTTCACTAACATGCCTCAATCAATAAGGACAATGCCGATCTTTAAAAATAATGGCCACAAATCCCAGAGGGCAACCCTATACACCAGGATATTCATATCCTTAAATAATAATTATATTGGACACCTAGGGCACTGCTAGAGGGTAGCGGAGGAGGAAAGTGGAAGAAAAAAATCTCCTCTGAAGTTAACCTGTAATTGTCACCAGTGGAGATTGCTACCTCATTAATTTCACCTTAGGAGAATAATGTGACTGACACTGGTGCAGACTTGATTAGCTAACACTTTGCAGCTATCACATTCAAAAACAAATCCCAGGCCAGGTTTCTTAGCTTCCTGAAACGTATTCAAGCAATTCCAGCCAGACATCATGTGCGTGCCCCATCATCCTACAGGTACACCCCAAAATGCTGAAACGCTGCTCCCCATGGGAATTTTTACCAAGGAGGGTTTGAAGAAAATGTGAATATTGCTAACCCCCAGAAGTTTGGCCAGGAAAAGGAAATATTAACATCCGTTCAGGCTCCATAGAAGGAGCTATATGAAGGATGTACTGAAATATGCATCCTCCATCTTGGCCATGCCCCATCGCAGGCTAGCACCACCATCTTTGGGGCTATGTTTGCCAACTCTGACATCTTAAAGGGAGTGTAGAAACTGGGTGCATTACACTGCTGTATCTCCTCTACATGAGTGGTCTTTCTGACACTGGGGGCCTATACTCTGGGGCTGAATCAAACCCTAGCTCTGCAATATTTTTGCTTTGAATGTTGAACTTTTAGCTTAAATGTCTTAATGTTTTATTAAACAGGCAAATGTAGGCTGGTAGAATGCTGCAGCAATGATTAGAGGCAGAATTTCAGACCAGATCCTCTGCTGCTGTAAATTAATGTAGCTCTGTTTTAGATTTGACTGTAACTCAGTGTTGCCAACTAGTGTAATTTTTGTCATGAGTCTCACCATATATAGTGTTTGCCTTAAGGCATCAGCTCCTGGAATCATGTGATTATATAAGAATCTCAGTTTTTATTTTTTTTTAAATACAATTCTATCCCTCATGGTTTCAGAGAAAAGTTTGGACATGTGATGCAAGAGTATTCAAAAGGCTGAGAAAGCAGATGTAAAATAAAAAGAAACCAAAAATGCATTATGATTTTTTTCAAAAAAAAGTCATCATTTTTTTGAGGTGTGACTCATGATTTTTGTATGCCTGGGTCTAGCAGTACTGTTACATCTAATGCAGACAGTGGACCTTCACTGATTTACACCAGCTGAGGATCTGGCCCAGGAGTGAGTTTGACATGTTAAAGAAGGAGAAATTATCTTTAATTCAGTATAAGTGAATGTTGCAAATACTAAGGTGCCCAGATTATGCTAAACAAGGTGGAGCAGTTACAGAAAATACAGTGTTGTGACAGATATTGAAACCCCATGCAGTGCCTTTGGGGCCATTATATTAACTTTATGAATGATTGATGTGTGGTGGTGTTCTTCATGAAGAAGTGTTACTGCAGCTCCTCCAGGAACTAAAAACAGTGTTTGCAGGTGAGTCATTGAGACTAAACAACTAGAGAGGGACCATCAGCTGGGATGTTGGCATATAATGGTTCAAACAGACTTTTCCAGAGACTCAGACACAAGAAGGAGTTTTGGTATAAAAAAGGCTGAGTTTGACCTGACACAGGGAGCAAATGGACAGGACCTTCTGCCCAAGAAGAAGAACCTTTGCAGAAAGTTTGGAAAGACATGGGCCTACTAGGGCCCCATAAGACTGATAGGTGGCTCCTGGTATGTTTACATCTCTTTATTGTTTTTATTATGTTTACTCTGAAGTGCTTTTGCTTTCAGAATAAATGTGCTTGCTTAGAAAGAGCTATGTAGTAACTTGTAACTGTTGTCAATATGCTGTTCATAACCCTCAGAAATAAAGCAAATTACAGCTGCTGGCCATGGCTTACTGGGGATATCACAGTGTATGAGAGCAGAATGTGCAGCCTTAAAACCTCCTGTCAGAATGGAGTAGGACCAGGATTCCTGCCCAGAGAGGTGATGCCTGAGACCTGACTGGTGTAGTTTCCCAAAATTGTGACAAGGGCTCTTTTTGAAGATTAGTTTGTATTTTGGGACTCTTTATTCCTTCCACTTTGTCCATCCACTGGGGCAGATTTTGCATAGCAGAAAAAGGACAGGGGAGTGCATATTTCCCACCATGTTCTTGTTGCTTTAATAAAATTGTCCTGATGTAGATATGTATATATTACACTGGAGAAATTAAAAAACAACATTTCAGGTTTATTTTTGTAACTCTAATCTCTGTCCCTTCAGGATGACTTCTGAATGATGACTTGCTCTTTGGAGTTTAATTAACAAAAAAGGTAAGATTTCCTTATTGGTGTTTGTACAATTAAATGCAAATATATTTAGTAACACTGCCCCCTCTCCCCCGAGTATGCAAAACAGAATTATAGAGCATGGCAATCCAATAAAAACTAATCGTTTAAAAAAAATAGATTAATTTTTAACAAGGGCTCAGAAAAAGAACAAAATAACAGGCTTTTATGTTTTATCTTACATTGTTTCAATTGGGGTGGGTATTTAATAATGAATCCCATTTACACTCATAAGTCACTAAAAATGGTCTCATCAGCCCATGTAGCCAGATGACTCTCCAGGTTGCACTGGTTTTCTATTGCTTTTACCTTAGGAATTCTAAACTTTTTCTGAGTAGCAGCCGTGTTAGTCTGTATCCGCAAAAAGAACCGGAGTACTTGTGGCACCTTAGAGACTAACACATTTATTTGAGCATAAACTTTCGTGAGCTACAGCTCACTTCATCGGATGCATTCAGTGGAAAATACAGCGGGGAGATTTTATATACACAGAGAACATGAAACAATGGGTATTACCATACAGACTGTAACAAGAATGATCAGGTAAGGTGAGCTGTTGCCAGCAGGAGAGTGGGGGAGGAGGTGGGAACCTTTTGTAGCGATAATCAAGGTGGTCCATTTCCAGCAGTTGACAAGAATGTGTGAGGAACAGTGGGAGGGGAAGAATAAACATGGGGCAATAGTTTTACTTTGTGTAATGACACATCCACTCCCAGTCTTTATTCAAGCCTAAGTTAATTGTATCCAGTTTGCAAATTAATTCCAATTCAGCAGTCTCTCACTGGAGTCTGTTTTTGAAGTTTTTTTTTTTTTTTTGTTATAGGGCCTAATCACATCAGCCACACTATCAGAGGCTCGTTCACCTGCACATCTACCAGTGTGATTTATGCCATCATGTGCCAGCAATGCCCCTCTGTCATGTACATTGTCCAAACTGGACAGTCTCTACGTAAAAGAATAAATGGACACAAATAAGACGTCAAGAATTATAACATTCAAAAACCAGTCGGAGAACACTTCAATCTCTTTGGTCACTCGATTACAGATCTAAAAGTGGCAATTCTTCAACAAAAAAACTTCAAAAACCTAACTCTCTACATAGATTTTGTGAGCAAGCTACAGGAAAAAGATTTTAAATCGAAGTAACTATTCCAGAATAACTCCATGTCTGAACACTCTTATTCCAAAAAAGTATCTTGTCCCAATTTAGCTTAATCCACAAAGCTATTCCAAATCACCTCTATGTGTAGATAAGCCTTTAGAGACAGAAGAGTTGCCTTGCTCATATTATTTTGTGTTTGTTGATTATATGATTTTTGGCGCTGAAGGATTTAAGCTGCAATGACAGGAATGTAGGCAGAGTCCATGAGGGGTTTGGAGATTTTTTTATTCTTTGGTTTCACTAGAACTAAACAAACTAAAATAAAAACCCTTAAACCCTAGAGAAGGTATTTTTTCTTTAGCCTGGCACTCTTGTGGTGCTTCTCACAAGCTGCAAAGAACTTGTCTCTGCCCCAATTCCTCTTTACAGGATAAACCACCAGTAGAGGAAGAGTGGCTAAGGGTGATGAATGAAAGACTTAACAACACATGAAAGGTCAATATATGTACAAGGTACAAGACAGTGTAAATGTTTTAGTAAATCTGGAAGCCCTTTGTGGATTTCATTAAATAAGGTTAGAAGAATGTTAGTTTTTGTCAGTGTGAACTTCCATAAAACTAACACTGCAAGAAACCAATACAGAGAAAGCTTTATCACCAGTCACTGCTACCGCTGTTCTGTATACAGTGTATTTATTCTATTAAATAAGGAGATGAGTTTATACTCCATCTTAAAAGGTCCCACATAGCCTGAATTAGTGTCCAAACTAACCGGCTTCTTGGGGGTTGGATTTATTGGTCGCTCAAGAATAATAACACAGCATAAACCAGTCAGTCAAGCTCTTTTCTTCTCCTTTCTGTAGAGAGCAGCCCCCACTTCATTTGTATGCTGGATGGAGTTAATTAGTTGCATCTGCCACTTTGAGACAGCAGAACTTCAGCAGCTTTACACAAGGTTTTAACAGCTGCTGACATAGTGAGTCTGAAGAAGATCTCAGCTACCAAACACTGGTCCAAATATAATGGAAGTGCATGGAAGCCCATATAGGAGGAAGCCTGAGTCATTACATAAGTGCATTAAACTTTATGTAAATGCATAAAATATTTGGAGCCCTACCAAATTCACGGTCCATTTTGATCAATTTTGTGGTCAGAGGGTTTTAAAATTGGTCAATTTCATGTTTTCAGAGGTTTACATCTGACATTTCACAGTATTGTAACTGTGGGGGTCCCAAACCCAAAGGTACCCCAGAAGTGGGTCTGATTCCTCCCCCTCCGGCCCCCTGCCCAAGCAGCCATGCAGGGGAAGTACAAGTCCTGTCCCTCCCGAGCCGGGCGGGGACTCACAACTAGGAGCCCCCAGCTGCGGTGCTCCCAGCAGCAAGGGGGAGATCAGATTTCATGGGGAAGGGCTTATTTCACAATCTGTGACACATTTTTCATGGACGTGAAATTAGTAGGGCCCTAAAAATATTATATGATTATGTGACTGACAAGGAATAAAAATAAGTGACCCAGTCTATGTGTAAGGGGACTGTTGCCCCCTTACTAACATTCAGTGGGGGTGTTTTAGTTGCTAGCTCCCAGTACTAAAAGGGAGAAGGGTCCATGGGGAATCAGGACCCTGAGACTGACAGTCCCTAGGAGCAATGGGGAGAAGCCAATGCTCCAGGTCAGCCTGAATGACAGGGCAGGCAGGCTAATCAGGGAGTCAGGAGGGCCCGTCCTCCACGTGAGCTGGAATTGCCTGGGTCAGACAGAGTGGGGCCGAGCTAAAGAGAAAGCAGGGGTGCAAGCTGAGCTGAGGAGCAGAGCTGTGCCAGATGCAGAGAGAGCAGACCCTGTCCTGGGAGCAGAGCTGCAGCCCCAAACCCAGAGGCACAGCCCAGAGAGCGCAGACTTGCCCTGGGAGGAGAGCTGCAGCAACCAGAGGCAGAGGGACCAGAAAAGCAGCCCAGGAAGCAGGTCAGTGCTGTGAACAGAGTCACAGAAGCAGCCTGCAGAGCAGACCTGTCCTGGGAACAGAACTGTAGCAACCAGAGGCAGAAGGGCCAAAGAAGCAGCCCAGGAAGCTGGAGGCAGAGCAGCAGCAGCAGCAGTGCTGAGACAGAGTGGTGGAGCTGGGCCTGGAGCAGTCCGGAGCTGGGTGCGGTGAGCAGTTGGGAAGAGCGAGGGGGACCCTGGGCAGCAGGCCCAACACAGGAAGACGCCTCAGCCAAGAGGCTCTGCAGGCCAGGCTTGGATTGTAACCCCGACTGGGCGGGTGCGACACTGGGAAGAAGGGTCCTACCACTTAGAGCCTGAGAGCGGGTGGCCACCACCAGAGCAAGTGTCCAACCCACAGCATCCCTACAGCACAGCCAGGGCCTGAGAAGAAGGCCTGGGACTTGCAAGGAACAGACTGTGAACTACCCTGACATTCCAGAGATGCTGTTTGTGATGTTCCCTGCCACTGAAGTGCCCAGTGCAGAGAGAGTACCCCGGAGTGGGGACACTCTAGCCCCTGTCCTAGGTGACCACAGCAGGGTTGGGGGTTGAGCCCCCCAGAGATCCTGGGCCCAGCCTTGGTGGGGTTATGAGGACTCTGCCAGACAGGAGAGTGGAAGGGGAGTCCTTAAGGGCAGGGAGGCCACTGGGTAAAGGAAGTAGGAGCGAGGACTCAGATCCTTTCGCTAGCCTACTTCACCGGGGTAGTGCAGAAGCCAGGAAAGTTCCCCACAATAGAAGGACTATTCCCCCGCTTACATGTGCCTTGGCATGTCTAGTAAAACTAACCGGGAGGGGACATAAGGATGTAGAGACTGTGGCAATCCTCACTTTCCCCCAAAATCTTCAGAAGCCTTTCCCAAGGTTCACTAGCAGGGTCTGGCCATGGGGAAGGGCATGGAGTGGATCAGGGCTGGGAAGAGAGCCAGTCTATCTGGACATCTTCTCCGAACTCCACAGAACTGATCTGATCCTCACAGACTGAGACTGGTGGCATAGCTCCTGAATGAGCTAGAAAATCATGTAGAGGTAAAGGTCCTTCACAATGATAGTTCTGTCAGATGCTGGTGTCCCAAAATCCATGCAGAAATGTAAACATCCATAGGTTTAGGTGACAGGCACTTTGGTAATTCCCCTAAGGAGTCAAGACCGAATGCTCTCTTTTCTACCCTACACAGACAGAAAAATTGTCTTGCTTTTGATGGAATCTTTTGATGCACTGCAGCATTTTTTTAATGATCAGGACTGTTTTTCCATCTTCTAGTTTCATGGAAGCCAGGGATTGCATGCCAAAAATTCAGCTTTTGCCAAAGAGCTGTTAGATTTGTGCAGGGAGTAATGAACAAAAATGGAACCAGTGGTAACAGTGAAATGCACTACTAGCAACTACAGAAAATAGTGGGAATTATTCTCATATATGAAAGGAAGAGAAGATCTCCCGAACTGTTTATATACTATGTACAACTGGGGGTTATTTTAATCCTTAAAATTTGTATACCAGCATTATGCAAAGACCGAATAATTTTAGTCATCCTATTTTTGTTTCTGGAATTGTGAATTATTCAAATCTGAGCTCATCTGGAAGAATTTTGCTTCATTGCAGTCTGTCTAAAAAAGGAATAAATGACATTGTTGACATGGATGGAAGATTCCATCCTCTTGCTCTGGGGACAGTTAATTACAATTTATTGTTGAATGAGTTTTGCCTCTAGTGAGTTACTCAGGGGATGCAACGGGTGTAGATTGTTTCTGTCAGAATGCATTTCATTTTTTTTAACTACTAATGATTCAGAACAAAAAAAATCCTGTCATAATAATAGACTTGTTGTTCTTTGTGAGTAAGTAGATTTGTGAGTAACTTGCTCTTTGGCTCATTGGTGCTTTGACTTACGAATATAGTTTAAAATTGAGGAGTTGGGCCAATGTGAAATATTCAGGTCTGAGTTCAGGTCCAGCTATTGATCCCCTCCTCCTCTAATCCTATTGACCTTCCTTCTAAATTCAAAAACATTCAGATTTTCAGGTTCCATCTTGGCGTACTGTAAAGATAATCCTTAGAGCCAGATTTACAAAGGTATTTAAGTGTCCAATGATGCAGATAGATATTTTGGCCCATATCCACAAAGGTCCTTAGGCACCTAAGTCTTGGGTTTAGATGTTTAAGTCCCAGTTTTGGCTTCATTGTGATCCACAAAACTCCTGCCGAACACTGTGGGTGTCTGAATTCGCTTGGTGCCTATGTTTTCAAAGTAGAAGTTCTCTAGGAGCCTATGTTTCAACTTCTGGGCATGAGCACTGCTGCCTCTCTCTAGGCATCCAGACACCTATCTCCCACCTAAACCCCAGAGCGATTCTTCAGTCAGGAAATATAGGTGTTCAGCCACCTAAATTGCGTGCTGGGTTCAATCCAGCGGCCATGCTCAGAGGCCACCTACCGGAGCAGGCTGGAGGAGGAGGGGTGGTGCTCACCTTATAACTTTTTATCCCAGTAATTAGAGCACTTGCCTGATACGTAGGAGAGCCAACTTCAATTTTCCCCTCTCTGCCAGAGGGTGTGAAAGGATTTGAAAAGGGGTCTTCCAGCTCTCGGTCTAACCACCTGGTGGGTACCCTAACCACTGGACTTCAAAGTCATTCCCACTCACTCCGGCCCAATGACTGTTTAAGTATTTATCCACAGTGGCAGTCCCATTTAAGTGTCCCTAGGATTTAAGCGTAGCAATGACCCTCTTTCCAAGGGTTAATTTCACCCCTGGTGCTTAATAGAATCCGTCATACTGGAAACATCTTAGAAGAACAGTGACAGTAACCTGTCAGTTGCTGTGGAAAACTGAATGATAATATTATGGTTCATATATATTGTTATTAGTGTATGTGGATATGTGTTAAATATAAAAGACTGAAAGTCCTGCACTTAATTCCAACAGCTAATTTACACAGCTTGAGTCCATTGAGGCTTTCTTCCGGCAGCTCACGGAAGCTACTGGATCGCATGCCCTGATTCTCATGGGTGACTTTAATTTTCCTGATATCTGCTGGGAGAGCAATACAGCGGTGCATAGACAATCCAGGAAGTTTTTGGAAAGCGTAGGGGACAATTTCCTGGCGCAAGTGCTAGAGGAGCCAACTGGGGGGGCGCTTTTCTTGACCTGCTGCTCACAAACCGGGTAGAATTAGTGGGGAAAGCAAAAGTGGATGGGAATCTGGGAGGCAGTGACCATGAGTTGGTTGAGTTCAGGATCCTGACACAGGGAAGAAAGGTAAGCAGCACGATACGGATCCTGGACTTCAGGAAAGCAGACTTCGACTCCCTCAGGGAACGGGTGGCCAGGATCCCCTGGGGGACTAACTTGAAGGGGAAAGGAGTCCAGGAGAGCTGGCTGTATTTCAAGGAATCCCTGTTGAGGTTACAGGGACAAACCATCCCAATGAGTCGAAAGAATAGTAAATATGGCAGGCGACCAGCTTGGCTTAATGATGAAATCTTAGCGGATCTTAAACATAAAAAAGAAGCTTACAAGAAGTGGAAGGTTGGACATATGACCAACGAAGAGTATAAAAATATTGCTCGGGCATGTAGGAATGTTATCAGGAGGGCCAAATCGCACCTGGAGCTGCAGCTAGCCAGAGATGTCAAGAGTAACAAGAAGGGTTTCTTCAGGTATGTTGGCAACAAGAAGAAAGCCAAGGAATGTGTGGGCCCTTTACTGAATGAGGGAGGCAAACTAGTGACAGAGGATGTGGAAAAAGCTAATGTACTCAATGCTTTTTTTGCCTCTGTTTTCACTAACAAGGTCAGCTCCCAGACTGCTACGCTGGGCATCACAAAATGGGGAAGAGATGGACAGCCCTCTGTGGAGATAGAGGTGGTTAGGGACTATTTAGAAAAGCTGGACGTGCACAAGTCCATGGGGCCGGACGAGTTGCATCCGAGAGTGCTGAAGGAACTGGCGGCTGTGATTGCAGAGCCATTGGCCATTATCTTTGAAAACTCGTGGCGAACCGGGGAAGTCCCGGATGACTGGAAAAAGGCTAATGTAGTGCCAATCTTTAAAAAAGGGAAGAAGGAGGATCCTGGGAACTACAGGCCAGTCAGCCTCACTTCAGTCCCTGGAAAAATCATGGAGCAGGTCCTCAAAGAATCAATCCTGAAGCACTTGCATGAGAGGAAAGTGATCAGGAACAGTCAGCATGGATTCACCAAGGGAAGGTCATGCCTGACTAATCTAATCGCCTTTTATGATGAGATTACTGGTTCTGTGGATGAAGGGAAAGCAGTGGATGTATTGTTTCTTGACTTTAGCAAAGCTTTTGACACGGTCTCCCACAGTTTTCTTGTCAGCAAGTTAAGGAAGTATGGGCTGGATGAATGCACTACAAGGTGAGTAGAAAGCTGGCTAGATTGTCGGGCTCAACGGGTAGTTATCAATGGCTCCATGTCTAGTTGGCAGCCGGTATCAAGTGGAGTGCCCCAAGGGTCGGTCCTGGGGCCGGTTTTGTTCAATATCTTCATAAATGATCTGGAGGATGGTGTGGATTGCACTCTCAGCAAATTTGCGGATGATACTAAACTGGGAGGAGTGGTAGATATGCTGGAGGGGAGGGATAGGATATAGAAGGACCTAGACAAATTGGAGGATTGGGCCAAAAGAAATCTTATGAGGTTCAATAAGGATAAGTGCAGGGTCCTGCACTTAGGACGGAAGAACCCAATGCACAGCTACAGACTAGGGACCGAATGGCTAGGCAGCAGTTCTGCGGAAAAGGACCTAGGGGTGACAGTGGACGAGAAGCTGGATATGAGTCAGCAGTGTGCCCTTGTTGCCAAGAAGGCCAATGGCATTTTGGGATGTATAAGTAGGGGCATAGCGAGCAGATCGAGGGACGTGATCGTTCCCCTCTATTCGACATTGGTGAGGCCTCATCTGGAGTACTGTGTCCAGTTTTGGGCCCCACACTTCAAGAAGGATGTGGATAAATTGGAGAGAGTCCAGCGAAGGGCAACAAAAATGATTAGGGGTCTGGAACACATGAGTTATGAGGAGAGGCTGAGGGAGCTGGGATTGTTTAGCCTGCAGAAGAGAAGAATGAGGGGGGATTTGATAGCTGCTTTCAACTACCTGAAAGGGGGTTTTAAAGAGGATGGCGCTAGACTGTTCTCAATGGTATCAGATGACAGAACGAGGAGTAATGGTCTCAAGCTGCAGTGGGGGAGGTTTAGATTGGATATTAGGAAAAACTTTTTCACTAAGAGGGTGGTGAAACACTGGAATGCGTTACCTAGGGAGGTGGTAGAATCTCCTTCCTTAGAGGTTTTTAAGGTCAGGCTTGACAAAGCCCTGGCTGGGATGATTTAACTGGGAATTGGTCCTGCTTTGAGCAGGGGGTTGGACTAGATGACCTTCTGGGGTCCCTTCCAACCCTTATATTCTATGATTCTATGATTCTATGATTGCTGCCTGTATCAATTTTTGGCAATTTCTGCAAGAAATATGGCATGACAAACTCAGTGATAATTCATAATAAGCCAATATCTTTGCTGTAAAGATAATTGTGAACAGCATTTAATAAACACTGTGCTGGGAGGGTTGGGGGGATGTTCCATTTATCCTGAGGTTGTCATGTACAGCAAACAAATTGTAATCAGCCTGAGTTTCTTGGGATTTCTGGAATTGGACACTTCTCCTAACCTCAACATTGAGTAAATGGGTGTATGTGGAATAGCAGCAAGCGCACCACCTGTTGGTGGTGAATGACAAATCCAAAGCTAGAATTAATTTGCTTTCTATTGCACAAACATGCTCACTCAATCACTTCAGGATGACAGGATCTGTATTCACTCATTATTATGGCCGCATTTGCACAATGCTTCAGTCTCCTCTGGGCTTAAATAGAGGTAGGATGGGGGAAATGTAGCTTCCCTCCTTAAAATGTTTAATAAAAAAGGAAGTAAGTAGGACAGAATGAAAGAGGAATTATCCTAGTAAATATTGACAAACTAATCTACAGATGTACAGTAAAGAACTTATTATATTATAAAGAGGCAATATTGGAATGAAAAGTATCATTTGGGAAAAATATCTGGCTGATTGAGCAGTAATACTGTCCATTGAAGCAGCTGGAATTGTGACCATTGACACCAGCTCAGGTCCTGTCCCCCACTGATTTTTAAGTAAGGACTTCAAGAATGTGTATCCAAAGAAGACTGTCTGATTGTTGAAAAGAGTCCATGAGGAAGCTTCATGGAATGTATATTATAGAATAACACTAGCCACTCCATTGTTAAAGTTGCAACTGAGTTTTTATTATAAACCTGCTTATAGATGCACATTCCCTTTAAAATCCACAAGGGAGAATTTGCTTCAAAATTAATCAGGATCTTCCCAAATAAATACATAAATTTTCAAAATAGAATATTTTGATCCAACCCCCAAGGAGGTTGCTGAATTACAAGATCCTTCAAGTAGAGCTTTTCATCAAGCTTCAGAATGGTTTTCAAGGAATTATATTTTTGTAATTGACCCTTCCACCTCCCAGAAATTCAACTGAGTTTATAATGGTCTCAGCTGGATGAGATCAAAGGTTAACACATTAAACCCTAATTTGAGAAATTATAAAGATCCTAATTGTTACGCCAGAATGGTATGTTGGCTCCATTGGCTAGATACCACATGACTGCTGGAAGCCTACAGAAAACTAGGGTCTCACTCTAACTCAGGAATTGTGGGGAGGCAAGTTGGCTGAGATCCACAAAGATATTTAGGCTTCTAATGCCCACAGATTTCAAAGGAAGTGTCAAGGTTCCGTCCCCACTTTGAACTCTAGGGTACAGATGTGGGGATCTGCATGAAAAACCCCCTTAGCTTATTTTTACCAGCTTAGGTTAAAACTTCCCCAAGGTACTTTTGTCCCTGGACCTTATTGCTGCCACCACCAACCATCTAACAAAAGTAACAGGGAAAGAGCCCACTTGGAAACGTCTTTCCCCCCCAAATCCCCCCAAGCCCTACACTCCCTTTCCGGGGGAAGGCTTGATAAAAATTCTCACCCATTTGCACAGATGAACACAGACCCAAACCCTTGGATCTTAAGAACAATGAAAAAGCAATCAGGTTCTTAAAAGAAGAATTTTAATTAAAGAAAAAATAAAAGAACCACCTCTGTAAAATCAGGATGGTAAATACCTTACAGGGTAATCAGATTCAAAACATAGAGAATCGCTCTAGGCAAAACCTTAAGTTACAAAAAGACACACAGACAGGAATATACATTCCATTCAGCACAACTTATTTTATCAGCCATTTAAACAAAACAGAATCTAACACATATCTAGCTAGATTGCTTATTAACTCTTTACAGGAGTTCTGACCTGCATTCCTGCTCTGGTCCGGGCAGAAGCAACAGACAGACAGAGAGAACCCTTGTTCCCCCCCCTCCAGCTTTGAAAGTATTTTGTCTCCTCATTGGTCATTTTGGTCAGGTGCCAGTGAGGTTACCTTAGCTTCTTAACCCTTTACAGGTGAAAGGGTTATTCCTCTGGCCCGGAGGGATTTAAAGGTGTTTACCCTTCCCTTTATATTTATGACAGGAAGCTAGAAGCCTAACTACCTTAGTGGATCCAGTGCAGAAGGGACCACCAGATCATCTAATCTGATCTCCTGTATATCACAGACCACCAACACCACCCAGCACCCGCACACTAAGCCTAGCAACTGAAATTAGACCAAGGTATTTCAGCCCTCAGGAGACTAGACTATGAAGTTCCACAGGCAGAGGAACTGAGGTGCACCAATGCCTGAGACCCCTGCAGTGGCAGGAAATTAAGTGAGATATACCCAGATTATCTCAGTCAGTGACCTGCACCCCCACACTGCAGAAGTATATGCATATTAGCTATATAAGGTACAGGCATAATGAGTTGTGCATAAAATGTTTCTGGAGGGACTGTAGAGTTTAAGGAACTAATATAGGTGCACATTTAGGCTTGTTCCATACTCAGCCTGAACTCATCTTTTATGGCAAAGGGGGAAAAATTACAAAGGAAAAACATTTTACTTCTAACAAAACTTTTGTGGTGAAATATTTTTTAGATTGAGCAATCTTGATATAAGGCTGAATTTTCTTGGTCAATTAGCCTTACTGATGAACAGCAGAGGAATTTCTCAAGCAAACTCATGCATAACATGTGGCATTTAATTCACTTCAGCCCTAAGGCACTTCAGAATCTGGATGGTGCCATCTGGGAAAGGAGGAGGAGGGGTCACCCCTGAGGGATCTCTGTGGCCTCCCAGCATCTTGCAGATGGGAATATTGTCATTGTAATGTAAACCTGCCACTTTAACACATTGTGTCACTGTACTACTTATTTCTAAATCACTGATCAGTGAAAAAGAAAGTCAGCCTTACCTACCCGCTGTAAGATTAACACATACTAAGTGTGGGAGCAGGGCCAACTTTCTAGATCTTCTGTTGTTATGGGGGAGGACTTGAAGAGTCTGGTGTAAACCAAACCAAGTAATTATGATCCTCCTCCCCTGCTTAAAAGACTCTCAGCCCTATCAAGATCACTTTTAATAAAGAAGTTCAGTAATCCTAGCTGGGGATAGGACAAAGATATATAATGTTTAAAATGTATTTAAAAGTTGGTTCAGTGGCTATCTGCTTTTTGATTTAACCTGGGCCAGTCTGGATACTCCTCAATTATATATATAAATGTATGAGAATGTTCAATTTTCAAAATTTCAAATGTGTGCTTTGTGAGAGTAAAAGCTTGGAAGTCCACATATTTTTGGTGTGTGGGGAGGCAGAGGGTAAGATGTTGCACAATTCCTATTTCTTTACATACAAAACTAAAACATTAAGGGGACAAAAATTTTTAGTCTATACGTGTGTGTGTCTATGTGTGTTACCACACATATATATGGTAGTCTATGAAAGGTCTACTACAGAATTTAGAATCAAGAAAGAAGGATTAAAAGCCATGAAATAGTTAACCTAATTAGGCCAAGGTCCCATGTTCTAGAAGCACATTTTGATTCAAAGCCTATTTATTTCAATGTGAGAACATCCATTGAGTGAGGTAGGTATTAGACCAGGATACAGTGATTACTGAGTTAATAGGAAGCATGCCTGTCATCATTATTGTGAAATGTGCTGTCCCACTTCCTAGCCTCATGCCTCTCACCACTTCCCCCTGCCCCCCAGGATGCTCTGGAAGGATTAGTTCCTATGCCCACAATCAGTAATAACAGAGGGCGTGGAGAAAAGAAGCTGAGAAACTTTTATAAATAGTGAAGTTAAGTTTTAAGAAAGAGACCCTGTTATGAAGGTTTAAGGGGTTTAAAGGCTAGTCCTAATAATTCCTCAGAAGCAAGGAGGAGGAAAGGTTTGAGAGGACCGGGGATGGGTATGGTTATTAAAGAGAGAGGTTAAGGTTTGATGTGTGTATGTGAGTGATAATTCTGGTGGGAGTGAAGAGATTTGCATGCATAAGGATTTTCGTAGTGACTGTATGGTGATTGAGAAACAGCATTTCAGTCCTTATGAAGATCCCGCCCCTTTGGCCTTCAGCCAATCAGAGTACAGGAATGGACATAATTATTGTTTTTTTGAGAAATAACCACACATCTGGGTCAGGGACAGTAGAATATCTCTGCTCTTTAACTGAGACCGTCCCATTTTGGTATATATAAAAAATAATAATAATAAAAGCGTATGTAGTTTATCGCACTCTGATTGCCAAGCTTGCTTGAGGCGGTCAGTTAGAGGAAAACATCTTTAGCTATATCCTGGTTTATGAATTCCAGGGGCTAACGACATTATCTACCTTGAACTCTCAGTTAAATTAAGAAGAAATCGAGTGTTGAGCAATTAATACTAAAGGTATTTTCAAGACAAATGGAAGGATTTTCCCCAGATTTGGGATATCATCTGAAATGAAACTGCATCTTTCAACATAGGTCAGTACTGTGATACATTAAAGTGCATATGAAGGAAAACTGATAATTTCCTGAGTTTTCTAAATTTTCGTCCATTCTTTGTTTCAGGCTTTATATTCCGGTTCTCTTTTTCACTTAATGTAGATACCTTAATTGAGAATAAATATAAAAATACTGAAACAGTTCTGTGGTCATTCTTTTACAATGATATATACCACATTTTCCTGTCTACAGAAAATTATGTTGTATATAAAGATTTGTTTTATAGCTACCAATCCTGGACTTTCTAAATATATATGGATCCTGAAAAAGTAGAAAACATAGCTACATATTAATTTCTTGGCTCTTGTAGCCCACGTTTGTTCTTCTTATTAATTTTAAGGTTACGTGCAATGGTTTCTAAAAATAAATATATAAATAAAAGCAAACATCAAAATCCCCAAATAGCCCAATTTTTTACATCTAATTACATTGATTAGAGTTGGCTTTCATGATGCAGGCCCTCCAAATGTTGAATGTTGTCCCCTAGCTTTTCACAAAAACCACATGGGACCAAAGTCTGTTTTACTGAATCAGGTTTTGTAACACGCTTTTGTCTAGGCCAGAAAATCCTTGAGTGCAGGGTCTGCCCCAGGACTTTGATTGGGACAGAAGACTACATAGGATAGATACCATACTTATAATCAAATTGTTGTCATGTCATTTCTAGCTGCCACCATGGCACAAGTTAAAGGTCACAGGCCTGTTTCTCCATTGCCTTATATCTGTGTATGCAGTGTTGCTGTAACCTGAAGAGCTCCATGTAAGGTTGAAAGCTTGTCTCCCTCACCAACAGAACTTAGTCCAATAAAAGGTATTACCGCCCCCACCTTGTGTCTCTTGTCCCTGTGTAGTCATTTATACTTTTGCAAAATAGGTGTGCTACTCTCTGATTCTGATCTGGTTTGTTTTTACAACCACTTTGCACAAGCATCAATGACAACACAATGTGCAGGCAAAGGAGAATCAGGCCCATCTCTTTTTTGGCAAAAGTAGAGGATAACTCCAGGATCTTACCTAATATTCCTGCTTAATAAAGCCACTTGTAATCTCCAAGGCTATATGTAAACTAAAATGGCTGCTATATTTGCCTGCGCTGCAGTGAAAATTCTAGATTTACATTTTAGATGCGTACTATAAAACCCCTTACCTGCACATGCACACACAGGTTATTTAAGGACACTTCTGAAATGACCCACAAATCTTGATCTGGCTATTGGATTGCTCTTTGAAGAGTTAATCCTTTCCTCTGTTTTTTGTCAAAGTCCAGCTGTTGCTATGGAGCTGATACTGAACTCCACATTGCATAGTCTGGGGCACTGGAGAAAGTAGATTCCTCATCTGCTATTCTGTTAAATTAACATCTGTGAATGTGGATTTCTGGATCATTTACATTTCTTTTATTTTTCTGCTTGCGGCAGTGTCCCAGGGGTAGAGCTGTCATAATCTGAACAACAGTCACTGTGTGGACTCATTAGCTATATAAAGTATGTTAAGATACTGTTTTAAGACCAAATTTCATTCTGAGTACCGGAGGTTGTTTGGAATTTCATTTGATATTATCACTATTTATTAGTTGTCTTGCGGTAGTGCCTAAAAGCTGTAGTCATGGACCAGGACACCCATTGGTCTAGGTGCTGATCAAACACAACAAAAAGATGGTCCCTGGCCCAAATCATTATTACACATGGTCAAATTAGAGATAGACCAAGGGATCATGTTTTATTTCTGCAAAGCCTCATCAATCAAGTTTTGGTGTGTGGCAGAATCAAAGTCAAATCCAAAGGTGATTCCAAGCCCGTCTCTATTCCATTTTACCTGAACTACCAGAATCTGGAGGATTTCAGATAACAGTTTTCAGAATTATAAGATCTCATCCTACAGGTTTGGGAATTGAAAAAACAAACCCAGGCGTGGTTTGGATCCAAGTTCCATTTGAACCTCTAGAATTCAAAATTTGGGGGGATAAAACATTCTAGTTTTGATGCCACTTGAATGAAAAATGCTATTACTAAGCAATACACAGCATTGCCTTTTAAATGTTATAAAAATGTAGCAAACTAAAGCACCCATGTGAGATTTCCACACTTGCATTTCATGCAAATATTTTTTTTTCTCATGAGATTTCAGTGTGGTATAAAAGGCAGTGCTGTGCAGTCATCAATCCTTGGTGTTTATCCCCTGAATCTGTGATATCATTTAAAAGAACAATTGCAATTATATGCTAATAGCATATTAACTTCTTTACTTCATTATGCAGTTTGCCTCATTCTTTTTGATTAATAGGAGTATTGTTAGCAACAGAAAAAAAAACCACACACACACATGACCGTGTGCTCAGTGAAAATAAGGTTTCAGGACAAATGTGCACATTTATCTTATTTATATTTGTTATATTCCCTCAAGACACTATGTATAATAGATAGGATGAACTGAAATCCAAAACCAGCCAAAGCCTGCCCTTTGAAAAGACATTGGAGACATACTCACCATTTATAAAACAAAATTATGGAAAAAATGAGATGTAAGAATTTTCTTCCAACTCCCACATCATAGTTTCAGCAAATAGGTATAAATTGTGCAAATGCAAATATGAACATCTGTTTCTTTTTCAATCCTTTCTCACAGCTACGGGGCCTAATAATAAGAAAAACAAGTTAATTCCTGTACAAGATTGAAAGACAAGAATTTAGGTAGCCAAGAGTGAAGAATAAATGAATAAAAATGTATTATTTCATCTGCTATCTGATCAGGAGTTAGGATGAAAAATGTAAAATGGTGCAATTAAAGTCTGGTGAAGGAAAGATATTAAGCTTTGGTTCTTATTTTCTGAAAGAAAAGTAAACCCTCCAGAGAGGTGAATTTTCCTCTGAAAGCAAGAGAGCGTGTATTTAAATTAGCATTATGAACAATTATTCCTGCAAATCTCAAGCATGATAATGGGAGAACCAGTCCACAAACGGCCAAAATAGATATAATTGCTAAAAAAAAAATCTAATATGCATGAAAATGTTCCATGTCTTAACTGTGTATAAGCCTATAAAGTACAAACATTTTTTTTTCTGTTTTGAAGACATCCCTCATCACTACAAGGATTGGGATAAGTGGTGGGGGCAATGCATAGTGCATCTTGCTTGCTATGGAGTGTTGTCTCCTAAACAGGAGCCATGTATTTATACAAAACACGTGCAAGGGAGAGATTACCACAAAGCTAGAGTTCCAGCTTTCTTTGTTTACCTGGGATCACACACTGTCAGGAACTTTGTACAGCACACAGACACACCTAGTGGATGAATGATATGTTACCACTAAAGATGTTACAAATGTGACTGGCCTTTGGTTCCAGTTAATCAGAAGTTTTGAGTGATTTTGGTTTCAAAAACCAGGACAGCTATAACTCTGATCTTCTGTCATGTGTGTTATACATCACCCAGCATTCTCTTTCTACTTCAGCCTCTGGCAATCCAGCCCCTCTTGATTTCTTCCCACAATCATGTAAATAATAAACAATCTTCCTATGTTTCTGGGCTCCACAAGAATCATTGTTGAAACCCAACATTGTAGTGGCAGCTACAGCCTCTGCTATCTCCATTCACCCATGAAAATATGGGTTATGAGTAGAGTTGCCTGGAGAGGGACAATGGCAACTTTTGGGGTTTCAAATTTTGTTTTCATTGGAATGAAAACAAAACTTCTGAATGTTTTTGCATAAAGAGATTTGTGCTGAAGTGCCTGCTTTCAGATCAAAACCTTAACTTTACAATTCAGGAAGGTTTTTCGGATCTAGGGCACTCTGGTCATTTCTGATACTGCTCTACCTGATTCAGAGTCATCCAGGGTGAAGAACTCTGCTCGGATGCAGGAAGACAGGGACTTATACCTGGGTCTTCCACATCGCAGGTCAGTGTCCTAATCACCATGCTATAGATTGTGAGAGAGTATCTCTGAGTGAACAGAGAGCCCTAAACCAAAAATATTCCCTTGTTGAAACCAATATATAACCAATATATTTTGGCTTCAATGAAATGTAATGTTCTGATCAGCTCTATTTATGAAAACAGTTGAAAATATGACTCTAAAAGGACTTTTCCTTTGCTACATTCAGGTTGTTGTGCTGCCCCACCCTCTGCTCATCCTTCTCTTGGGTCAACAACTCAATAGTTTCATCTTTGAATTTATTCTTTTGCCATGCTGGTTTGAGGTGTTTAGGTGCTGCATTATTTCCTGTTTTAAGCCAAGAGTGCACATCCAGAAGAAGAAGAAGGGGGATGATAGATGGACCTTCCAGTCCCTGCATCTTCTCCAGGCTCTTCTGCAGAGATCAGGCCCAGTATTGTTATTGTGCTCTCCTAACTACACAAAGTCATTGTGGGACTAGGCTCTTCAAAGTAAGCAGAGAGTCATGAGAAGAGGCCTGATGTAATAGCCCTACCATCCTATTACACTGGCCAGCAGAGTCAGATGGGCACAAATGGGACTGAAGCCTATACCCTCTTCAAATGGGGAGCAATGACCATAGTCCCTGAAACTCTGGAAGGCATATGCATGTGCTTCAAAGCATCCCTAAGCTCCTGTTGTGACAGCATCCTCTATCCCGTCCAGCAACCCAGCACGGATGGGATAGAGATTCAAAATAGCTTGTATGGGTTTTAATTCCTTGCCTGACATAAAATTTTATTCTAATGCTAGTGCTAAGTGACAGTAGGAATGTAAATACCCAATTTTAATGAACCTAGCGACTTCCATGTGTTGCAAGAATATATTTAACATTTTATTTTTCCCCCAATTTATTTTCATTATATTTGTTAATTATCTGGAACATCTCCTATCTAAATCTTTGCAACTTTGTATCCCCAGTATCTATTATATCACATCGGGTTGCTATGGCAATGCTACAAAAATATTCAGGATCACAAGATTTTCATGAATCATTGAGCCAGGTTTCTAGAATTAAAGAGACAACAAGTAACTCACATAAACAGACATTTGTGCTAACTTTTAACTCGCGTGCTTGTCGCTAAAGGTCCTGGATCCATTCCCTAACGACGACCATGTTAACCGTAGAGTTAGGCAACTGCATTTTGTTCCTTTAGCACTGCTTGGGCTTAGATGATGTGAGCTTCAGTGTTTTCTTTCGGTTTCTTTTCCCCTTTAACTAAATGATATCTGGTTGAAATGAAGCTGCAGTTTGGCGACAGCTGGTGCCTTCGTGTCCCTGAGAATGAAAGAAGCTCTGCTCCCAGAGAAGAGGCAAAACAAACAGGATTCACTTGACATGAACAAGTGCTGTTGTCTCATCCAAAGGTTCCATAAACAGGCAGCCCATGCAGCTGTAAAATAAGCTGGCCATTCTGTGAAGAACCAGGTTTAAGGCTCCCACTATTACAATGGTATTTATATGTCTTAGATATTTGTTTCTGGCAGCTCCCATAATGTGATAATCACTTTGGTCCAGATCCCCACAGGCATTTAGGTGCCTACTTCCCATAATGAATACTACTACTTAGCTGTCATAGAAGTATCATTAGTCCCATTATATAAACGGGGAGTAACAGCACAGAACAACAAAATGACCTGCTGAAGGAGACCCAGCATGGACAGGCAGAGGAGGGACTAAAACCCAGGACTCTTGAGTCCCATTCCAGTTTTCTATTCACAAGACACTGCGCTTCTGGTTTTAGAGTGTATGGGTACCAATTAGAAAAGTGACTTGGGCACTTATTGAAAGTCAATGGAAGTTAAGTACCCACATCATTTTTGAAAATTTTACCCTATGACTCCATCATATCATACCCAGACCCTGTGAACTGGGGCTCAGTGCAACTAAAATGGGCAGGCTGCCTGCAGTGACTCAAGAACATGATTACCAACCTCAGGGCAGATGGTTAGGAACTAAGGCACAAACCCCAAGCTGGTTGTGAATTCTATACTTAGGTATCACCAACCAATTATCAAGTGTAAATGCTTCAAGCCTGATAACAGCCTTAACATGGAGTCACACACAGTCTCCTTGGGTACGCTGATCTATCTTACATCCTTTGTGAGCATACCTTTGTGACAGATGGCCCCTTACACCAAGAGCTACAGCAACATTCAGGTGACCCCCCCAGTCCCTAAGGACTAGTCATTAACCCCAGGTCAGTTGCACCAAAGACAATACTTGTAGCCAATCCTATAATAAACTATATAAAGATTTATTAAATAGGGAAAGAAAGCAAGAGTTATTTACCAAGTTAAAGGAGGTAAAAACATGAGTTACAATCTTAGGTTCTAAAAGGTAATAGAAGCGTCTATCATAACAAAGTTCTATATGTCCTTTAGGGCTAACCCAGGCTAAGCAGCTCTCTTACTTATGCCTAGAAAACCCTTGCCCTCTAGAGTACAGGCAGCATAGAGATAATCATTTCCTTCTTGTTAGGGGTTTTATTCTCCTGCTGTCACGTGCTGTGAGCTGCTAGCTCAGCTGATAGGAGAAGTCCACTTGCATGACTCATCTTCATGGGGACAAAGACAGAACAACAAAGTCTTTTGTCCTCTTGTTGACAGTCTGTAGGGAAATTCCAGTTGCAATATCCTATCTGGTATCAATGGATCTTTAGTTCTGGGAAGGGTGTAACATCTGCTGTTGAAGATTAGCCCCTCATGCCAATTGTCTCTTTTCTGTCTGGTGACTTACACAGTCACAGAGGCTCACAATACAACTGCTCAAATATTAGCTTAACATCTGCATCCCATATTGTATTGTAGAATTATAAGTATGTGTTTAGTCTTCATTGAATGTTTGTGAGTGGCTACATGTATTAATCAGTGATATTAATACATGTAGCCACTCACAAACATTCAATGAAGACTAAACACATTCTTGTAATTCTAATACCTATTTTAACTGTAACAACCCATGGGTAACCTGAAGAAGAGTTGTGTGTAAACTCTAAAGCTCTCACCAACGGAAGCTAGTCCAATAAACTCACCAACCTGGTCTCAGTACAACTCAGACATTTGACTTTACAGAGGGAGAAATACAAGAGAGAGCCTAAATAAGACTGGAATTTCCGAAAGTAGTTTTTCTTGCAGTACATATGGTATGTATAGAATACATGAGACTGTGGTGCAGCACTCTATGAGGATTTCATCAGCACATATTTTGGATGGAATAGATCATTCCTGAATGACATAGTCATCCTAAACTCAGGCCACTTCAGACATTTTGCATTAAAATCAGAGCTTATGTATAGCAGGAGAGGGAGCGATCAAGGATAGCAAGGGAACATAACTCCCTCAAAACACACCAGGCTCCAGCTCACAAACTCTCAGACCATTTGTCATCTCAGCCATATCCCTGGGTGATACTTTCTGTAAGGCATGTTCTACTGCCTTCACCAATATTTCATTTCAGTGTTGCTACTTGCAGAGTGCTCCACTACTCAGTCTAGAACCTGCTCCTTTATAACTAACTGCACATGTCTGAGTTCCTTTAAAATAGCCTTTCCCAGCATGCACTTCTGGTAATTGATCCTTTAAATCTGGGAGAGCCAAGCAGCTGCTGCTCTAAGAGGGTCATTTTGCCTCTGAGTGTTGTAAGCTGCATTTCCCTGCTACTCTTCTACTTGGTAAGTACTTTCTATTCCTGTTATGTTTGCTCTTGGTTTTTGTTTCTCTTGTTCCTCAGAATGTGTCTTCTGCTCACACATTTATCTTAGAAAAGTTGCTTTAATCTTTTTACGGCTCATTAATTTTATTTTTGACTGTTGTTTTGACTTTCTGTTAAGTTTTATTTTCCCATAATTGGGGCATCCACTGGGATAGCAAGAAAATTACCTACAAAGAGGGTAGAACTCAATACTGGTGCAAAAATGGCTATTAATTATTCTTATAACTATCAAGTTGCTTATGCCATTATTGACTATTAAGAAATACGTACAACTATCTTCATACACATGATGCTTGGATAATATCATAGCCTACATACTTATGGTTTAGTTGCTTATTTAACTTTTTGGAATGTTCACATTATCTAAAAAAATCCTTGGTGACCATGGTTTTCTGTCAATCAGGGCAGCTCAAAAGTGTCAAAGAAGGTAATACCTCCTGAATCATAAAACCTCAAGTGTGTTAATGCAGACTCTGAAATGTAGCTTTATTATTTCAATTTTACTTTTACATTCTATCACATTTTCTCTCTTAGTATGTTTTGAAAGATGCTTATAAGTGTTACTGTGCTTTGTATAGAATATTTGATAGGCGTCTTTAATTGCAAATTGTAAAAGTACTGAAAATGATAGGGTGTAAATCTAGGAACCTTTTGGTCAAAAAGTAAATAACCACAAGACTGTACTCTTCCTTATCTACAACACCAGTCTGGTATCTCAAGAAAACTGATTTTATTTATATTTATAAATAAATAAATAAATAAATGTGTGTGTGTGTGTTTGAGAAAAGGCTTGATTGTGTAACAGAATGTAAGGTGGCTCTCTATTCAGGATCAAAGAGTAATTATGTTTGCAATGTGTTATCAGAGCTATAAACTAAGGCCCAGATCCTCAAAGATCTTTAGGTGCCTAACTCTCATTGAAATTAATGACAAGTGCCTCAATATCTGTGAGGATCTGGGCATAAATCATAAAAGCTGGATACTCTTAGCCCTCCCCTTTGCAAAGAGAAACCTCAGTTTAAACCCATGCCAAATATATGTCCTTATTGCAACTGATATATTTATAAACATTCTGAAGTCCTCATTCTTCAAATATTAAGGAGAATGTTTGTGGTTGTGGGATCACGGGGAGGTGGAAGTGTTTGGTGGGTGAACCAGAGGGCAGAATTGGGCTCTGTGATGAAAGGCAAGTCAAAGCAACATGAGATCCCTGCCTTTTCCTCTCTACTATGTCACATAGCGATAACCTTGGCTGATGTCATGGTGGGTGAGGGAGGAGGGTGGCAGGAGTGCTCTGGTTTCCCATCTAGTTCTTTTTTCCACTTAATCGGTGAAAACTTATGACGCCATAAGCTTTTTTTGAGATCTATATTTGCAAATATTTTGTATCTCAATGCAAGCCTTCATATAATTTTCTGATGCCATTGTTATGTATATCAGTTAAGGTGCATTATATGCCACAGCAAAGCCACAGCAAAGTTCCTTTCCTACTTGCCTCTATTTTTTCCCCATTCTCCCCTTTGCACTCCTGGGGCTTGCTTCACTCTAATCCTAAAGCTCACTAATGCCATTCTGGTAGCATAAAAGGCTGTTAAACCAGGCAGCATTATCTTACCCTTATGGGGTTTTCAGGCTGGCACAGAGGTGGTGGTATGGTTCTTTTCCAGCCACCTACCAATTCCTGGTACAGCAGCTGATGTGGTTGTGTGAAGGATGAGGTATGGCAGGAATACTCTGACTTCCCATGCCCTGTAGACCCTGTAACCAGCTGCCTGATGCTTCCCATCCCTCCCGCATCCTGCTCTGAATAAAACAAGGGAGAATTGAGCACATATTGTTTGTTACTTGATATTTAGGTTGATTAAGCAACAAACTTAATGTATATCTTGAAGGCTTTGTGGGAGAGAGGGTCTCCATTTCATGACACACATGTGGCTTCTTAGGTACAAGGGCAGGCACTTGATTTAATTCAGCCAAGGTTGTAGCTATGCCACATGATGCATGTAAATAGAGATGGAAAGCCAGGGATCTCATGTTCCTCTGACTTGCCTTTCATCACAGAGCCCAGTTCTGCCTTCTGGTTCACCCTCCAAACATTTTCAGCTCCCAGTGATCCCACAGAGCCAAGCTGAGCTCTTATCCAGAAAACTCTGTGAGGTTCCTGTCACCTTTTGTGAAGTGTTGGTGACCATTCCTTTATGGAAGAAGCAGGGTGTTCAGTCTCCATAAACCACAGATCATTGGGAATTCACCAGACATTAGGTTCAGTAGTGCAGAAACCATATGCCAGCTCTTGGACCTTGTGGCTCTCCCCTGGCTCCTTGTCAGCATGATTAGCTCATGGCTCTATGCAGGTATAGCTTCTACTGGCAGCAGCTGGTATTGAACCCTCCCCCCCCACCCCCCCGCGTTGAAGGAGAAATCCACAGCAAAGGAGGGGTTCCCTGACAGAGTTAACATGAATTTCTCACAGAGTTCTTTGCATGGAGATGAAGGAGGAGGATGTTCAATCTACAGTTCCGTCTTTCCCTACTCAGAACCTCAGTCCTCTCTAGGGTGTGTGGACAGGGGGTACAAAGTCAAGGAGGTGGCAGAGTGCTCATTCAACCAGAACCTGCATTCTGCAGGTGTTCTCTCTACCCCAATCCCATTCATTTCTTATCTAATGTACACTTGAAGATATCTGTGGAGTACTAGCATAGTTATATTCTCCATTAAAGAATGAACAGTATGTTTCAAAGCCTGTATATCTGGTCTGCTGTGCTGGAAATTCATAAACCATGTTTTCAAGTTCCTAAAAGATAAGGTTTGTCACATCCATCATTAATACTCCCCTCTGCATTTGTGTCAGATACTGTAATCTTTCAGAAAGATGTGGCTTTCAGTGTCTCTGAGCTTATTTCAAAGTTTCTGTCTTATTTCTGTTTTTTAAAATGTGGAAAATTGTATTCTACTTCAGAATCAAAAAAGCTAATCCTGAAATACTTCACTAATTGTCATCCGGGAACATCTCAGTAAAACCTTTCTGGTACTCCATATCATCATGCAATTTGTTGATGCCACATATTTTATGGGAAGACTATTTAAGAAATGTTTTAAGGAGGAAGGAAAATAAGAATAAAATCCCCAGAAGAATGATAACAGAGCAGAAAATAAGGCAGTACTCAGAACAGACATCCTTAAAGGAACCAGGCCTCCAGAATGAGAATAGTAAATTTAGTAGTATTATGACTACACAAAACTCAGAAGGGTACATGCTGTTTACTCTTTTCTGCCCTTAATGTAATATGTCCTGCTTTCCAATTTTAACAGATAGCAGATGAAAGGGTAAACATGAAAAAGTGGCTTTCACTGCCAATTTTGAGTAATGTTAGAGGATAAACAACATAACTCTGCTGATCACAAAGATACAAAGCATGTTTTAGCTTCAAACTGATGGATTGGATGAAAATTTAAAATGTAAGGAAAACTCTTCAAACATGTACGTTTCTGTATGGATTGTAGGATCTAATTAGTGAAAGTACAATTTATTCAAAGGCTTAATATTGGATTATCTTCATAAAGGTGTGTTCAAAGCCTCATGAGCCAGATGCATTGTAATGAAGCCAAATACAATGTGTGTCTACATCTAGGAACAAAGAGTTTAGGCCGTGCTTATAGGCTGGGGACTGTATCCTGGAAAACAGTGATTTGGAAAAGATTTAGGGGTTATAGAGGAGAACCAAAGTGACCTTCTATTTATGATGCTGTGGGAGAAAGGTCTATGCAGTCCTTGGAGATATATATAAGCAGGGGAACACTGAGTAGAGTCAGGGAGGTGATTTTACCAGTGTATCTGGCATTGGTGAGACTACTAATAGAATACAGTGTACAGTTCTGGTAGCCACACATCATAAAGGATGTTAAATATTGGAAATAGTTCAGAAAAGAGATACAGGAATCATCCAAGGTCTGAAAAATCTGCCCTATAGTGAGAGAGACAACTAACTGAACCCTGGCCATACCACAATACTCAAGGTTTGATAGTTCTCATGAAGATGATGGACACTGGACCTTCTGGTGCGGGTAGCATTTTCCTTTTCCATCAGGGTTTGATTTTCTAACCCATTTTTAGTATTTGTTATACTTTGCCTGGAACTGCTTTGACCCTCTTGACCCTTTTCTACCAGCAAGAAGGTTGACTGTGAACTAAGTAGGTGCTCACATTGGTACCAAGTTGATAGGTGCCGTATAAAACACTAAGAAAGATAGCTAGACCAAATATGGGGAATCTGAATCAGAGTAATCTCTGGTGCAGGCACTGGTGCAAACAACAGAGTAGAGTCAGCTTGTGCTGCCCCTGTTTAGTGGCTGTTGAGGCTGGTTTGTCCCCAGAACAGGGTAGGGTGCAACCCTAAACTGAGCCTTTACTTCACCAGTTCCATGGAGGTTTGGAATAGCCAAGGTCTAGGGATGCTCTGGTCACAGACCAGCATGCCCATGCCCTGCCTTGACTCTATTCTGGCCTGTGTTGGAACACCCCCACTGTGCCTGGAGCTGCCCTGGAATCTGTTCTGCACTCTTAAGGATACCTAGAGCTAGGATTATTCCCAGTGACCTCTCATGCCAGTACTGTAGCCCTTTTACCCCAGCCTAATTGGGATAAAAGCATCACAGTGCAACGATGAAGCAAGGGAGAGGCTGATTCACATCTCATTCTGAGCCTGTTTCCATTGAAATCTGTGAGAATTTTTTTACATCAGTGGGACTAGGATCAAAGCCTTTGTTCCCCTCTTGTCTGATTTATATGTTGTCCTCTTCTAACTTGATTTATATGACTGCCACTGACATGTACAACAGATAGGAAACTGACGTCATCCCTGCGCACCCTGGCCTGATCTCTCTCAGCACCTGTCAGTTGAAGTCTCCTCTCAGAAGAGATGTTTTTGTGAACAAAGGTTGAAGATTGGTGGTGGGAATCTGCAGCAGCAGGGCAGCTATGAGGGGAAGATGCAGAATTCATACATAGAAATCAGAGCTGGAAAAGACCTATTAGAGTCTACTTCACAGGATTGTAACTATCAAATGGATCGGGTGTCGGGCTGAATGAAGCATAGCTCCTGTACTGTGTTGGGCGTGCCTGTGATGTTATGACTTTCTCTTGATTTCCAGTGTAACAACCGATCTCAAACATCATGCTGGACGTACACCACGGTAGATGTGTGGAAGATGTGTGTTTGTAAAAGGTTTAAATAGTTTGTTTTGGTCTGGTGAAACGAAAACACATGGGGCTGCTAACACGTTAATTAATTCTATTGCAAAATCCTCACCATCAGAACCCTGATCTGATCATCAAGTACTGAACACTGCAGTCTCTTGCTGTGCTGCCAAAAACCCACAAAGGAAGGAAAATTCTACTGACTGTTTGTTCACCTCCTTTGTCTGAATCCCAGTTTCCTTAAAGAAACATGATCAAATAACGGATAACAATCATCTAGGTCTCTGTAGCAATCTAAAGCTTACATAATGAAGTCAGAAAAGGGGTGCAACTAGTGGAAATGGCCAAAGACTTCCAAATAGGAAGAAAAGGTGTAAAGTACCTGAGAATAAAACTCATCCCAAACATTTGAGATCGGTACAACCATTAGCTTAAAAAAAAAAAAGTTTCCCAGTATTTAAGTGGAGAAATTTGGGATTTTGCAGCATCCTGAAAGGGCTGTCTGGCATTATGGGCAACTGGGCCCAATGTTTGCAAATGTACAGCCACTAGGGGATTTTCCTCCCCGTATCTTTAGAGATTTTCACATTCTTCTCCCAAATAAAAGTTTTCTTTCACTTCTTTACAAACTGGGCCTGATAAAAATCTGTTATTCAGTAAAGAAACAGGAGTTTAATAGTCACAGGAGGTAACTGGTTGGCTCTGTAGGTAAAATTTGAGGAAATTACATTTATTAGAACCCTGAACTCAATGGAAATAGTCTTATTTTTCATTTTTAGCTTTTATTGTCAAGGTTACATGGTAAGTTATTGATATAGCTTTTGAAGGCCTCCTGGATTTATATACAAAAATAGAGACCTGACACACACTTCAGCATCACAGACAAAGAATGTAAAATCATCTGGAAGCCTAGGTCAACATGCTCATTGTCATACTTAGGGAAAGAAACTTTGATCAAACTGTTTTTGTGGGTGTATAAAACATCTAAAAACTACATAAAATAACCAATTACCTTGCATCTACATGATTGAAAAATGTAATACATCTAGTTCCTTTATACACTTGTGATGGCTTTCTCCAATCCTACCAAATTCCTGATCCAGGGTGAGAGATGCCATAATCAAGATTATGGGACTCCAACTTTGATTTGCTCCAGTTTCTTTTTCTTCAAGCACTGTTTCTGGATATCATTTTGATGAACTTTCTAAAAGATCTTTGCAAGAGTTATTCTTGTTCAAAATGTTACTGACTATACCTAGAAAAGAGGAACGCCACCTACTATTCATGAATAGATTCTTATCACGGGGCCAACAAAGAAGATAAATATTAATACGGTATATGGGCCAATCCTGCAAAAAATTATGTACGTGCTTGACTATACTATGTGAGTAGTTCCATTCATGTCACACACTGATTACAGGATGGGAAATGAAGAATGTTTCTCTTTGCAGGCTCAGAACTTAAAACATGTTGCAGGAGGACCTAATGAGTGTTTCCTTTGTTTGACTTTTGCAAGCCATGGTTCATAAAGTACTTGTGATACCTGAATAATACAGAATTGTGCTGGTGATATTTGTTTATATTATGTAAGGCTAAGATTACTCAGTGAGTTAATTCTATAATTTTCCAATTTTCAAGATATGAGACATGGTGAGGGACACTGCTAATTATTTTTGTTCCCTTTGATTTTATGATGTTCTATAGTTTTGAAGATCCAAGCTCATAAAAAAATCAAATATTTTAAACAATCTTTGTACAGTATATTTGGATTCACTTTCTAGTATGTGGTATGTATATGTACAACATATGTTTATATTGTAAAAGTATTTTTGCAGTAATTGTTTTCAAGCATATGAGTGTGTTGTTTTGTTGTGTGTATAAAAATAAGAAGAAAAAGAAATAGTAATAGGTTTTTGTATTTGTTATAGTTATTTTTTCCGCTCATTTGCTGTATCTGTGTTCTATGTGTCATATAGCACCTATTATCTGGTTTGTGTCAAATATTACTCCTGTCTCCTTGATGTAGCTATAGCAATTCATTTTCTTTATTATAACCACGCCATTTGCTCTGCTACCATATAACCTTGTCAGAACTCCTATTCAATGGCAGTGTTAACCCTATGTTACATACTACTCATATAATGGTATGTCCTGTTGCCAAACGACTGGAGCGCTCTAGTGAGAGAGATGCCTATGAAGCATCCGGTTTCATGATATGCTTGCAACTCCTGGCTCAGTCTCTCCCTTCTTTTCCTGTTCATCTGGAGGTTATGGCCCAAATTAGAGGCTTTGTACCAGAGACCTTTTCTTATTCTCTGACATCCCTATTTCTGCTAATGACATTCTGGCCTTCTTAGCCACAGAAAAGCAGCGCTCAGACACTGGCTTCTTTGAACGGTGTCTGAAGAGAGTTCCTTGAGGTAAGATATTTCAGCATCTTCCGCATGAATGCTGATCAACACAGTTGGTGACTGAAAATATTAGAAACCCCCCCCCCATCATTAATTTGAAGAAAAGTTTGTCCGTTGACGTCTTTTTTCAAGATACATGTGGTCTGCTGGATGCTCCATAGTTAGCAGGACAGCCATTACGCAACACACCATGACAGCAGTTTCAGTGAGACGGCTGATGACCCACGGGGGATGGCAGAGGGAAGAAGGGAGTGGGCTCAAAATGGTTGGTGGAATTTGTTTTTTCAATTTGCTTTTTAATAGGAAATTACATAAAAACCTACATTAAAACAAAGTTAAGATTCCAATTAAGGTGTCCTGTGAAAAACATGGTCTGTGATCATGTACTGGAAAACTGAATCATAATGTATACGCACAAGAGGATGAATTAAGGTTGCACAGACTACCTTAATTCTGTCACTTTCTAACTTTTGAGTGCATATGGATTAGTCTAGTATCTAATGTTGTTCACAGGATACACTTGTTTCTTAAGTAGCTTGTTAGCCTATTGGTTCACAGAAGGCTTCATCATTAACTAAACCTCCCTTTCCATATCTGCTGCTAAAGTCAGTGGCATCGGGCC
This sequence comes from Caretta caretta, assembly GCF_965140235.1. Taxonomy (NCBI): domain Eukaryota; kingdom Metazoa; phylum Chordata; order Testudines; family Cheloniidae; genus Caretta; species Caretta caretta. The sequence continues at coordinate 24,220,424 of NC_134213.1, read as the reverse complement.
CTGTTAAGCTCAAGAGTGTTTCTCAGCCCTAGGTGTATTTGTATCTGAAACACTATTCCTGCTTTCCTAAAATCCTTCTTGAATTTAACTAACTGGCTTTTAGGGTGTCTCTCAACTGATGCTATTCTACTCTGCCTACTGTAAATTGCTTGTTTTTCTTTAATAAGCAGTTCATGCTCTGATATTTCCTATGTTATATGCCTTTTCCTCTTTCCTGTATGGTATAAACTTTTGCTTGATCTCAGATTCTACCACGTATTAAACCTGAAAGCTAAAAACAAAGTTGAGGAGAAAATACTTCCTGCCATTATGCCCAAGTATTGCTGTACATGTAGGGCAAGATTATACAGTACTGGTCTGGAAATCATGTCTGCAAAATGTGCATATGCAATGGGTGACAGTGAGCAGAGGGTATAAGAACCAGAAGAGAATATTTTATCAAATATTAAGCTAAAATTGTAATGGGTCTGATCTTGCCTGTGCTAAGCACCTTCAATTTCCATTGTAGTTAATGGGAGTTGAAGGTGCTCAGCAGTTTGCAGGATCTGGCACTAAATTCATATTTGGTTGTCTAAATATACACAGCTTGATTTTTCAGAAGTGCTGAGCACCCACAAATCCCATTGAAGTCAGTGGTATCTGCAGGTGCTAGCCACCTTTGAAAATCAGGTGAGTTTTATTTAGATGCCTAAACATGGATTTAGGAAACTAACTCTGAACACACGTTTGATAACATATGCCAAAGGTTTTTAGTATGCTGTGATGTTAATGAGTTTGGATGGAAATAATCAAAAGAACCTTAATTTTAGCCTTAACCTTGAGATGCCCTGCATTACATCAGACAAATCTATAAACTGCAACATGTCTAATGCTAATTTTCTTGTTCGTGAATATGTAAATAGTTATGGTATTCAAACAGTTATGTATGTTACCTTAAACTATTATTTCCAAATATTTAATTTTATTGTTTAACTGGTCTATATTTTTAAATGCTTACTTATTACACTAGACCCCTATCCTGCACATGCATAACATTTTGCACAAGTGGTCCCATAGGTATTAATGACACTACACGCAGTGTTTAAAGTTAAACTAATGCATGAGTCTCTTCATTGAGTTTTTTGAGGCCATAAGGAACCATCAGTTAGTCTGTCCTCTGTAGTACAGGCTATAGAATTTCACGCAGTTACTCCTGTGTTGAGTCCAATAATTTGTCTTTGGCTAAAGCATATCTTTTTCAGAAAGGCATCCGGTCTTCATTTGAAGACCTTGAAAGATGAGGAATCCACCACTTCCCTTGGTAGTTAGTCTCAATGGTTAATCACCCTCACTGTAAAAACAGGTTCATTATTTCCAATTTGCATTTGTCTCGCTGCACCTTCCCACCACTGGGTCTCTGCTAGAATAAAGAGCCTGTTAGTACCTGGTTTCAGAGTAACAGCCGTGTTAGTCTGTATTCGCAAAAAGAAAAGGAGTACTTGTGGCACCTTAGAGACTAACCAATTTATTTGAGCACGAGCTTTCGTGAGCTACAGCTCACTTCATCGGATGCATACCGTGGAAACTGCAGAAGACATTATATACACACAGAGACCATGAAACAATACCTCCTCCCACCCCACTCTCCTGCTGGTAATAGCTTATCTAAAGTGATCATCAAGTTGGGCCATTTCCAGCAAAAATCCAGGTTTTCTCACCCTCCGCCCCCCCTACACACAAACTCACTCTCCCGCTGGTAATAGCCCATCCAAAGTGACCACTCTCTTCACAATGTGTATGATAATCAAGGTGGGCCATTTCCTGCACAAATCCAGGTTCTCTCACCCCCTCACCCCTCTCCAAAAACCACACACACAAACTCACTCTCCTGCTGCTAATAGCTTATCCAAAGTGACCACTCTCCCTACAATGTGCATGATAATCAAGGTGGGCCATTTCCAGCACAAATCCAGGTTTTCTCACCCCCCCACCCCCATACACACACAAACTCACTCTCCTGCTGGTAATAGCTCATCCAAAGTGACCACTCTCCCTACAATGTGCATGGTAATCAAGGTGGGCCATTTCCAGCACAAATCCAGGCTTTCTCACACCTCCCCCCCCCCCCGGGGAAACACACACACACACACAAACTCACTCTCCTGCTGGCAATAGCTCATCCAAACTGACCACTCTCCAAGTTTAAATCCAAGTTTAACCAGAACGTCTGGGGGTGGGGGTGGGGTAGGAAAAAACAAGGGGAAATAGGCTACCTTGCATAATGACTTAGCCACTCCCAATCTCTATTTAAGCCTAAATTAATAGTATCCAATTTGCAAATGAATTCCAATTCAGCAGTTTCTCGCTGGAGTCTGGATTTGAAGTTTTTTTGTTGTAAGATAGCGACCTTCATGTCTGTGATTGCGTGACCAGAGAGATTGAAGTGTTCTCCGACTGGTTTATGAATGTTATAATTCTTGACATCTGATTTGTGTCCATTTATTCTTTTACGTAGAGACTGTCCAGTTTGACCAATGTAAATGGCAGAGGGACATTGCTGGCACATGATGGCATATATCACATTGGTGGATGTGCAGGTGAACGAGCCTCTGATGGTGTGGCTGATGTTATTAGGCCCTTTGATGGTGTCCCCTGAATAGATATGTGGGCACAGTTGGCAATGGGCTTTGTTGCAAGGATAGGTTCCTGCGTTCGTGGTTCTGTTGTGTGGTATGTGGTTGTTGGACAGTGGGGTGGGAGGAGGTATTGTTTCATGGTCTCTGTGTATATAATGTCTTCTGTAGTTTCCACGGTATGCATCCGATGAAGTGAGCTGTAGCTCACGAAAGCTCATGCTCAAATAAATTGGTTAGTCTCTAAGGTGCCACAAGTACTCCTTTTCTTTTTGTTAGTACCTGGTATTTCCTCCCCATGAAGGACCCTAGAACTCACAGTAATAGTCACTTTAGCAAAACCTAAACAAGGATACTGTGGGAAGCTTAACTTTAAGTTAATGCTTTGTTTTTGTTCCTGCCTGGAAATTTTATTTATGACAGTTCCTTCTTTTTATTAAGTTGTTTTTGCTCTGGAACCTATTTTTAAAAATAAACCCACTGAAAATAGATCCCAGTGTTTTTGAAACTCTAGAACTCAAATAATGCAAAGCAGTTGCGTACATTTTAATGTAATAAACCTTGCACCTTGATTGTTGGCTGTGTATGTGGGGGTAGTAGATGTAGTCCAGTTTATTGCACCCATGACCAATTGTTTCTAATATTGAACTGTTGTGCATTTTACAAAGAAAATACCAGTCTGGGGGAAATTCTATTTCCTTCTATCAGCTGGTCTCTATTCCTGGCTAAGTAATCCAACTTGTCTTCCCTCATCCACTCCCAGGCCTCCAGTCTTAATCAGCTATTCTTTATCTTTAACTGTTTATTCAAACATCCTACCAACCCTTCTTTCCACCATCCCCCTGAACCTTCTCTGCCTATATCTTCTTAATTCCTTACAGCCAAAAATAAACATTATCCAGCTGGAACTCTCATTTGCCACCTCCCCTCCTCATCCTGCTACCTTTCTTTCTTCTTCTCAGTATCTTACAAAGTGGACTCTAATCTGTTCTCTGCTTCCATACCTCCTCAGCTTTCCCCCTCTACTCCCAGGGTATCGTTGTATCCCTTAGTTTCAAGCTCTCTTCTGTGTCTTTATTTTCCCCATTTCCCTCTTTCCTTTTGCCTCCAGATGGAATCTATTCTTGGGGCCTTCATTTCCTGTCCTTCAACTCCTTTCTAGATACTCTCTAATCATACTATTATCCTCTCCAGTCCAGTGAAGATACACTCATTTAAGGCACAAATAAACTTTTTTTCTCACCAAAACCAAAGACAACTTCTTTATTACTGTATCTACTTCATTACTCTGTCTACATTTCTATGACTCTATACTGGAGGTTTTTAAGAACAGGTTAGACAAACATCTTCCAGAGATGGACAAGGTGTACTTGGTCCTACCTCTGTGCAGGGGACTGGACTTGTGACTTTTCGAGGTCTTTTCTAGCCCTACATTTCTATGATTGTGGTGTTATTCTCCTTGGCATTTCTGTTTTCAACACCATAGACTCCCTCTCTTTCTCCTTGAAACTTTCTCCTCTGGATTTCTAGAATTCTGCCCTCTCCAAAGTCTCCTTCGTCAACAACTAGTCCTTCAGGGTTAGCTTAGGTGGTTTCTTTTCTTCATAATTCTCTTTGGGTGTTTGTCCTGACCTTTCCTCTACACCCACACTCTGATTTAGCTTATCTGCTGGTCATCTTTATGCTCAGATCTATATCCCACCACCAATCTCTTTTTTGGCATCCAGAATCATAGCTCTACCTATTTTTCATATGTCCTCCCAGATCCTTCTTCAAATTACACACTTCATACTTGTTTCAATAACAGTAACATAAGTTCAAGTTGCAGTGGGGGAGGTTCAAGTTGCAGTGGGGGAGGTTCAAGTTGCAGTGGGGGAGGTTCAAGTTGCAGTGGGGGAGGTTTAGATCGGATATTAGGAAAAACTTTTTCACTAAGAGGGTGGTGAAACACTGGAATGCGTTACCTAGGGAGGTGGTAGAATCTCCTTCCTTAGAGGTTTTTAAGGTCAGGCTTGACAAAGCCCTGGCTGGGATGATTTAACTGGGAATTGGTCCTGCTTCGAGCAGGGGGTTGGACTAGATGACCTTCTGGGGTCCCTTCCAACCCTGATATTCTATGATTCTATGATTCTATGATAATGTTGTAGTCAAGACAAAATATTTATCCTTTGAAAAACATCTTTCTTGATCCTGATTCTCTCTCTGTCTCCGAAAACTTCATTATCCTCCCAATATCTCACATTTTCATTCTTAGGGTTATTTTGGACTCCTCCCCATCCTCCTCTTTTCACATCTAAACTCTCACAGAATCTTGTCACATCCCCAAAGATCACTTCCAAAACTTTCCCTTCCTTTCGAAGCTCACTGCCAAAACTGAGGATAATTTCCTCATCATCTCTTCAATCCAGAAGTCTTACTTCAGCTGGACTATTTTGCAATATAGTAACTTTATTTTAGTGGGGTCTAAGAGGACAAAGCACAATGGACCAAATTCATGACTGGTATAAGTCAATAAATACAGTTAGGGAGGGTGCAATGAGCATTAACTTCATATAGCTAATAGAAGAATGTTGTTTACTGCAAACTTTTGAAAACTGAATTAAAATGCTTTGACTTTTCTAATTTTTGGTAAGTAAAAAGAGGTTGCTTTAGGGAACAAAAGACTGAAACCCCATGTTTTCAATGTACTGTAGATGCACTATTCTCTGGTGAACCTATAAGCTAATTGATCATACAACAGTTTTGAAATATTAAAAGCTCTGGAGAGAGAAAAACTGTACATTTGTTTCAATTTTACAGTAACAAAATGCATATATTTCAGATGAGCTGCTTAGATTTACATTTCAACTAAAACAGCTATTGGATTTTAGGGTGGGTCTCTCACTGTTTTACAAGTATGCTGCATTAGTAATATACATTTAAGAACTAACAATTTGACAATACAGAAAGTACCTATTGCTAATTAGTCTGCACAATGAAAGCCAGGCATAATAGTTTGCTTTTACCTTCTGTTCCACCTAACACTTAGCCCCAAATCTCCACTAGACAGTTTGTTATATAATTACAAATACTTATTTTTAAATATCAACAAATTAGTATATAATGGCCATGATTTTCAAATGTGACCAACAATTTGGGGTACTTCAATGTTAGGATATCTAACCTGAGGGCATCTTAAAAGGGCCTGATTTTTCAGAAAGTGCTGAGCACCCGTGTGTGTGTGTAGCCAGTGAGATCTTTTTATTCCTGTCACAGATATGAATATTCTGACCTTTCTTCATTTCTATCAACAGTTTTGCCAGTTGTAAGGGATTAATATCTGACAAGGCTTTAAAAGGTCTGATTCACCGAAGTGAATGAAAAACCTTTTCTGTTTTATAAGGTTCAAAATCATAATTCATCGCAAAGATCAAAGATTCCCAACTTTTGGCTGTTCCAGACATCCCCTGTTCCCTTTCTGCCTTAAAGTCTGTGCTATTGTTCATGAAAACTGGTGATTCATGATGAGGAATGATAATGCAGCTTTTATTCCTTTTAAAATGACAGCACTGGATTCTGAAAACAAGCCTAGCTGATGATGATGCCCTCGCATAGAATTCAAAACATACTGCACATCTGTGTACTAAAGAATATTTATTTGAACCCCTAAGTCTGAAACGGTTTTTCTGTGAACCTCCTGTCAACTTTTTCCAGACATCATTAAAATCATGGACTTCTTGTTTTTAAAAATGAACTTAAAGCTGAAATGAAAAGTGTGGTTATGTTTATTATCTCCTGGACTTCTCATGGATTTGTTCCTGTTCTTAATAAGGAGCCGTTTTGCACAGTTTAGCTCATTCTCCCCACATCACTTTAAATGATGTGTTCACTTATAGAATCCATGTTAAAATGAAAGGCCATATGACTTCCTGCAGCTTGGAGCATTATTTCACAATGTTCAATGTCTTTATGATGGAAATGAAGATCTGCAAGGTGGTAGAGAAAGAGATGACTCTGTTCAGATGTACATCTTTGTCTAACAGGTCTTGGGTTAAAGCTTCTGACACTTGATTCACCCAGTCACTATATTTCCACAGAAACAATCTATTACCTTTCCTTCAAATGCAGTTCTGTTGTACAATGACAAAACTTACCCTTGGGTTCATAAAAACTGACATGGCCTATCTGACTCTCTCTCTCTCATGTTACTTTCTTATTCAGCAGTAACAGCTTTGGGCATGGGATAATCACAAGTTATCATTTTTTCTCTCTCCCACCAAAGGTAGCATTCCTATTTTAGGACTCTCCTTCTAAAGAAGGGTGAATAATAAAATGACTTAGCTAGTTGCCAGATTGTACCATTCTATGGAGATGCCATGTTGCCTCAGTAGCTATCACCACACTGCCTTTGAATGGCAGCATTTAGGAAAGAAGTGTCATAGGCAGAATTTTCCTATCAATGCCATTTTATGGAGCATTGTCTCTGGGGAGGAGAAGTGGGGGGTTGAGGGGGAATGCAATTCCATGTGGTAATACATAACAATTAAGAAGTTGATCAATATACTTAGCCTTCTTACTGGTACCTTTGTGTCGAAGGTACCCACATCATGGAATTTCTTTTTGGCCTCTCTAATTTCCTCTTGACCTTATTGTTTACAACTATAGTTGAAATTCCTCTTGAAAGTTTTCATTGGCTTCCTGCTGATCTTAGGGGCTTATATGGCCTCTATTACCATAGTACGTGAGTGCTTCATAATCCACAATTTATTTATCCTCACAAGACCCCTATGAGACAAGGAAGTGCTATTAACCCCATTTTACATATGGGGAACTGAGATACGGACTGTGTGTTTTGCTCAATGTCATCCAATGTCTGCGACAGAATGGAATTAAACCCAGGTCTTCCAAGTCTGAGGTTAGTACCTTAACTGCTTGACAGTCCTTCCTCTCATCAATATGGATATGCATCTAGGTTTTAGAACAGTGCAACAGACCTGTTGGACTACTGGTTGCTGGGGCCACTCTAAGGGAATTTGAGTTAGAGAGCTCAGAGATTGCTAGATATTTATTGGTTGCTCGTAAAAAATAAAGCTACATTGCATTTCTATTCTGTTATCAGACCTCATTCATGGGTAAACAAAAATGCATTAGTAATATTGTTAGATATAGCTGATTTTCAAATGTCTTAAGTCTTTTTTTCTTGACAGTTACTGCTGTCCCATTAGTTCCCCTCATAACTAAGGGTGGCTGTGAGGTAGTATTGTGTCCAAAAAGTTTTTTTTTTTAAACTGTGGACTTGTTACTCCATCTTTAAGCTGGTTTATCTCCATCGAGCAATTATGGCCCTGTTTTTAGCAAACCATTTAAGCACGTGCTTAACTTTAAGCATGTGAGTAGTCCCATTGATGTCCTCATGACTTTCTGATTTTAAAAATAAAGCTTGTGCTTAAATGCTTTTATAGAACTGTGGCCTATTCGGGCAGTACACACCAGAGTGGGCCAAAAACTTGTGAAAATATTCTGTGTTAATTTTTTGTCAACATTTTGATTTTTTTTGAAATATTGTAACCAGCTCTAGTAAACCTAGAGCCCAACTGACATAGAAACAAAATGGTAATAATAGTACCATGTGTGGAACACCCACTCCACATGTCAGGTTAATGCTATTAACAGCCCTGGGAGGAAGGCAGACAAGAGGAGCTGGCCTCTCCAGCCCCCTTGAATACTGGTTGGCAATAAACCTGACAGGAATTTCCTGCGGCCTGCTCTCCCCTAACTGGTGGATAGGAATACCAGTCAAGAAGAAACTGCACAGGCTGCATGAGCTGCTACCTCAAGGATGCAGCAGCCCCAACACTTGAGAGCCACGGAGCAGCCTGGCTGTGTGGCCACTGTGAATTTGCTCTGCACTGTATGCATGAACTGGCCAGAGCTCAAAGGGAGGGATTACCCTGATCTGTGACTAAGGGACTGATATTGGAGGGACATGTTTGCTGATCAAAGTTGTTGGACTAATCCCTGGGTGAATTCTTACCTCCCTAAGAGATTGCAGGCTGGTAATCCCCACCCCAAGTAAAGGATGGGAGTTTGAAATGATCTCTAAGAAGAGAGCCCCCACTACACAGGGATCAGGGCCACTCTTTGCGCTGTTCAATTAATTATTTTCTTAAATGTAAGCTCAAATAGTTTGATGCAGAAAGCCCAGGTTGCATAGCTGACATAGTTTGCCATTGTGGTTCTGACGAACAAAGGCCATACAATCATTCTGCAGCCTTTTAAAATAATAAACCACCTACAAATCCTTTATAGGATGGCATCAGCGCTCATTTGTTTATATAACATGAACATCTTTTATCTCAGTTAGTGCATCCACGTAGGGTATTTGAGAGTGGGAGAGAGCCTTATATTGTTAGCTAAATTATCTCTTTCTATCAACACATCAACTGTCTCTGGAAATAAAAATGATACAGTAGCCCCAGTGTGCGTACATTTTATATGCTTGGTTATCAACATAACAGGCACCTAGTATAAAGTTTGACACTTTGTATCCAACAATATATATACTTATGAATCTGAATCTGAAATAAAAAAAGAGGAGGGAGGAATCCATTTACCCTTTTGATTCCAGGTGATTTCCCACACATCCAATCAGTTTTTGAGAAAAGCAGACAGTTGTATCTGTATGCAGCCATCACACAAAACCTAGGCACATTCTTACATGCAGATTTTCTGGGCAACTTTTTGCAGAATTTGTGGCTCAGTCTTACAAGCTGCTGGATACCGTGGCCCTCCTTAGGCATGTGTTTATCTTGAAGTCCATAGGAGACTGCTTGTGTGCTTAAGGTTAAGCATATGCTTAATTGCTTTGCAGGATCAGGACTAGAGTGTTCAGCATCAAGTCCATGACTTTTTTTTTTACACCTATACATTATAATCCTTGTTCATTCAGTCAATTTTCTACTCATGTGAGTAAGGACTACTTGTGCATGAGTTGCAGGACTAAAGCTCTAATCAAGGAGAGGGGAAGATTAGCAACTCTTTCAGTGAGGAAGTAGGAGGACAAGCAAGAAAAGCCAACATCAGAAAAGCCAAAAAAGGACACAAAGGGCTGCTTGGAAATTTATTTTCATCAGAAAATAAGGTCTCATTGAAAACCAATAATTTTGCAGAAAAAAATTTATTTGATGAAATTTTTACTTTTTTGATAAAATGAGGGGATTTTTAAATGGTTTGTTTTTAACAGAAAAATGTATGTTTGAAAATGGTGGGTTTTTTCTGCTTTCCAATGATTTGTTATAGTTTTCCAACTGGTAGAAGTTGGGGGGGGGGGGGAGTCTGAAAGTGTAGAGGTGGGGGGGGGAGAAGCTACCTTCACACTTTTTCCTTGTTAAATTAAATCAGTAAAATGTGTGGAAAAACTGGGCTTTCCAAACTTGAACCTTTCCTCTCCTCTTTTCCCCTCCCCTGCTAAAGGAAAAAGGTTGGTGTATAGGGCGAGAGGGAGGAAAATACTCAGATCATATGAATTATTAAATGTCAGTTTTTTAAAATTGAAACAAGATATTTGAAATCAAAATGACATTTTTTGTATTGTTTCAAAATTTCCCTTGGGAAATTATAAAACATTTGATAGAGGGTTTTTTTCCCTGAGAAAATTTCTACGGGCTAAAATTCTACTGTTTAATCAACTTTAAAGGCAATATTTCAAGAAGGAAAAAAAAAGTAGACACAGAGCTCAAGGGTATAGTAAAGGCCCTGAGACTTAACCAAGAATAGATGGTTAGATACCCTGGAGAAAGGGTAGTTTCAGTGAAGCAGAGAGGGTGGAATTAGAGGAGAGGGATTTCAGAGAGCTGTTATAGAAGGTGTGCTCAGTGAATTTAGAAGTCAAGGGGAGAATGGAGGTAGGGAACACAGTGCTTTACAGCAATTTCAGAGAATTTTCACTACAACTAAGCCTTTGATAGAATTTTTATAAAATCAAAGATAATGTCTAATATGATAGCTAGATGCCAATCTACCATCATTTGCATGCAAAATTACTTATACCTACAATTATTTGCAGGCATGAAATGAGAGACCTGTTTTAAACAACACACCCTAAAATGACAGGTTTCAGAGTGGTAGCCGTGTTACACTCTAAAATGTTTAGAGAACTATAAATAAAAATATGCATTATGTTGCATTATTATCCTTGAATATCACTAGGAAGTTACAACTGGTCAATAAATCAATGTCACACTTAAGTGAGTTAGCTATTATATGAATGCTCAGTGCACTAGTTTACTATTTACTTCCAGGTGCAAATCAGTATGTTGATATTGCTCTTTAAATCTCTAAATACTTTCACAGTTAACTAAAACCTAAACTGGCTCTCCTGCATGCATCCTGATAATAACTGAAATCAGCCAACATGCTCGTGATAAATAGATTTGCATGTGGGCACATGGTCGGGTGTATCCAGTGGAGGGCTTTGTACTGTGGAAATTGTTTTACTAGTGGGTCCAACAGAGAGCCCAAATTTATTGATCTTCAGGACATTCTGTGGAGCCTATCTTCTTACTCAGGCTTTAGTGAATACAGGATATTTGTAATAGTTGAAACCATAAAGTTGAGACCAAATCCATTTATTCTTGGACACCTTGGCCCACATCTGTGCCCCAGGGTAAGTCCCCTTTGCCACACTCCAGTCATACAAAAGTGACTTAAAGCTGCACTACACTGGCAGCATGGGGTTGCACTGGTGTAAAAGAAACACCTGGTTGCAATAAAATTGACATGACTGACTTTTTGCCACCCACTCCACATAAAGCCCATTTTACAGCATGGTGGGGTGGTTATATAGGGTGGCAACCCTGGGCCCATGGAATACTAAGAAGCCATTCTGTTGACATAAGTTAGTGTAGCTGTGCAGCTGCTCTGTCGTACACCAGGGACTGATTCCAGTCCTGTTGGCCCAGGATCAAGAAAGGCAGTGAGATGTCTTAGAGCATTACACAGTAGAGTGTTAAGTCCCCATATTGGTTGACCATGTTTGCATTATTTTAATTATATATATATATATATAGTGTGTGTGTGTGTGTGTGTAATGTTATATATACATACACACACTCGACACAATTGAAACTGGCCACCCTTCCCACAGCCCCCATTGGCCTGGAGTGGCGATCGGCCGAACTTGTGGATGCAGCAGGTAAATAAACCGGCCCGGCCCGCCAGGGGCTTTCCCCGAACAAGCAGTGGACCACAGTTGAGAACCCCTGGCCTAGGAGATGACTTAGGATACTATTTAGAACCGCAAGAACAACCAAAAGTCAGCCATGAGGGCCACTTATTTAGATGTCCGATCCAAAGGTGTCTTGAAATTGAATCACAATAAGAGCGGTGTTAATAACAAGTTTTGCTTCATAAGATAAGCATTGTAAATGTAAATATAAGTGCTTCCAGCTTGAACATTTGTCCATTTCTGGAGTGTATAATAATATTTATATTATTTTAAGAGGTTTGACTTGGATATGGATTTGTTCCTTATTCTAGAACTTTTGTATTAAATAATGTTTTAAAACTTCAGATAAAATCAGTGTATATATATCTATTGATAGATCAAATGTCCTCTGCTGGTACTGCCAAGGTAATACCATTTTAACCACTTTAGGATTACCCCTTAATTGTGAATTTGAATTTCGAAAGCCAAAATAAATGAATGTCATTTTTTTGGAGTGACAAAAGCAATCATCATATTTATAAAGATATTTGATTCCACCTTATTTTTAGATTGTAAAACATTATGTGATCATCTATTATCTGGAATCTGAAGGGGAAACATGACGGTGCCTCCATGGTAAACATAGTAAACATCTCCTTGAAGTGTTCATTTTTCAGCAGCAGGCTGTCAGTTTGATAAATGCATGTGTATGATATTGTTCTTCATGTTTGACTAGGGCTAATGAGGCTCTGGAAGACCTTCACACTTATCTCTGAGCACTTTGAAAAATCTGCTATATAAAATGCCTTTAGGAAAGCCTGGTGCTTTCAAATACCTTCTCACTGCCAGCCATGGCAGAGGACCTTTGACCGGACAGCAGGCAATGAGAGAAGCTGAAAGTGCATGTGTGGCAGGAAGAGGGGCTTACCCCCATCTCCTTTGGGTCTCCACTTAGCCATTGGTGGAGCAAAGGGTGAGAGGCCAGCTGGTTGACCGCCAGGTCTCCCCTCCTTGCCTATTTTAGATTGCCTGGGTTTTCAAAAGCCTCTTATAGTCTGGTCAGCTGTCCCACCCTCTCTCCCTCCCTCCCATTAGTTGAAATTAGGAGCTGTGCTGCTTATGTTGCTGCAGAGCTGGTTGATCACCTGCTTTTAGGGCAAAGAAAGGAATTTGGCCAAATTGGCATTTGGTTAGGTGGATTTTTTTGCCTTCCTCATATCCTCCAGGAACCACAGACACATTAGAAACAATAGGATCTGAGATACATGTAATGCTGTTAAAATTACTGACTCATTGCAATTTGCAGCTGGTGTCCAGTGTGGCTAAAGGCTGGAAGGGCCAGCTCACAAAGTTATATGAGACTCTGGGTTGCACAGCTGGACCTTGCACATCTGGGGGAGAGGAGACTAAAGTCTTTGTGGACTTAGGCTCTCCCCGCAGCATTGTGGCTTCTGTCACTCTGTGCCCCTTACTGTGGGGCAGAGGGAAAGAGCTGAGTCCATTGGGTAAACCTGGAAGGAGCTATGCCCAGTTATCATTTGATTTATGATTAAAGCCCTGGGTGCTGTAGGAATTATTTTGGGGACGTTCTATGGCCTGTGTTATACACAAGGTTAGATTAGATTATCACAGTGGTCCCTTCAGATCTTGGAATATGTGAACCCGCCATGGCACAAATTAAAATGCCTGGTATATGTAGTGTAGTGATTTGAAGTGACTCTGGAATCTGTTGTACTCTTAGGTTTTAAGCCATAGAATGTCTGTCCAGCTAATTGGCTGTGCTTGCAGAGTCTTCATTTGCATGTGCAACTGGACCTTTGTGCATGCAGAACAAGTAGGAATGCACAGTAAAAGATAACGGACCAACCGATTTGTGTCTGCAATACTTTAAATGAGTTTTAGACTGTTTCAGAGCACTTAAACATGTGCTTAAGTCCACCTGTAACAGGGCATAGCAGGGCTCCAGAGACCCTCAGGTTCAGCAATAACCAGTGCAGTTTATTTACAGGGTGCAATCCCATCACCTTCTCACCATTTACAGCTTGGGTCTCTGCAGCCAGGAAGGAAAAGCTACCACATTCTGGTTTCCCCCTTTCTGTCTGCCCCCCAGCTACCTTCCTCTGAGGCTTTTATGCAGCCCTAGGCTAATCAAACTGGCAGCTGTTTCCCCTTTGCCAATCGGGCACAGGTTTCTCTAGCCAGCTCCAATCTAACTCCCTTAATTGGAGCTGGCGTGACAGAGGGCTGGCTCAGGAGTCCCAGCCCAGCACCCTGTCACACCACCCCTACACAACAAAACACAAGCAGGTACTTAAATCCTATCAAATTCAACAGTACTGACATGCTGAAAGCTAAGCAGGTGCTTAAATATTTTGCGGAATGGAGATGGTCTTAAACAGCACCTGAAATGGCTTGCTTAATTGAATCATCAGAGAGATGCTTTTTCACTAGCAGAAAATGTGGCCCATTTCGATTGCATCCCTTTATCAGGCAATGATTTCATCACACAGATGGTGGCAGGTGGTGTTCACCTTTAATAATGCACAATAAACTGCACTTATATAATTTATTCCATCTGTAGCTTTCCAAGTACTTTAATCCATTAAGCCCCAGTACACCTTATGGTAATGGTTTCCTCCTCATTTTAGAGATAGGTAAACTAAGGTGTAAAGAGGTAAAGTGACTAGTGCTGGATCATGCAGCAAGTCATGGGCAAAGCTAGGAATGGACTCCCAGTCCTCTGTTCTGACTTGCCACACAACTGAATATGCCTTATCGTTAACTGAGATAATACTTTTATTTTACATTTTAAACCATTTAAAAGTGGCTCTGAATTAGCACAATGGAAGAAAAATCCAAGACTAGGTTATATGCCCACTAGTGATCAGAGAAACAAGCATCTCTTCATTAAATTCTGAAAACATCCCTCAGTTGTATGACTATATTCATAAAGGATTAAAGTAAAAGCACTATAGACATCTCAAACAATCCATGTTTTAAAACATTGGTCTTGACTGAGTAAGAAAAATTGCACCATCAGAGTTCCTACTACTCCAGTTAATGTCAAATAACTTCTTTACCAAAATAAGTAATCCCGGTACATTAAACCAGAGAGAAATCCACGTCATTTATGCAACTGGTTTCTGCCCATATGTGGCAGCACTTCATGAATAATAAGCCAGCTGTGCTTTAAACGTAAGGATATTGAGCATATTGAACAATGTTTCTCAAAATATTATTCCATGCATCACTGTTTGAGAACCATATTTATAAACTAATATGAAGAATGCATCTTTCCAAATGCTTTCTAATGTTGATGATTTTTTTCCAAAAAAACTTCTTTAAATTTAAGCATATTGAACAATGATTTCATTTAATCACTGCAGCATAAGCTGAAACTGATAGAAAAGTCATCATTTTAATCCAATATGAAGAAGAGAAATATATTAAACTTCTGTAGCTGAAAAGTTTTAGTTCAGGAACTTGGGAACTTGATGTAGATGCGTTGTCTTTTAATAAATGAATTTACTGGAGTGCTGCTGACAGGGAATGGATTGGCAGCACTAGGCATTACATGGACTCTGGCAAAGAAGGCTGTTCTATCCCAACTCAGCAATGTCTCTCACACCAGGTGCAGAGAAGTGACACCTAGGGATCCTAGTGTAGTTCAGTCTATAGGCGCATTCAAATCCTTGGCCTCTGTATCAAAGTGTCTGAAAAAGGTACCACTTAGAATAATTTCAGATGATAATTCTGATGATGTGGAACTGGACTGAGTTAATTACCTTCCCTTAAGAATCTGATTTAAAAACTGAATTTCCCCCACAAATTACCTAGTGAGAAGCTTAAATTTGAAGCATAGAAAGACACATTTGGTGACTGCTGATGTTGTCAAGTAGCCTGAGAGGACAAACTATCAGTATGAGAACAACGTGAGCTGCAGTTTGACTCAGTTTCATGGCGAGTAAGACAGGAAAGTGGGAGAATTGTTTGGTTAGGTGAGAAGGGGTTTGAGGCACAATTCCAAAGGAGTTTTAGTGGTGAATATGAAAATACTTAGTTTTGATAGCTGATAGACAAAAGAGAAGTTCAGAGAGACGTCAGAAAGAATAAAATATTCCAGTGGGTTAAAAGTATTTATCAGGGTATAGCAAGGTAATTGGAGATTGCAAAAGAAAATATATACAGCCATTTGGGAGTCCAAGAAAACAGATGACAACTGGTAAACTTTGAAGGGAGATGAGAAGTAGCTAAAGATTTATCTAAAGGTTAACAAAATGTATATAACAGCTTTGAAATAGTTTTGTAGAAATATTATTGACAAACCAACAAGTTCAGCCATTATCTATCCAAGAGAAAACTAACTGAATACAGATGAGTGGGCTAAATGAAGGACTTTGATTTCTTGCCAGACAAGGCAGGAAGAATATTTCCTGTCCCACAATGCATGAGGAATATCCGTTGATGACCTCTGCAGCTGGTCTTAAATCCAAGTTTCCAAGGTGCTGTGGGAGGAATCTGATCTCAGTTTCACCAAAGTGTTATTCTGGAGTGATTCCACTGAAGGACAATGGTGTTACTGTGGTTCAGAATCTGGTCCAAAACATATAACTGAACCCCCAAAGTCCTTTTGAAATATCAGACTGGAAACCAAAGAGAACTTAACCTCATTTGATTATAAATTTAAATGAAAAATTTAATGTGAGATTTCTAAGGGTAAATGTAATACTTTAAATGTAATTAATTAAAGCTTTAATTCCATTCACACAAGGCTGTATAGCATGAGGCTTGAATAAGGGAGTATGAAAGAGTATGTGGTCCAGATTTTCAGCTACCCCAGAGCTCAGCTTTGTGCCACTTAACTAAAATCCATTTATTCATGTCTGAATATTGGTGCCAACGTAGCAGAATTTTTGGAAGTCTTCTTGAGCCATCAATAACTTTGAACAGATGCCCTCCCAGTGATCTGCCGCACACCATCTATATATCTTCTCACTCCTTGTCCCCTACGATGACTTACCACTGTTCCTTCCATGACAATTTTCTGGAAGTTATTTCCATCTCTACACCTGATTTAACCAAAGTACACAAATTTTCACCTGTTGATTTCTGTGACAGCAGGATCTGCTTTTCTCCAATAATATTTCTAATTTAAGTATTCATCTTCTCTTCTGTCCAGGAAATATGCAAGAGTCTTAGACAGCACCACAACTCAAAGATCTTGATATCCTTCTTTTCAGCAGTATTGATTTCCCAGGATTCATATACATAAGTTTCTATGGAAAAAAATTAAGCTTTTCATCAACTGAACCTTTGTACATTTTGAGATGCCATGGTTTTTCCAAACTTTTGTAAGAGGCCCATGGCTGACTTTCTAGTCATCTTCTGATTTCTTATGAACAGTCTCCTTGATTGGATATGTATAATTCTGGATAATTGAATTGCCTCTACATCTATTGCCTCTACCTCTTGACCATTAATCACGATGTTCTCTTGCCTCCTATTGTTACTGATCATGTCAACATGCATGCATTATATTTTTTCCACTTTGAGGGATAGTCCATATTTCTCATTAGTGGTTTTACCAGACTCTAACATTTGTTGAATTGCACCAATGGTGGTAGCAAAGAGCATCCTGTATTCAACTTATGAGGTCAGTTAGGAGGTGTCCACCAATGGAAATTCGAGCTCCATCCACTTCGACAAAACTTCCAAGGCTTGTTTCTTAATAAATTCTATGTACATATTGAAAAGGGTCAGGGACAAAACACACCCTGGTCTCTCACCCTGTCCAGTACCAAACCACTTCCTGTTCCCTGCTGCTGTTTGCTTCGTGGTCTGTTGATGGTGGAGACAAGCAATGAGCTTTATGAGATGCTTTGGAATCCCCATGTCTACTAACAGCCTCCAAACATCAGTCCGTATCAAATGCTTTTGAGTAGTCCAATGAAACAAGGGATCAATGGGTGATTGTACTCCCTGTATTTTTCAATGATGTGAAGGATGTTTGTGATTTGATCACATGTGCCATTGGCACTCCCCAAATCCTTGGGGTTGCTGGCCTGTTCTAACTTATGCCTGGCTACCCTAGCCCCCAAGGAGCCATTCTGCAGATGGCGATTCAGTGGACAGTGTGCTCTGGCCATACCTCAAATGTGCTCCCCACGCCACTTTTTAAGCTAGTTTTCCAGCCTCTGTGCACTACCAAAGCAGCGCACAGGGGCTGGCACAGGAGGCCTTATGTGTCCTGTGAGGGTATTGAGGAAAACGTAATGGAAGAAAGAAGGCCTGTAAGAAACATAACAGGATTGTGGAAGCAAAGGAATGGAGGTCTGAGAGACAGTGCAATGAGGTGGGCAAGTTTCCTAATTATAAATCCAAAGCATATGGCAGGTTTATTAGGATGTACACCCACCCCCAATATTTTGCTGATTTCAAACTTAGGGCACACAAATTTCCGTGAGCTCTGTAGCTGTAGGTCTTCAAGACATTCCCAGCTTTCAAGTTACTAATAAGCAAAGGTCAGACGTTGCCTTTCAAAATGTAGGATAAGTGGATAAAATGAGATACAATACACAGCCAATACAATAAAAAACTCAGCAGAGCAAATGAGCTGAAAATGACTGCAGCTGAATTTCTATTAAATGTGGGCACAAAAATAGGACAAAACCAAGCTAGTGTGGTACTGAGGGAAAATTTGAAGCCAAAATATGAGACCATTCAATACACTGGAGAGAAGTAAAAGGACTGGCCTTTTGCCACAGAAACTGCTAGAGTATGTCCCAGTTACCTAGCAATCTTGCTGATTAGTCAACTCACTTCAATCTCAAGAAAGCTGAAGCCTACATCATAAAACTACCACACTCAATTTAATTTTTTTAAGAATAATTCTGTTTCAAAGAGGAATAAGACTTCCCATGACTGAAAATAAATTAAACTCTCAATCACAGAATTACTTCCCATTAAATCCTCTCTCTGGAAAAGGTCAGCCCTGCAAGAGTTAAATCCAAAAATGTAGCCCCACTACGGGAGTACTGTTTTATTATTTGGCAGGTATGAATCAAGTTTTCTGTCCACAGAGCCATAATAAAGCTGTGATCTCTGTGGGAAAGAGGTCCTTTTTACCACACTATTAGATGGATGCGTCCCACTGTTCACAAGTTGGGAAAAAGTTTGGTTCCAAATTAAGACCACCACAGGATGTGAATCACTGCTAAACCCCTTCGATTTATCCTTGAATAAATGATCCTCATTTTGAGGTATACGGCACCTGAATTTCCGAGATGCTAGCTAAAGCATAAGGCTTAGTGACTTCTGAAGGGGAAAAAAAGACAGTCCCTTCACATGTCTTGAGTCTTGTTCAATAAGTTTGGGAGATGATGATCATGAAGGAACTCACCCAACAGAAAAAATGGAAGGTGGGTGTAAAGGGCTTCTCAGGTGCACCCCTGTTTCTCTGGCTGATATGCCTGCAATCAGTCTTTTTCATGGGGCAGCACCCACCTCTTGCAGGCGATCCCACTTTTATTGGTTGGGTTTGAGCCTGCTTTTGGTTTTAGTTCTTATATCAGGGTGGCACCTGCCTCTCCCCGGGCTGACTGTCCTGCTGCTCTTCCTGCCAGCCAGGCACATGGTCTTCAGTAGCCTTCCCTGGGCTTCAGTCCTGTCTGCAGTGAGCTGTCCGTGGTACTACTGCTCTGCTAGCCAGCCAGTCACGCAGTCTTCACTCCTCAAGCTACACACAGCAACTGAACATCTTTGCTCTGCTGCTTGTCTTATATAGGGCCTTTCTGGTTCCAGATTGGCTGCTCCTCTGCAGCCACTCTAGGCAGCCTGGAGGATTTCACTCTGCTCTATTCTGGGGCAGGGTGATGGAGGGCCATGAGGCCTCCAGCAGGGGGCCTCCAGACCTAGTCCACGCTGTCACAGTGGAAAATCCAAATCTCTGGATATCTGGCTTCTTTTTATTGACTGTTCTGATGGAGTGACATTCACCCCTGTGCACTGGGCCACCACAATGCCTGTGTTCTACTGCAGTCCCACATAAGCTCTGTTTTGAGGACTTCAGTGGGACTTGTGCTAGTTTGCTGCAGGAGGATACATTTGACTGTGGACAACACTCAACAGCGGCAAAACGGTTACAGTAGAGGTAAATATTAATAGTACCTAGCTCTTCAACAGCACTTTTCATCATTAGAGCTGAAAACATTTTACAAGAGAGGTTAGTATGGTTATCCTTTCACGGGGGGATGAGGGGAGAAACTGAGGCACAGAGCGGTGAAATGATTTCACCAAGATCATCCAGCAGGTCAATGGCTGAGCTGGGAATAGAATCCAGTGCCTTGTCTTCTAGGCCACACTGTTATGTTATGAAAGACCTTACACTGGTATGTAAGTGAAAACAGAAAAGCACTAGAGATGTGAAGAATGATCCTCACAGGATAGCTGTACATGTCACAGTGAGGGGAAAAGCACTACAGAGGTTAACCTCTGCTTGAATAACTATTCTTTATGTCAAATAATCTCACCACCTGTCTGGCTGTACTAGATAAATAGTTATAAGAAATGTCTATAGAATTAAATCAAAGGGGGTTATTAAGAAAGCCAGGCAATAAAGGCAAAATAAAGGTCTACAGCAAAATGAAGAGCATCTCCTCAACTACTGGAGTGAGGTTTATAGCTATGAAGAGGGAACCCCGCAGAGCCTGGCAACAGGGCTATTGGCCAAGGCTGAGATAATGGAAATCAAAAGAAACTGATAAGGATTAGAGTTTGGTGGTGGTGAGGGAGTTGTTAGCAGCTGCAGGCTGACAGACACTGATTTAGAGGTAGGGGTCTGCGCTGGTCCAGCTGTAATGTGGTCCCCAAGAGAACGTAAGAATGGCCATACTGGGTCAGACCAATAGTCCATCTAGTCCAGTATGCTGTCTTCTGATAATGGCCAATGCCAGATGCTTCAGAGGGAATGTACAGAACAGGACAATTATTGAGTGTTCCATCCCCTGTTGTCCAGCATCTAGTCCAGGGGTGGCCAGCCTGTGGCTCCGGAGCCACATGCGGCTCTTCAGAAGTTAATATGCGGCTCCTTGTATAGGCACCGACTCCGGTGCTGGAGCTACAGGCGTCAACTTTCCAATGTGCCAGGGGATGCTCACTGCTCAACCCCTGGCCCTGCTCCCACTCCACCCCTGCCAGCCCCCTCCCCTGAGCCTGCCATGCCTTCGTTCCTCCCCCACCCCTCCCAGAGTCTCCTGCACACCATGAAACAGCTGATCAGGAGGTGTGCGGAGGGAGGAGGAGGCACTGATCAGCGGGGTAGCCGGTGGGCGGGAGGTGCTAGGAGCGGGGTGGTGGTGGGTGGACCTGATGCGGGGCTGCTGGCATATTACCGTGGCTCTTTGGCAATGTACACTGATAAATTCTGGCTCCTTCTCAGACTCAGGTTGGCCACCTCTGATCTAGTCAGTGGCTTAGGAATACCCAGAGCATGGGGTTGTATCCCTAACCAAAAGTGTGCACCAAGGTTAAGTCATGTCTATCTTGGGGCTTGAGGGGAATGCCAAGTGTAGGTAAGACAGTATTCACATGGATCAGTTATTTTAAATCCATTTCTTGGTGGGGTGTCTACCTTGTGACAAAATAAATCATACTTTGCTTGAAGAAGCTGCATCTGTGACACTGCATATTATTACTGCCCACAGGTTCCTGAAGGGAAATTCTTGTTGGGGCTAAGATAGACAACATGGTTGGCACCAAGAGAGTGTAACCTATAGACCCAGTCAGAGAGTGGTTGGATCTCAGGATCTCACCTCAAAGAGAAATGGAGGCATGGGCCTGCCACTTGAAAGGGGTGCATTCAGGGGATGGGAAAAGGATCTCAGAAGCGAATTCTACACAGGGACTATGACCCATGGTAACTATCTAGATTCAATCAGACCCATATATTTGCACCCCCAACCTCCCCACCCCCGCAAAAAACCCTGAAGACTGTAAAGGCTGTTACTTCTAACTAAATCTTATTTGTTCTGATGTAGATATTGAATATGTTCCTTTCCATGGTCTCACTACTTGCATTTGTGTGGAAACTTAAAGGCTTTGCTAGCAAAAACTAAGTATTGTAACTACTAAACACACTATGCCTAGCACTCCTCCTGCAGTAAAATCCTGACTCTGTAGAAGTCAAAGGCAAAATTCCTATTGACTTCAATTAGATCAGGATTTTACCCTGGTCTTTAATACTTCCTAGGGCTTCCCAGACTGTAGTTAGCACCTTTCACTCTTTTTTTTCAGTCTATGATACATCTCTGATGGCCAACTTGTTTAAAGTTGGAAAAAAGGAGCGGAGAAGATTTGGATCACAATTATGCAGGTGTAAATCCAGAACAATTCCACTGAAATTATTGGCGGTACTATGGATTTACACCTGCGTAACTGAGAACTGAATCTGGCCCAGATTCTTACCTTTATCTCCGGATCTGATTTTTTTCAGGCCTGTTCTCCACCCACCACTCCCATTAACTTGAACTGGAATAGTGAGTGCTTACACCTCTGTGGATCAGGTGTCAGGGTGGACACCCAAGAAATGACAAGACCAAAAATCAGCATCACTTTTGACCTTTGTGACCTAAATCTGTCAGCTCCCTCATAACTTTAGAGCCTTTCATTTATAAGCCCCTTAATACACTGTGTTCAGGTGTTAAAACCTGTCATTAGCAGGCTAGAGACTGTCATCCTATGACTAAAAATTCCTTGTGCATGAACACTTTCAAAACTTTAATTGTTTCTGAATGAGTAATCAGGGCAATTTCCTCCCAATTTACATATGAGCATCTTCTTTGCTCCGAGTTGTGATCCTTTGTAGTTGTTAGCACTTCTGCACATTTCAGGCATAGCTTGGAATTGTTCTTACTGTTCTTTACTCTTCTCACAGGTTTTCTCCTTTCTGTAAATGTTACAGAGTGGAAAAATGCTTCAGGGTACTTGACACAGTTGCCCATACGCTACAGCACCAGACACTTTATACAGGCTGTCTTTTATAAATAGAATGAACAAAGAATATTGGAAAAGTCCTTGAGCCCCTGGATACAGTTTAAAGGAAACCTCTGCCCCCTGTGAAATAACTGATACAGATGTAACTTTGTTGATACTGGCACATTTTATTTCACAGACAGCCTGATGTAATCATATTAGTTATGTTCACCTCCAAACTAATACTTTGCCTTTGAGAAGTAAGGAAGCTGCAATAGCAGAATCTCTTCAAAGATGGACAAAAGAAACACATTTTAGACACAGAAAATCCCAGCTCCTTCCTTCCCCCTCCCTGTAATTCTTTGGTACTGTTTGGTGCGCTAAATTGGCCTACGGCATGCGGTTATGTCTCCTTCTAGTTCCTGGCCTCAGCAACTATATAGATCAAATATGCTAAGTAAGAGCTAATTAGTGGGGTGTTTTGGTCAGTTTTCCTTTAGCTCAAGAGAGAAACCTGTGGTTTTGGTGCTGGAAGGTCCCAGGCTTTATCCTCACTGATACCTGTGATATGAGTATGCAGCCAAGGCTCATAAAATAACTCTGCAGCTGAGACTCAAACCTCTGTGGACATCAGAATCTTAGAGGAGTATATAATAAGCTCATTAGTGTGTGTGCTCATGTTTTCCTCAAGTGGCTGATCTCAGAAACTAAATAGCCTACAACTGTCTTACAAAGAGAAAAGGAGGACTTGTGGCACCTTAGAGACTAACAAATTTATTTGAACATAAGCTTTCGTAAGCTACAGCTCACTTCATTGGATGCCTTCCACGAAAGCTTATGCTCAGATAAATGTGTTAGTCTCTAAGGTGCCACAAGTACTCCTGTTCTTTTTGCGAATACAGACTAACACAGCTGCTACTCTGAAACCTGTCTTTCAGTAAGGGGAGTTCTCCTTGAGCTCAAGAGGTACTGGCCTGTAATGTCTGCTGTCAAAGGTCCCAGGTTCAATTCTTATTTATGACTTTCATGCTTGTGCATGAAACCCTGATCTATTACATTTGGAGTTCCCTGAACACCCACCTGCTCGCCTACACTCTCCAGTTCTAGAGTAAAAGCTGCCACATCCTGGGCAGGGGACCAGGTTGAGCAGCAATGGCTATGCCAGGGGAACCTTCTTGCATTGGACTTGTGCCCAGGCTCAGTCTCTGGATCCTACACAAGAAAGAGAAAAGGAACATCAGTATAGATTTTAAAATACAACAGATCAATATGTAATAAGTCGCACACAAACTAAACAGTATGTATCAACAGAGGCACACTCATGGCTGCTCAGGCTGGACAGAATCTAAGTAACTAGTTCTTAGACCATGTTAGCTGCAGTGAAGTGTGGGGGTCTCTTATAACTGTAGGTGATAGCGAAGAGGACGAGAAAAGGTTTCAATCATTCTATTACAGTAGCCAAAGCAATGAAACAAAAGCTTTTAGAATGGGAGAGAATGCATGGATTGAATTTCGTGCCACCCTCTGGCATATAAAGGTGGAATATCTGCAACTAGAAACCTATTAACTGTTAGATAGTGTAATGCTTCTATCAGTATTTAACTGAAGGCAAAAGCGAGAAGAGAAGTGTTTTTTGTGTACAAGCTCTGTAGTGGGTCAGATTCTGCCCCCACTTATGCCTGTGCAGCTCTACTGTCTGCAACAAGATTGCTTATGTTGTAAATCAACAGAGAAATTGGCCCTTTCTTTATAGAGTATTCTGCATGAAACTGGATACATGAACCCTCTCAACTCATTCTTTTAGGTCCTCTGTCCCCTTTCAAGCAGAACTGGAATGGCATTTCTGATTAAATGTTGGTTTGATCAGGATGAAGATACAATCACTCTTTTTGCAGAACTTTTGCACAAAGCAGCAGACAATGCTTCAGGTGTCTCTTGCAGCATATTTATGCCATTACCTTCCTCCTCTCTGGATTTACTTGAGCAGGTTTAGAAAAATCTTGTTTTAAATTGATCTCTTTTAAAAAACTTGGTTTTAGTGATTTTCTGCCATTTCTTGTGCTCTGTAATTAAGAAATACTGTATTGTATTTAATAGCCAAGCTGACCATTTTCCTATTAACTAGATTTTTTCCTTTATTTTTTTTTCAATCCAATTCCTTGTTTTCAGGGATTTATTATTTTCAAATACAGCAGAGGAGGTCTTCAGAAGCTGAAAAATCCTAACCTCTGAGGTTGTGGCTGCAGCTAATTCCATTGCAAAACTCTCTTGTTGCCACTTAACTAGTGTTCATGGATAAAGGCTCAAACTCAGATATTCTGTGAATCACTCTTGTAACTGTCATAAATATAAAGGGAAGGGTAAACCCCTTTGAAATCCCTCCTGGCCAGGGGAAAGCTCCTCTCACCTGTAAAGGGTTAAGAAGCTAAAGGTAACCTCGCTGGCACCTGACCAAAATGACCAATGAGGAGACAAGATACTTTCAAAAGCTGGGAGGAGGGAGAGAAACAAAGGGTCTGTGTCTGTCTGTAGTCGTCTTGGCCGGGGATAGACCAGGAATGGAGTCTTAGAACTTTTAGTAAGTAATCTAGCTAGGTACGTGTTAGATTATGATTTCTTTAAATGGCTGAGAAAAGAATTGTGCTGAATAGAATAACTATTTCTGTCTGTGTATCTTTTTTGTAACTTAAGGTTTTGCCTAGAGGGGTTCTCTATGTTTTGAATCTAATTACCCTGTAAGGTATCTACCACCCTGATTTTACAGAGTTGATTTCTTTACTTCTATTTACTTCTATTTCTATTAAAAGTCTTCTTGTAAGAAAACGGAATGCTTTTTCATTGTTCTCAGATCCAAGGGTTTGGGTCTGTGGTCACCTATGCAAATTGGTGAGGCTTTTTATCCAACATTTCCCAGGAAAGGGGGGGTGCAAGTGTTGGGAGGATTGTTCATTGTTCTTAAGATCCAAGGGTCTGGGTCTGTAGTCACCTAGGCAAATTGGTGAGGCTTTTTACCAAACCTTGTCCAGGAAGTGGGGTGCAAGGTTTTGGGAAGTATTTTGGGGGGAAAGATGTTTCCAAACAGCTCTTCCCCAGTAACCAGTATTTGTTTGGTGGTGGTAGCGGCCAATCCAAGGACAAAGGGTGGAATATTTTGTACCTTGGGGAAGTGTTGACCTAAGCTGGTAAAGATAAGCTTAGGAGGTTTTTCATGCAGGTCCCCACATCTGTACCCTAGCGTTCAGAGTGGGGAAGGAACCTTGACAGTAACATAACATGAATTTTCCTATTTTTCTTCATCTCTCTCTCTCTTCAACCCTTAACCCAGGTTTGCACTACAATTCCTCAAATGTAAACCATGGCAACAACGTGAGATCTGTGACGAACCAGCATACAAACGCAGTATGCATTGATAATGTATTAACCGTGCGTGTGTGTGGAATGAAACCTTTACAAATGCCTCTGCATTTGGTTTACTCTCAAATTAGACTAAGGACTTTCTCAAGATCAGATATAGTGGATTAGAAGAATGCTGATTGACAATAATGGAAATTGTATATACAGACCTCCATGCACAAAATTAAAAATATAACTAACCCTGTATCTGTAATCTCCTTTACTGGAATGACACTTGATAAGGACATAGATATGATCATTAATTGGCCAGAAGTTGCAACTTTAATCATACAGGTCTTCTCAGGATGGGAATGCATATAAGATGTTCTATGCACAGCTAGCAAAGGGGTACATTGCCAACAGAGTTGTGAGGTTTTGCTTTCCCAAATAGTCATGTAACCTACCAAAGTTCTCCACTCCATTCCCTCTTAGTGTGAGTCAGGTGGTAGAGGAAGAAATAGAACACAGC
The DNA here is from genome assembly GCF_965140235.1 of Caretta caretta. Classification (NCBI taxonomy): domain Eukaryota; kingdom Metazoa; phylum Chordata; order Testudines; family Cheloniidae; genus Caretta; species Caretta caretta. The sequence continues at coordinate 24,193,798 of NC_134213.1, read as the reverse complement.
TCACAAAACCATGTAAGTGGAAACATTGATGATTTTGCTCTATTGTGGTTTATCAACTAATATCTAGAGCTGGTCAGAACTCAGAATTTCTGGTCTATAGGATATTCCAACATTTCAAAATTTCCCTTTTGTCCAGTTAAATTTTGAGTTTTCCTGCAAAAGAAAACTTCTGAAAGATTTCATTTTGGAAATCTCAAATGACCTTTGTGTTTTGTGACCTATATAGAATTCATAACAAAGCATCTTGAAGTGCTTTGTTATGAATTATATATAAAGGACAAAATGATAAAGTTGAAGTCATAGAGTTGAAATAAAGTTCCTGCAGAATGTTTTAATGTAATCAAATCACCATTTTCTAAAGAAAAACTGTTCTGCTGAAATTTTTTTAACCAGTTCTATTAATGTCCTCACTTTTGGAGTTCCAGATTATACAAACAGGCCTAGATAAATGAAACCAAAGTTTAACACCGACGTTCCCCCCACCCCTTTATTTTTCCTGGTGGTTCAAGAAAAATATAGTGGGGTGGATTTTTGCACAGATGAATTAAAGATCCCTCCAACTATGTTTCATCTTAAAGATGACAGGCTATTTAGATTAAATTATGAACCTTTGTACTCTTCTTTTGAGACTCTCAGATGACTCTCAGCGGCTGACCAGACCATGAGGAAGGGGGGAGAGGGATTGCTGTTTTGTCTAATTTATGTATCCAAAGGCTAATTAACCTTCCATGACTAAACTAAACTCTGAAATAAAATGAACAGGCTGCAGCCTTTGAACAAGGATTTAATACCCAGTAGAATATCAAGTGCAAAATATATTCAGGAGGCTGTTTGTGTTTGACATTGATGAAGATGTACTATATATGAAAATGTGACTATGCAGCACTAGTTAGGAAACAGGCATCAAGGCTTAATACCTGGGACAAATCCATAGAAAAATACTGATACCCTAAAGTGTTGTGTTCCACGTACTTGTGTAAATTATAACCAATCACTTTCCTGCACCATTTTGTTAGGTCAGTACATGGAATAGGTATTTATTGCATTACCCTATTTGGGGATAAAAGGCTCAGAATCACTGCTTGGTGCTAATTTTTTGGGGCTTTTCAAAAAGCACAATGCAGTTACATCTATTTCTGCCTTTCTGTCTCGTCTCAGTTATGTTGTTATAATAAACTTGGTCCTGAACTGATCACATGGCAACCTGCCAATACCATACTGGCAGAGTAGGAGACAGAAAAAAATCCCCTTCGCTCTCCCAGAGCTGTGCTATTTCTTCAAGGTTGACAGTAGTAAAATCTTACTTTTGTCACTACGGTGAGCAGACCTGAGTCTGGATATGCCCAGGTGACCATTGTGTTGAATAAGATTGCCATTTTTCAGAATAGAACCTTAATTTAAGGATTCAGTTGATGCTTGAAATAAATCATGAATCAATTAATAATGAGTTAAACAAGTCCTTGCTCAGTTTTCACTCAGGTCTTTTTACTCCTGTTAAGTGAATCAGAGTGAATAAGAGCCTGAAAATCTGGGTCCACAGAGCCTTCAGGAGATGATAGGGTTGTCATATCTTGGCATGAACAACGTGGGGCAGAGGGTAGGCTTTGGTAGCCCCTAACAATATACCCTTTCACAGTTACAATCACTCAGTGATATATTAAGAATTTGCAAATACCTTCTGGATTTTTTATCTTGCAGACTTTAATGCCTTTTTGTTGCTGTCAATATTCATTACTTTAGTGAGAACACGCCCCTAGTAATAAGTGATTTTCATTGCTCTTCTTCCTTGTTCTTTATCTGAACACTAGCCATACACCTACTCTGCAGACTTTATTGGGACAGACATTACTCTAATATTTAGCCTGCAAGACTCCACAGTACATTGGGATCTGGACAGGACACTCCCCACACAAAATAAGTGCATCGTGACACTGGGGAAACAAGACTTGTCTGATTTGGGTGGTGAGACAGCTATGATTTTTTTTCATTTCAGAGATCCTTTTAAAATAAGACTATACTCCCATATCCCCAATGAATTCCTGTTAAGATGTAAACATTATCTGTTTAGAAGCAAGTGTCTGAAGCAGAGGATCTATACTAGCATGGTTTGCTGATCAGATAACTTATTCCATACAAAACTCCTGTTTGTTTTTTAAAAACAGTAACCTGTATGATTTCTGCTGCAGTGATCTACCCCAAATAAGAGTGGTTATTTTTAGCTTTCATTCATTGGAATGTGATGTAAAAGAGCAATGCAGATGCCCTCAGAGATCCTTGAGAAGCACAGTAGCAAGAAAGCCAAAGATGATCTTTTGCTGATAAGTATCAAAATGAGGTATTTTCATGAATATAACAGAGGTTAGTAGTTTAAACGTTTTATGTATGAATGAAACTGGACAATAAAATGGACACCCCTGGATTCTTCTTCAGGGAACCTAAATGCTAATTGTTTACTGTAGATAACCTAAAAGAATTACTACACATGGTGAAGAGCTGTGGTCTAGTCATTAAGAGAAGATGGACAGGGGACTTGCAGTTAGGACTCCTAAGACATAATTTTGAGAAGTGGTTAGCAACTGTAGTTCCCACTATCTTCATCTGAAGTTGTGGGTGCTCAGCACATCTGAAAATCAGGCCCATACGAGCTGTATTAAATGCACACTAAATTCTGTACATTTTTGTGTAGCAATAAGCCCTATTGAAGTACATTTCTCTTAACATTGGTGTATTTAGCATACTCTTACAAAAATGACTTTGGACAATTATGGTTTTATTACTTAAAAATCATTTTAAACCTGATTCATTTATATAATTTTGAGAATGGAATGGAATATAAAACTTCTAATATGCTGTATTACATCATTAATAAGAATGCTATGAATAAATTTGCATATGTTGAAATCTGTCATTGAAATTGTAGCTAATGAGAATGGAAAGGATTACAGAAAGCATGAGTAAAACAGACTCTTCCATAAATTAAAATGGTTCACTTTTGATGTGATACATATTTATAATTATTAGTTTTGCAACTTTTTTCTCTACAACATGAAAGGTACATTGAAAAGGCCAAAGAATGAAGTTATTTTATGAAGTGAAAATAGCTTTAAAATATATTCTTAACACCCAAAAACTAAACTTTTAAAAAATGAACTGTTCCCAAACCAAACTGCCTTCTCAGATGTTCAACAGTTCCACAATAAGTCAGATACAATGTTTATGTGCTAGATCCTCAGTTTGTCAGCAAAGGAACCAGACTCGCCATGATTCTTTGTGTTCCCATATGTCTTTATATATAAAACCCCATGATCCTTTGTGTACAAACCAAAGTGTATCGTATCAATGATACTAAGGACCTTGTGTATGCTGAATTTTGGTGTGTGACCAAATAATGGGGGGGGGGTGTAACTTTTTTTTATTGTGACCCTGGTGATCCATGGAGAATGGTCCAGATGTCCAGGAATGGACCACTTGTGATTGATTAGAGGTACTCTCTATTACAAATGTCTTGGGTGATCAAAGAGATAATAACCCACTGAGAGATGATTTTAACTTATTAGGATTTACTTGTACAGGTGTTTTCTATATTAAGGACTTAGTTACAGATATCTTTAGCCTATTGACTAGATATGCTAAGATACCATTAAGGTTAGAAGCTAAAGATATCTTTAGCTCACAGAAAAACTTCAAAAACAGACTCCAATGAGAAACTACTGAATTGGAATTAATTTGCAAACTGGATACAATTAACTTAGGCTTGAATAAAGACTGGGAGTGGATGGATCATTACACAAAGTAAAACTATTTCCCCAAGTTTATTCCCCCCCTCCCCCCCGGCTGTTCCTCAGACGTTCTTGTCAACTGCTGGAAATGGCCCACCTTGATTATCACGACAAAAGGTCCCCCCCCCCACCCTCCCTCTGTCCTGCTGGTAATAGCTCACCTTACCTGATCACTCTTGTTACAGTGTGTATGGTAACACCCATTGTTTCATGTACTCTGTGTATATAAATCTCCCCACTGTATTTTCCACTGAATGCATCTGATGAAGTGAGCTGTAGCTCACGAAAGCTTATGCTCAAATAAATTGGTTAGTCTCTAAGGTGCCACAAGTCCTCCTTTTCTTTTTGTGGATACAGACTAACACGGCTGCTCCTCTGAAACCTGTCTTTACCCAGTCACTCTCTGCTGGAGCCTATGCAGCACCACAATGGAAAACCTACCATTTGGTTTGCTGGATAGCATTCCCAGTAGTTTTGGGGTGGTAAGTGGTGCTAGACAGTGCCCAGACCCTCTGCACAGCAGCACCCAGGCCTAGTGACCAGCAATCGTCACATATTGCTCAGTCCCCCTTTTGTCATTCCAGCATCTGCCAGGTCTTTGATGCACCTGTACTCCAGGAGTTGTATGGGAGTAATACCCCTGAGAGCACCCAGAACTGGCAACAAGCCCTTTTGATATTACAGTGATAGGAACTATAGTAAAACCTTAAATATGAGCACCAGTGACACTTAAGAGAATGCAATGGACCATCCTCTTTTCCCTACACTAGTCCCAGGATCTTAATCCGTTACAGGGTATGTGAAGTGTTTGGCATATCTTCACAATGAAAGAATAGAGTTAATGAGTCGTACTATTGCCATCATAATGAGCAGTAAAGAAAAAAATTTCAAAAGCATCTAAGTGCTAAGTCCAGTTTCAAAGGTGAGAGATACCTACAAGCCCTCATCCTACTGACTTCCCATGAGACTCGAGCTCCTAAATTCCGAAGTCACTTCTGCAAATGGATTTAAGGTGAACTTTTACCATGTGATTAGACATGGGAACAGCAAGATGTGGGAGGAGAAGAGAGAGAAGTAGAAAAGGAAGAGAGGGACTCACTGAGGAATACTTTATCTGGGGCAGATAAGGGGGCCTGGAAGTAGAAGGCTAAGACATTGTAGAAAAAATCCAGCACAGGACATTTATTCTTCTAAGAGTAATGTGACACATCTGAAATCTTATATTCTGTTTTTGAAGTGGAGGCCTAGGATGACTCCTGCTGAAATAAACAATTCATCTGTTTGTAAGACAACAGTAATTTTGTTCTGAATAATTTCCAATGGACTCCCTCCCAACTTCTTCTTTGTTTTCTGCCAGACTTCTGAACTTTCAGAAAAAATAGACTGTTAAGCAAAACAATAACATCTTAAGTTTCTCTCATCCTTATATAACCTACTGAGGACAATAAATCTCAGGAATTAATTAGACTGGGGTCAAGGATGAGTGAGTTTCAAAAATATCAACCACATTATCTTTGTTGAGAAAAATTTAACCAGCTAGAAACTCTAGAATTTTTGTATTTAGAACATATAACTATGTTTAATTATATCCCTGTCACAGGCAAAAGCTCGTCCAGTTTCTCACCTTTTATTTGTAATGGACAGGAATATATCCCACTGACATGGTCATAAATTTGGCTTTTATATTAATCGGTGGTTTACATTTCTTTGAGAAAAGTAAACCTTCCTTCCAGATTTTTTTCCTCTTCAGACACTGCAAAATAGAGGTGGATGTTCTTACCTTTGGTTTTCCATCTATACCAGTGGTGGGCAACCTGCGGCCCATCAGGGTAATCCGCTGGCTGGCCACAAGACAGTTTTTTTAACACTGACCATCCACAAGCATGGCTGCCTGCAGCTCCCAGTGGCCACAGTACACCATTCCGGGCAATGGGAGCTGAAGGAAGCTGCGTGGGCCATCAGGGTAATCCGTAGTGGGCCGCAGGTTGCCCACCTCTGATCTATACAATTATTTACTATTATCATTCAATCAATACTATGATTATCATATCAAAAGTGTGCTAGCTGCTTAGACCAGACAGTAAAATATTGATTCTCCATCTCCCACCTTTGAAAATGTTTGCAAACATGTGGATGCTGCTTTTACACTAACAAGGATATTTTGGGCTTGATTCAAATCCTATTGAAATCCGTCTACATGGACTTCAATGGATTTCATAATAGGACCTTACTGAGTGGTTGTGGATGGTGAGGGCTGGACAGGAGATACTGTTGTAGGGGCTCAGATGTTTTTCCATGCACAACGAACAATGTACTCTGTCTGAATGGTGTTTATTCTAAAAGCCAACAAGAGAACCAAAAGTGCCTGAAAGAGAACACGTGGAGTCAGATTTCCAGTAGAGCCCAGAATTAGAGTTTCAGCTTCAACACCTCCAACTGAGGCCTGACTTTCAAAAGAACCGAGCTTCTATTTATACTCCAAAATAAGGAACATGGTTTAAAAAACACTCCACGCCCAGCAGCTCCCATTGCAATGCTTTGGGCCAGATTTGCAAAGCTCAGTACTAATGTGCTCTGCTCTTCTGAAAATCTAATGCTGACTGTACATGTTCTGCACTTCTGAAAGTCTGGAGCAGTGTGTGTCTGGTCTGTGACAGAAGACAGCATACTTAAATGTTTGAAGATGGAGTGCGTGGAAAACAAAAGTCAGCATAGTGAAAAAATCACTAAATGAGGCACAAAACTCCAATTGAAGTCAAAAGGTCAAATTCTAAACCCCTGCAACCAGGACCATCCCTGGGGGGGACCTAAGGTGAAAGTGATGAACCCGTCACTTCTGGGAATGACCCATCACTTCCGCAACCGAACGCGTCGGTCAGGCTCCCCAAAGATTCACCATCCAAGGGACAGCTCTGCCTGCAACCAATGAAGTTGCACAACTGTAACCAAGGACAGAATGTGACTTCAATCTGAGTTTGTGCTGGATGGATCCATTCCTTCTGCATGAAACAAAGAAAATGAGACTTCTTGTTAAACAAACTTTCATTGATTTGATTTTGTTAAACAGTGTGTAAAATTGTCTCTTTTTTGGCTTTCTCTTTTCTCTGGTTTTCTACTTGCTGATGAAATTGCTTAGGGTCAAATAATGCTTTCAGTTCAATTAAGTTTCTGTGAATTAATAGTTTCCCTGGATTTACAGCATACTAATTGAGAGCAGAATTTGGGCCTTTAAGCCTAATGTACATATTTAGTCTGGTTTCAGAGTAACAGCCGTGTTAGTCTGTATTCGCAAAAAGAAAAGGAGTACATGTGGCACCTTAGAGACTAACCAATTTATTTGAGCATGAGCTTTCGTGAGCTACAGCTCACTTCATTGAGCTGTAGCTCACGAAAGCTCATGCTCAAATAAATTGGTTAGTCTCTAAGGTGCCACAAGTACTCCTTTTCTTTTTGCATATTTAGTCTGAGAACCACTTTCAGCAAAATTTAGTCTCTCACTATTCTTGTAGGGCAAATAATGTAAATGTTTTTTGAATAGCCTTTTACATTTTTAACAAGTTTGCTTTGACTGTCTGCATCAATACAATGAACCTGAATCTCCATTCCATTAAATTACGATAACATTGACTTCAATAGAAGTACACCGATGTTAATGGAATGGAGAATCAGACCCAATGCATTCACTGGCAGGAATGTTTGCCAAAAGAGTGAATTTTAAGCAAATACTGCAGAAAATTCATGAAAAACAAACTTCTATTTTGAAATCTCCAGTGTTCAGATAAAAAATCTGATCCCAAGAAGTTAAACTCATGTAGTTAAGGAACAAACATATGTCTCTTACATTTAGTTAAAATAGATAAACTTTTGAATTTCAACTATTTGCTATAGTTTATTCACCAAAATCTAAAGACCAAGAATATTTTCAAAAAGCACTTGGCAAATTTTAAATATGGACTACATTTAATCAACTCACTCTCAATGCCATTACAATTCATGAATAGAAAACTAGGCAAAATTCATCCAAAAAAATCCCTTCATTATAAATTATTCAACCATTTCTGAATCAATTATATTTTTGTGTACTTTCAAGCCAAAAATCCTTGAACGAAAGGTTATTTATGGACTCTACAGTAAATTCAGAAGAATCTTATATATAATTCAATAAGGATGCATACATTTTTACTCTGATTTAATTGGAATTACGCCTTTGAGAATGTCATCTACTCAGCACTGTTTCCTTGGAGAAATAAGGAATTTTTCATGTCTCATTCACATAAAAGGGAAGATAATAGAGATGTGAAATAAGCCCAGGGATGTCTTCCAAGATGATTACACAGCTAATAATTAAATCTGAGAATGAGGACCAATGGTGCACATGTTCCCTCTCTTTGTCACCATGGTCTTGCTATAACATTGATTTACCAGATACAGCGCCTTTTGGTTTCAGTAGGAAGAGTGCAGCTTAGATCATTGTTGGTTACATTGACATTCCATCACACCCAATATTATGTATAAACCAGCTGCAGGGCTCTTACACAAATATGCAATTTTGACTGGCTGGTCATGATAATGAAAATGAGAAAATAGCTAATGATTGTTAAACCATATCATACTATTGGTTATGAATAGCAGTTTGATGGAGGGTATAAACCCCACACTGGTTAACCATGGGTTAACTGGAGCCTTAGCCCATTTAGGCCACTGAGGATATGTCCACACAGCAGAAAAAGACCCATGGCTGGCTGGGGTCAGCTGACTTGGGCTCATGGGGCTTGGGCTGCGGGGCTATCAAATTGCTCCATAGACATTCCGGCGTGGGCTGGAGCCTGGACTCTAAGACTCTTCCCCCACCCCCACTCATGGGGTCTCATAGCCTGGGCTCCAGCCGTGTCTCTTATCACAGTGTTAGATGTACCCTGGGAGTTGGGCTTCATAAAGGAGCAAGCACAGGGCAGTAGGAAGGAGGGCTAGGGAGAAGACACAGTTGAGAGGTAGCTGGGAATGGCCTCTGGTGTTAACAGCAGAAAAATGCTTGGCCTCAGGGGCATTTGAACTGAAGTTTGAGGGGAAGCTCTGGCAGAGGCTGCAGAAAGCAGGAACTACAGGGAGCAGGTTACACTCCTGGGGGGCCCTGAAGTAGAACCTGTGAGAAGCAGGGAGAGGCCAGACCCAAGAGTAAGGGGAGAGGTAAGACGCACAAGCAGAAGGCCCAGGAAGTGAACACTTCAGAGGACTAATTTGCAGAAGCCCTGATGTGCAGTTCATAGGAAGAGGGCCAGGAAGATAGTAGCAAGCAGTCTGGTGGAGCAGCTCATATCCGTTTGTTATAGGTAAAGCTCCAATTTAGTCATGGGTATTTTTAGTAAAAGTCATGGACAGGTCACAGGCAATAAACAAAAATTCATGGCCCGTGTGCTATCCATGACTTTTACTATATACCCCTAACTAAATCTTAGGTGCTCTGGCTGCAACCCACCACTGTCACCCATTTGCCACTTCTCCAGTCGCCCCGGGACCGCTGCTCAGGTGGTTGTGGGGCCAGCCACACCAGCAGCAGCTCAGGCAGTCCCTGGGGCTGGCTGCCCAAGTAGCAGCTGATGCAGCTGGCCCCGGGGCGGCTCCAGCAGTGGCTCGTGTGGCTGTCCCTGGGGCCACCTGAGCAGCTGGCTCCTGGGGCCATCTGCTTGGGTGGCCCTGGGGGTCAGCCACAGTAGCCACTGCAGAAGTCACGGAAAGTCACAGAATCCGTGACTTCCATGACCTCCGTGACAGACACGAAACCCTAGTCATAGGGTCCCTGGAGCGGAATCCGGTGTAGTGGTGGGGCCTGGTTTCAGTACCAGTGATGGTGACCTGAAATCCACTGAGAAGGAGATAAGGCAGGTGAAAGCCCTGAGAGAAGACCATGGAGCCTAGAGTCAGGTCCAAAGACCTTTTGTAAGGACATTGAGACTATTATTTGTTGAACTTCTTGTTACCCCAAAAGGGGTGGGACTAAAACATGACCTGGCCAGAAGGACAAGTTGTAAGAAGAGGCAGAGCACAGTAGGACCAGAATGACCATCAGCAGGAGGTGCAAGAGAGAGAACTGCTATGCCATGCCAAGCCACGAGGGGGCATGCCTGTGGTGAGTCAACCCTTGTATGGACACACGTATCTGTGGCATTAACTAATGCCTGCCACAGCTAAATGGTAAATTCGAGAGAGTTGAGAGCATGGGTGAAGGGGAGAAGAGTGAAGCTGAAGAATCCTGTAGAAGCCTGTCCTAGCTTTGTTGGCCTGTGAAGCATGTATACTGAAGGATACAAAGAGAGATTGTCCACTGCTGACACCTTGTGCAGTCACTTACATTCGTGAGAGCTGAGCCAGACCATTCTAGTCTGGTAGCATCCTACTTCATACAGATGTGACTGTCCAGGAGATTGTGTCCCACACCACAATTTCTGTGCACCTTGCAATCCTTTATGGATTATATCTTTACAACACCCTTGTGCAATAGGAGGATTTTGTTATCCCCATTTTACAAATGGGGAATGGAAGCTAAGGGTAGATTAAGTAACCTCTTCAAGGCGACACGGTGGGTCTGTGGCTGAAATGGGAATTGAGTTTCAGACCAGTGCCCTATGCATTAAATCACACTTCCTATCTCATGAATACACAGATGTACAAGCTAGTGGAGAATCTGTCGCACAGTGTTCAAAGTCCAAATCTTATATGTCTTTAAGTGTTTTATTTACAAGTCTAGAGGGATTGATATTTAGTTAAAATGTTTGCTACCCACAAACCCCAGGCTTGCAGAAAGCCTCAACACCTGTGGCAGTATTCTGAGCGTATCAATAATGTCTATGCATGGATCCCTTTGCTTTTTGCTAGGAACTAACATTTTTAGGAGATGATTGTGCTTTGGATGGTAAAATTATTCTGCCTTTGGCCTTGTACCTCATAACAACCCTTGAGGGGTTCTATAATCATCTAGAAATGTGCTGCTTGTTGACTTATTGTTTAAAAATGAAGCTTTCCTTTCTTTTTCATAGCTCATTAGGGCCCTGAAACATACATTTAACAGCACAATGATCACTCCTCATTCACAAAGCTTTTGAGTGCTCTCAATATAGTCTCTGTGCTGTGCTTAAAGGACAGCTCTGATGCAGTTTTGTGCAGCCAGTATTTTATTAAGATATCTTTCCCTGATGGGGGACAATGGACTTTATTCACTAGTATTTTATTCCACTTTTATGCCAATTAACTAAGCATAAAACTGGGGTAATGCAGTGGTGAATCAGCCTCAATAGGTTCCCATTTTTAGGCTAAAAGCTGAAATTACAGTGATACTTTAAATAAAGGAGTAAACAGGCAAAGTTCCTACCCTGCTCTGAGCAGAACATACACACAATGTATATAGTCCAAACTTAACCCACCCTAGGTTTAGTTTTATTGGTGACTCAGATAACAGTAATAGAACCTTCAGCCTAAGTTTTCTCCACAAACTCAGCAGTTCTTAGAGTTTCCTGTTCCCTAGTTCCCTCTGCCTCTGACAGAGATAGGTCAGGTCAGTCCCCTTACTTCCCGATTGAGGTTAATATAGTACTCTTCAGACTGCTGATGTGCTTACATTTTGGAGTGAGAGCTCCAGGACAAGTACCACTCATCCTTCCCCTGATTGGTGTGTCATTAAAGCAGCAGTTGTCAACCTGTGGGTCAGGACCCTAAAGTGGGTCATGGTCCCATTATAACGGGGTCGCCAGGGCTGGCTTAGATTTGCTGGGGCCCTGGGCCAAAGCCCAAGCCCAGCCACCCAAGGTTGAAGCCCAAGGGCTTCAGTCCCAGACGGCTGAGCTCAGGCTTTGGCCTCAGCCCTGGGCAGTGGAGCTCAGGTTACAGGCGCCCTGCCTGGGGCTGAAGTCCTTGGGCTTTGGATTTGGTCCCCCCGCTTGGGGTGGCGGGGCTTGGGCAGACTCAGGCTTTGGTCAGATAGTAATTCTTTGTTGTCAGAAAGGGGTCATGGTCACTGTTCCCTCTAAATAGTGTGCATGCACACAGATCCTAAACCCTGCGCACACGGCAAAACACCGCACGCACAAAAATTTGCACAGAAGAAATTTTTTGCGCACACAGCCTGTCAAAAATTAGAGGGAACATTGATCATGGTGCAATGAAGTTTGAGAACCCCTGCGTTAGAGAACAGAACTTCACTCTCCCTGTCTTTGAGCGTGAGCAACCATGAAAACCCAAAGGACAGGCTAGGTGCCTTAAATAAATGCAAGTCTAAAAGAAAACTGAAAGTTCAGGCTTGAAACTAGATGAAGGTTTCTAATCATCAGAGAAGTGACGTTCTGGAACAGCCTTCCAAAGGAAGTAGTGGGCGGGGGGGGGGGGGGGGAGCCTAACTTATTTCAAAACTTAGCTTGATAAGTTTATGCAGGGATGATATGATGAGCTTGCCTTACAATGTGATAAGGCCTATCTGCGACTATTAGGAAATATCCCCAATGGCTGGAGATGTAACACTAGATGGGGAGGACTCTGAGTTACTACAGAGATTTCCTTCCTGGATCTGGCTGGTGGGTCTCACCCACATGCTCAGGGTTTAATTGATTGCCATATTTGGGGTCAGGAAGGAATTTTCCCCTAGGTCAGGTTGGCAGAGACCCTGGGGTTTATTTGTTTTTTGCCTTTCTCTGAAGCATGGGCTACTAGCTGGTTTGAACTAGAGTAAGTGGTGGATTCTCTGTAACTTGAGTCTTTACATCAAGATTTAGGGACTTCAGCAACTCAGCCAGAGGTTATGGACCTATTACAGAAGTGAGTGGGTGAGGTTCTGAGAGCTGTGATATGCAGGAGCTCAGACTAGATGATCATGCTGGTCCCCTCTGGCCTTATAATCTATTAAACAAATTTTGTCAAACAGACTAAAAGTGTCCAGTTGAAGACTAGGGTACAGCTCAGCCAAATGGGCCACAGTATGAGATGAGTTGAGCCAATGCAATAAAAGTCTTGCAATATACATCTTACCGTCTATGTATCTGAGCTCTTCTGGCTGTTAAAGTCTGAGAAACCTAATTTTGCAGTCTCTCATGTGTACACTCACCCTCTCCCAGCCCTGCACTGGACTTCCATTCTCAAAGATCCTGTCAGGTATATGCTCAGTTCCTTTTGAATATTGGTTTGACCAGCCTGCATTACTATCGTAGCCATGTAGTCAGCATTTGTATTAGCATAAGGAAGTAATGTTTACTCAAAATTGACATTTGTAAGTTTAATAAGGTCTCTACTACTCAAGCATAGGTTGTATTGTCCTTCCTGTGCATATTCCAGGTTTATTCAGTACTGAGTGGAACTCTGCTTTCCTGAGTAGACAGTTTGTTTCCCATCTCCTGACACTTAAAAGTTCAAGTCTTCCTCTGAAGAACACTCTTCCTATATCATTACTAGCCTTCCCCCTCAACATGGCTTCCCCTCTGTTGAAGATAGCCTATTAACATTCATATAGCAGGTCCTGTATAGCCTCACACTGAGGTAATTTTCTTTTGGAGTAGCTTAGAAATACAATCCTTTCCTCCATTTCTCAGCAACTATCTTCTTCTTGTCTTTCACAAGATGGTCCCTTCCTTCTGGTTTATCACTGTAAAATGATTGTCTCAATAATTCAAAGTGATATCAGTAGAATTTCCTTGTTGATGCTATCCAATATGTCACAGTATGTCACTTAATATAGCAGAGAAGAATAGAGCAACTTCATCTACAAATTCTGTTTTCATTGTAATAATTCCCTCTGCTTGGTTTGTGTTCCCTGAGTTAAATCATGGAAGGAGAATAAGCCTTGAAGAAATTAAGAGAGTATTTGAGTTTTCTAGCTGAAACCGGAATCTGAACACTCTCTCTCAGATCTGTTTCAGAGTAGCAGCCGTGTTATTGGTTAGTCTCTAAGGTACCACTAGTACTCCTTTTCTTTTTTCTCTCAGATCTGTCATTCTCAACATTATGGTGTTCTAGTATTTCTACTCAGCTTAAGCTTCTGTGGTTCAGTTTAAGGCTTTTTAGGCTATAGAATGCCTGTTCTGTATGACTAGACTAGAGGATCTCAGTTTCTCATTGTGCATTACCTCATGTTTTCCAGAAATCTAATATGAATTCTGCATATCTCATTCTGCAGTAGTTCAGTGCTGCCTCTTGATCCTTGAAACCAACTCTTCTTAAGGTGCTCTCAGCTTGAGCTACCCAGCATAGCTCAGAAGGTTGGAGATGGATCCACAAAGGTCTGGTCTCAAGGAGCAACTTAAAGCAGGGAAAACAAAGTGAAATATGTCAAGTTATTTGTTGTGCATTACTTGCTGATCTTAGTTTGCACGGGACCATCTCTGGAAGACGCTACTAAGTTCTTACTAAGGCAAAATACCAAGAAGTTTTGATTGTTGTATTTAACATATACAGAATTTTGAATATTTATTTGTTGAAGGATACACAGAAAAGGTCTGATGTATATTTAATTTGATATATGAAACATTAAAAAGTAGGGAAGGAAAACTGTTAGAAATATGAGAGTAAAGAAGGGGAAAACTTACTGAAGTTAATGATGTGTCCTGGGTCTAGTCATGACATATATTCTAGTGACGGGATCGGCAACCTTTGGCATGTGGCCTGCCAGAGTAAGCCCTCTGGTGGTCCAGGCCAGTTTGTTTACCTGCCGCATCCACAGGTTCAGCTGATAGCAGCTCCCACCAGCTGCAGTTCGCCACTCCAGGCCAATGGGGCCTGCGGGAAGTGGCGGCCAGCACATCCCTCCGCCCGCGCCGCTTTCCACAGCCCCCATTGGCCTGGAGCGGCGATCGGCCGAACTTGCGGATGCGGCAGGTACACAAACCGGCCCAGCCCGCCAGGGGGCTTACTCTGGCGGGCTGCATGCCAAAGGTTGCTGATCCCTGTTCTAGTGAATTGCAGACAATACTTTACTGTGACAGATAATTTATTCACCAAATGAAAATGACATTTACAGCCTCCAAATTGTTTATTAATGAAGATCTCTTTAGACTGCACAGGCTTAGTTGCTTTGTCTCTGCTCTGGATAGTTAAGGAACACAGTTTAAGGCATACAAACATTCAAGTACTAGTAAAGATTGTGGGTACCTGCCTACCCTGGGGCTCTATACCATATTTGTCACTTGTTTGTTCAGGTCAGCAGGTCAATTTTCCGAGGGTCTGAGCCAAAGCTCACTAAAATCAATGGAAAGAATCCCATTGGCTTTAATGGGCTCAGATCAGGCTTTAAAAGACAACAGGGAGGCAGAAATGTGGACTTTCTGGGGCTGTAAAGGAAGTGGTTTATGCAGACTTATGAGAGAGAAGTGGGTAGTATGCAATTATTTGTGCAGGGGTGCCAATATGTAGCTGGTTGTAAAATATATGCAGACATCTTAAATAACAAGATTTTTCAAAAAAAGAAAAGGAGTACTTGTGGCACCTTAGAGACTAACGAATTTATTTGAGCATGAGCTTTCGTGAGCTACAGCTCACTTCATCAGATGTTTACCGTGGAAACTGCAGCAGACTTTCCTGTGGACCAAAGGAACTCCACAGAGCTCAGTGCAGTTACCAAGGTTGAGTTTGGTTGGCCCTGTGAACTTAGCAAACTTTTTATCTGGAAGATAGTCTGTAGTTACTACACCTGTCTCTCTCACCCTGCAGCAAGGCAAATAGAGTGCTCTGGCCAAATCTATGTCTCAAGTGTGGCTTTCATCTTTTAAAATGCTTCATAATAGAGATGGGTAGGACACAGTTTTTCTATCCTGTGAATATTTTTAAGAATTTGAGTTTTTTTCCTTTCTTGTATGGGGCTGAAAAGTTGCTCTTAACTACACACAACTGAAAAATTTCAGGTTGTTTTAATTTGGGGGTCAACTAAAACACATTATTTCAGTTTTGACATTTTTTCCCTTTACCTTTTTTTTTCCAGCCACACTTTTTTAAATTTTGAAATGCTCATTTTGAACTAGAAAACCAGACTTGTTTCATTTTGAAAATGCTGAAATAAAACATTGCAACAATTCAAAACTTTTCTCTTGATATGTTGTTTTGAGTTGGAAAACTCTTTGATTCATTGAAAATTTCAAACCAGCAATATTCATGGGTCTTTTGAACACTGAGTCACACATCTCCACTTCATGGTGTAAAAGGCAAAATAACCTTCTAGCTGTAGCAAAATTGCGTGGGACCTTGTATGGGGAATGCTAGTCTTTCCTAAATGTTGACCAGTGCAATTTTGATAGCATTCATGGTCTGGGGCTTTAGAAGGCAGAGATGACTTTCTGTTAAAGCTTTGCTTTATGTACTTAGGCCCCTAACATCCAGTGCATATACAGTTTGCAAAACACAATTTATTATAGCTTAAGACTTACTGAAGTTAAAGAGCAGAGAATATTGATAAGCCCAGTTAATGGAAAACAACTGCCGTTCTTCAAAATAAGGCTGGCAATTTCCCAGGGTACTTACCAGAGTTTACATTGTTAATCTGATTCAGAGTGTGGAAAAGAACAGCATGCCAGCTGCAATTCAGTATATGATCTCTACAAAAGGATGAAAAATGTCTTCATGAACATCCGTCTGTAGGTGTTTGGATGTACACTGTGTCCAAGCCACCTCTTTAGCTATCCCCCAGAGTGTGAGGGGACATAGCCAGAGCACATTGTGTGCTGGGAATCTCTACCTTTTACCAGGTAATGTCAAATTAGACCTGCATTAGAACTGCTCTAACTATGTGCTATGGGATTTGCACACCATTGTGCCCTGTGCCAAACACAGCTCAGCTGGACCCAAGGATCTGGGCCACTGCATGGTGTGACTAAGGGCCATACATAGTAAGGAGCGCTGTCCAAAAATCTCTAACATTTTGCATCTTATTTACGTATCAATTTCTAAGTTGTATTATACTAAAGTAACATTATGGTTCTAAAGTAAAGAGGCAAATATGTTAAGATTAGCCTGCATGGCCCATAGAATTCTTTAATGAAATGGAAATTTAAGGCTAGAATGGTCCTGTATCATAGAAAGCTTCAAACACACACTGACTGTTTAAATATTTCAGCAGCCAAATTCTGCTCTGTTCCACTGCTAGATTTCAAATTAATTCCACTGAGTTCATTTTTACACAAGCATAAATGTTAACATAATTTGTCCTCATGTGTTTTGTATGACCCAATGTTCTTAAGCACATCTGACAGTCACGTGAGCAGCAACACACGTTAGGTGGCAGAGATGGAATAACATTACTGTCTGCTCCGAGGGCTTAAAATGTAGTTAAGATCAGAAGAGTCACAGTGAAAGTGTCACCTTGCCACTTAACATTTATACCCTGTGTGTCTTTGAATTTGATCTGCTTCTTGTACTGGAGGGAAAAAATGACTTTACTCCTATCAGCACTTCAAAAACCAGTACAGTTACGGGACAGTGAGCTGAAGCCTATTTTAACCTCATCAAGCAAGTTGTCCAAAACACACAAGGAGATTCTAATTGCAGAGTGTGTATCACCTATAAGTATGCCAGAAATAGAAAGGGGATAAACTGAATTCCAGAGTCCAGGCTGAGAAGTCAGAAAAATAATCTTTTGATTGAGCATATCAGGTATGGAATAATTGAGAGGAATCAATACAGGATTCTGTAATGCCATATGACCAGCTGTCATAATGGAGATGGACGCTTGATTGTCTGAAGAAACCACATGGAAATATTTTGCCAGGCAGCTGTGAAGAGATGGTCTATATTTTACATTGGTATGGGTTGGTATAGTATACAATAAATGAGCCTGATTTTCAGTGGTGGTGAGCACCCACGGTTCCCTACAACATTAAATGGAGTTGTAGATGATCAAGCCCACCTTGTATAGAACGATTTTGGTCTTAACCTTTTACAGCCTTTTTCAGGGCCAAAAAGACGACATTTCACAAAAAAGAACTGTCTGCAATACTTCATTTTATAAACGCAGGGAATTTTTGGCTAGAGCTTTACAAGAGAAGCACTTGAAGCTACTAAGAATGTATTTGTTTTGGTGCTCTAATTATTTGGCTTCTTGTTTTGAAGAATGTTATTTAATACTACTGAGTTATACATCTGAGAAAATTGTGCTTTATAAAGGAAACAATACGAGGCCTTAATTTTAGAATCACTGTTGTGCTCTTTGCTTTTCTTATGATCGTCTGTGAAAGAAAGTTCTTTCTCTTTTTGTGGTACTGCTGCACTTTTTCCTATTTCATTCTCCTATGTCTGATTGGCTGATCATCTGATTGCTGCTCACACTGCATATTCCCTACTTTATAGTCAGAAGGTGCCCTCAACCAGGAAAGTCATTTTTGCTGCACAGCAGTGCAAAACCAACCAGACAAAGGCTTATGATGAATCTTTTAAAATGTTGATTATTATTTTTCTGATATCTTTGCCCATTGCTAAAATCCCTGTATGCAGTTGCAAATGATTTCTGAATCTAATCTGAAATGGTGGAGGGCAGAGAGAAAAGATATTCAGGCTGCAGCCTGACCAAGTGCTTTTATGGTAGTGTAACTGTAGGTTGGAGTGAAAGTATAAAGTGATACAAGCAGTGTTCTCTGATGGTTATAGCAGGAGTCTTTGATTCTGCCATAATGTTTCATTTTAAGGTTTGGGGCAAATCAATTAACTTCTTGTCAGTCTCTCCACTGATAAAATGGGGATAAGTTTAGCTATGTATCTTCTTAATTAAGTTATGTTTCTACAGCACATTCAGATTCTATACGTTTCTAAATAAATGCCCAGCCCTGTTGTTTCAGTACCCTGCAATCTCACCATCTCTAATTTAGACTTAGTGCTGAAAGTTATTCACTTCTAACAATTCCTCAATGCATTCCAATAACATATGACATTCAGCATAAGTATAATGACAGTTTATTCAAGCAATTGCTTCCAAGACTTAGCTCTTCACCAGTGGCTGTAACTGCCTCCAGAGTTACAGTAATTATCCAAATGTGAACTTCAAGTGGATTAACACTCTTACAAAGTCCAGTCGAGTTCCTAGCTGTGGTAAGCAATAATAGTTATCAATAGGATTATTGCTGTCATGTAATATTTATAAACTGTTTGTGCCTCTTAATATGTAGGGCAATGTCCTGCCTCTAGCTCGTTTCTCTGTGGCTGTTAGCAACTGCAAGTAAATGAGAAAAAGAAATCTGAGCTAGACATATTGCTGAGTGCAGGGGCCTGGGCTACAGCTGGAAAGATGTTAGGAACATGATTGCTCCCATAGCATTCAGACTGGTTCAAAATAAGCTTTGCATTCAGTGCTGTTGGAGACTGGCAAGACCGTTACTGATGAATGGACATTCTGAACAGAGCTGAGCAAAATTCTGTTGGATAAATCTTTTTTTTGCTCAAAAAATGCAGATTTGGGTCAACCAAAATATCTTGCAAATTGTTTTGGTCAAAATGGGGGGAAAAAAACATTTTGGAAATGTTGGATTGAACTGTTTCAACATTATCAAAATTAAACATTTTATTTTTTTTCAGGCTAGATCAGGGATCTGCAACCTTTGGTCTGCGGCCCACCAGAGTAAGCCCCCTGGTGGGCCGGGCCGGTTTGTTTACCTGCTGCGTCTGCAGGTTCGGCCAATTGCAGCTCCCACTGGCCGCGATTTGCCGCTCCAGGCCAATGTTGGCTGTGGGAAGTGGCGGCCAGCACATCCCTCGGCCCGCACCACTTTGCGTGCCAAAGTTTGCCGATCCCTGGGCTAGATTCACAAGAGGATTTAGGCACTATGCCCAAAACTGCTGGGGAGGGGGTGCTGCCACTGCCTCCCTCAGACTTCCATATATCAGTGCCCATAAAATATATTGGGACAAGTTTTAGTCTATCATTTTTAAACTGTACTTTTTTATGTTTGGATGCTGATCTGTTGTAGCATCATGTCAAACTGAGAAACTAAGGATCCAGCTGGATGGCAAATGTGCAGAGCAAATAGAATGTCATGGTCTTAATGGGGGAGATGCTATTTCTCCAGTTGAGTAGTGCTGATTTTGTCTGTATCTAGGGTGTACTCCGAAGACTCAGAAGTCCCCTAATAGTCAATTGATTTATATATTGTATGTGTATGTTGTCTTTTTTCATTGTACAAAACACACTGGGAAAAGATTGTTACTTTACAGATCCTACTGACTCTTAAGGAATAGACACTGTGTTTCACCTGCCATGTAAATGCCAAAAAATTTGATTGCCTTGCTGAGGCAAATCTGTGAAGCAAAACATTCACAGAAAGCCCTAAAGCGTGTTCATTTCTGTTACTGCAATATGATACTGACACGTAGTGTTCCAATCCATTGAGGAAGATTCTAGGCTACTGTACTACACATTTTCTTGATCTCCCATCACCCCCCTCCCAAAAAAAAATGATGTATGGTTCTGTATACTTGAGTTTACAGAGAATTTTAAAACTGTTTTAGAATATTTCAAATGTGCTTCAGATAACTCTAGGCATGTTTCTATAACTGTTGCATCAGGGGGGAAAAAAGTCAGCGCTTAAAACGACAAACAAAGAACATCTCTAGCTAGCAATTGTGTTAATTCAATTACCAGAGCATTCTCCTGAGAAAACTAAGGCCCAATTTTTCTAACCTGATTGGCTAAAGTTAGTCAACTAAATCCCTCAATAGAAGAGGCCTGACTTTCAAAAGTGCCAGGTAACACCATTTCCCAATGAAATCAGTGCGGGCTGCATGTGCTCGGGACTAGAACTGAGCAAATAATTGATTTTTTTCAGATCAGTGACCAAACTGAAAAACCCAAAACCAAAATTCCTTTTGGGTCAAACTTAAATAATGTTTCCCCCTTCTTGCTGAAACAAAAACTGAAAGTAATAATTTGGGGTCAGACAAAATGTTTCCTTTCATTCAAAACATTTATTTTGTTAATTTTATTGTTACGTTTGGTTTTTACCTTTTTTAAAAATAAATCTAGCTAAGTTTCAAAACAAAGCATCATTTCAAAATGAAAAGTTAAAACATCACTTAAGCATTGAAATGAGCCATCTGGACTTGTTTAAAAAACACTTTTTATTTGGCCAAAAATATTCACCAAATTCAACTTCAATTCGTGAAAATCTGCCATTTTTAGCAAATGAACTATTCAAACCAAAAAAAATTCACCCAGCTCTACTCAGGACATCAGAAAATTAGGTCATGTCTACTTAAGCGGCTAGCTATGGATAAGGAAACCCAATATTAGGCATCCATATTTGAAAATTTTGGCCAAAATAGTTTTCAACAATTTCCAAATCTCTTTTGAAACCAAGGGATGGTACTGATAATAATACCTAGCTTTTATATAGCACTCTTCATCAGTAGATCCAAAGTGCTTTACAAAAGGAGGAAAAGGCATTCACAGAATCTCTGCCTTCTGGCAGAATGACCCTTCTTGGGTCTTTCACGGTCTGCCAAGCAATGCCGCTGCCCATCTCCAGTGATAGATGGTTTTTGGTGCTGAGGGCTACGGAATACATGCACACATGCACTGTAGCACAGAGAGCACTATAATTCCAATCTCTGCTGGAGTTGCCAGCGTCTCTTTTTTTTTTTCCCCTTCCTTTTGAATATATAGAAAAGGTTGCCAGTGTTTCTGCAAAGAACAAGTAAAATGGCTTCTGCTACTTGTACTGACCACACTGGGTAGACTTTGCCAATCAGAAAAAAAAAACCCAGAAGCAATACTTATGACAAATCGTAACCAGCAAGCCTATCTTGAAAATTTTAAAAACTGAAAGTTGCGATAAGCTGAGCCTATCCGAACAGCACAAATGATCGCTCAAAATATCAGAGAACTGCTCTAAATTCTTAAACTGTTCCTGAACATGAAGACAGGCAAATTTCAATGAAAAAAGCTGTTTGCTATGAATAGTGCAGTGAATTATAACCAGGAAAATCAATCCTTTTACCCCCAACCTCATGACTATTTTGTATCTGCTATTGCTAGTCAGTGGAGTGATTATTTTACAGTAAATACCAAATTAACTCAAGTACATGATTCCAATGGAGTTACTGTGTAGACAACACATTACTATGAATCAATAGATATTTGCATGAGATCTCATATTAACTTTATACTGTTATCTCCTGATAGCTCTGCAATTAACTCATCTCTCCAATGTATTCAGCATGCTAAAATATTAAGTTGAATAGTGTAAGCTTATAATACACTAATTTGCCAGCCTCCTGCTGCTTGTTTCAGCTTGCTAAATATCTGGGTATTGGAACACCTGGCTGGACTACTTCTTTACTTGCTAGAGTCTGGACAAAATTGTGGTTTCCTTGGTACATAATCCTTTTCACACCTCCTAATATTTGGCTTCCGCCATTTCTCTTGCGAGATAATTCCACATTTTATCAGATCTCACTGTCTAGAACTCTTTTTCCTGGCAGTCAGGCTAAATTTTCCTTGCCATAATCTCTCATAATTAATTCTAGTTACATTTCTGTGTACCATACTAAATAGTCCATCATGCTCCTTAGTGTTGACATTCTACAGCTATGCATGGCCTGTTACATTGTTACCTCTTAGTCATCACTTACCCAGACTAGACATAGTTACATCTTTTAATCATCTCTGAAATAAGTCCTTCTGGCCCTTTAGTAGTTTTTGTTTTCTCTGAACTCCCTCCAGTTTGTCAATATATTTCTTATAATGTGGTATCCAGAAACTAATGCAGTTTTCCAGGTGTCTGAGTGTCCCACTAGGTTCACGTAAGAGAAGACTCTTTCCTTTGTGATATGCTGCCCAAAATAGCATTTGTCTTTTTTTTCCAGCCACATTACATTGCAAACACATTTCCAATTTGCTGTCCACTATCTTCCCTAGCTTCCTTTCACCATGATTGCTTTCAGGGTTTCCTCAGAGTATGAAGAAAGCAGGAGAGCAGTCCTTCAGTTATTATTGCATTGTGATATGATCCCATCACATTACCAAATCACTTGCTTTCTCTTTTAAAGGAATTACTGGAGAAAGGAAACAGAGAGGGAGATATTATATAATAGACAAAGCAATGGTTTAATATTGGATATTGTCTCATGGGTACTCAGGGTACCTAGGGTCTGAACCAAACGCCTATTAAGTCAATGAGAGTCCTTGTTTTGGGGAGGGGTTTCCAGTAGGCTTGGGATCATTGTAGATAAATGGACTGCACAATAATCTAACTAAATCAAGGCAGTTTAATTGACATAATCTTAATTCCTCTCTCCACACATAGAGATACATTGGGAGTATTATCTAGTACAGGGATCTGCAACGTTTGACACGTGGCCCGTCAGGGTAAGCCCCCTGGCAGGCTGGGCCAGTTTGTTTACCTGCTGCGTCCTCAGGTTTGGCCGATCGCAGGTCCCACTGGCCACAGTTCGCTACTCCAGGCTAATGGGGGCTGCAGGAAGTGGCGCGGGCCTAGGGATATGCTGGCCGCGGCTTACCGCAGCCCCCACTGGCCTGGGACGGTGAACGACAGCCAGTGGGAGCTGTGATCAGCCGAACCTGTGGACGTGGCAAGTAAACAAACCAGCCCAGCCTGCCAGGAGGCTTACCCTGGTGGGCCGTGTGCCAAAAGTTGCCAATCCCTGATCTAGTAGCTAGAGATGGAGACTGCAAATTAGGACTCCTGGATTTAAGTCATCTAGTCTGTGACCTGTAATTTTCTGTGCCCAGTTTACTCATCTGTAGAGTGAGTATAACTATATATTTATCACTTACATCTTGTAATATCCTGGTGAGGTAATTAATTTGTTTATAAAATGCATTCAACCTGTGTTCCTACTCTGGGCCTCATTATTCATTGCTTTATACCTTACGGGGTGACTTACACTAATGTAAAATAGAGTCATTCTGATCTGGCGGTGTTTTGGTCCCACTGTGCACTGGCCTAAATGACTTCACAAGGTGCAAGGCTGTGGAGAATTAGGCTCATGATTACTTATAATCCCATATGCGCCCTGCTTCATATCCTTTCAGGGCAACGTTTTGCAGTGGCATGTACAAGCAATACCCAGCTAATCAGATTGCCAGAGGATGCAACAATAGTGGGGGCAGGGGGATGCCATTGACAGGGCATTGTCTCCAATCTATAACTCTAGAATTTAAATATTTGGATTTTAAAAAACAAAACGAGCTATTGGTTGCAGAGCTCTGAATTTGCTTCCATAGCCCTTTGTTACTCCATGGAATAAACCAGATTGCTTTCACTGTCTTAGGGATATCAACAGCAGAATTCAGTATTTGGAATACAACCATAAAAGCACCACTATATATATATATATATATATATATATATATATATATATATATATATATATATATATATATATATATATATTTATTTATTGGAGATCCCAGCATAAGGGAAACAAATGTGTGTTTATCTGTGTATATCTGTCACTGTGTATATCTGTGTATATCTGTCACTGCACTTTATAATGGTACAGTATATGTCTGTAAACCAGGGTAGCTCTGTAACAGCTCAGCCTGAAAAAACAAAATGTAAAGCCAGGTAGCTGGAGCCTGAACCTGAATTGCTTGCAGTGTTAATGCTTTTAACCCCTTTCATACAATGAGCTCTAATGCTTGTAAGGCACTTTATGAACTAAGGGTTTGTCTGTAGGAGCGAGCACTTTGTCTGTGGCAAGCTGGGGTGTAAATCTACCCTGCTCCCTGTGCATCTGGACCCAACTGATGTGTACTACAGTTCCTTAGTGTGTTTTGATCTACTCACCTTTCAAAGCAGGATAGCTCAAAGCACACTAAAGAACTGTATGTGCACATCAGTACGTGGCACGCTAGCAAGGGATAGATTTACACCTCAGCTTCCCACAAATTAAGTGTTTGTGCAGACAAGTCCTAAACCTCTCAATACACCCATAAGTATCACTATCACCAGTTTAAAGATGGGGAAACTGGAACACACAGAGAAGTTAAATAACTGGTCCAACAGGTCCATGGCAGACCAGGGAATGAAGCCCAGGAATCATGTCTACCACTCCCCAGTTCTATACCTATATACTGCTTGATCGGATATTTTTCTAATCTAACATTCTGAATCTGAATACAAATCTTTATATGCATGTCATACTAAACCAGACACTACATTTTGTAGAAGAATGGGACTTTCTTGCATGTTATTTGCAACCATTCCTCCCATCTTTCTCCCATGATACAATCTAGGTGAGGTTTTGAACAATGGGGGCACAGGTCGGCCCACAAAGAGCGGCAACACCACTCATTATCGTCTGATGACAGAATTAGGCTCTTTAGTTTCTCAAAGAGAACCAAAGAATTCACAGTGCAGCCTATAGGGACAATGGACAAAAGCTATACACAAGTGGAGTGAAGGCTTTAAATTTTAAACAGTGTGGAAAGCTCTAATAATCCTGATTCAAAATCTGGTTGATATTTAGTTTTAAACTTAGGCTGCTAAATTTGATCTTTTTTCAGTTCACCTTTCAGCATTTTGGTGTTCAGACTATAGTGTCTGTTTTGCTGCACTGTTTTCCTCTATCTTTGCTATAATAATGTTGTTAATGTAGCAGCATTGAATACGGGTGACAGCTCCGAACTGCTGCAGCAAGATCAATAGACATTTCTTCCCCACAAACCAGCAGCTAGTACTAGTATGTATTCAAAGCTGCAGCAGGAGACACTAAGATAACAGTTAGATACCACTGCAGCACCTGAAACTCCAATGCACTAATGTGAACACCGTCGACTCTTGTTGACTTCACTGGAAATTGAGGGTGCTCAGGATCTCACAGGAATAGGCCCTTTCTGCAAAAAATGTAATAAATGTGTGGGCACTTTTATCACATCAGCTGGTAAATCAATTTTTCTGCTCTGCCTTCAAGCATACTGTTTCCACTGTCCAGAAGAAATCCTCATGTGACCCTACTTGGTCTAACTTTTCCCACATCATCTTCCTCCCATTTACCATTAAGCTCCTTGAAGCAAGCTCTTTGTTCCCAGTGTCTTCACTAATTCTCCAATTCTATCTGAGCAGCAATTCTATCCTATCCAATCTTCTCCAGTCTGACTTCTTTCTAGATCTCTCTGGAGGACAACAGTTCTGTTTTATAGCAAATTTTGAGGTTTCAGAATTTGTTTTTGTTCACATTGGAGACTAACTCTCACTCAAGTACAAGTCCCTGCTCTGCTTGATTCCAAGTGGTCTTGAGATGAAAAGTTCTGCTTGATTCAGATCAGAGTAGGGTTCTCCCACAGGCCAGTACCACACTAATAGTCTGAGTGTGAGTCTCTCTCAGAAAGATCTGTACCCAAAAATCCTTCCTGACAAAAGCTGTGTTGAAACAGGCATGTGTTTGAAACACTCTGGTTTCAACAAAACAGCATATCTTGACAAAATTTCATTTTTTGTCACGCTTTCTGCTCATTTCTGTTTCTGCCCATTCCACTCCACTGAAACAGATTTCAGAAAAGTCACTAATGACCTATTCCTTCTCAAGGCTTAGTCTCTTCTCAACACTCATTTGCTTCAATCTCTCTGCTTCCTGTGACATCAATGACCTTACCTTTCTTCTTGAGTTCCTCTTTCCAGTGGCTCTCTGCCTATCTTGTTAACCAATTTGTGGTTACATCAGAGCCATCAGAAACAGTCACCATTGCTCTATTAAAAAAATTCAATGTCTGAAGGAAAGCAAACCTCAGGGTCAGAATATACACACAGCCAAAGAACTTCCAGGTCAAGGTGCAAGAGAGGAGGCTTCAAAGCAAGCTGTCCCTATGAGAAAGACTATTGCATAGTCATCTTCAGTTGATGTACCTACTACTCTAACTTAATGACTGATCTACATTACTGTGCAGCACAGAAGTAGGATGATTCCTAACTTGGGTAGTGGTGGGGAGCAGTCTGTAAACTTGGTAACATCACTGTTAGGAGCTTCTAACCTGTGTTGTGAACCTGAGTGCATGAGCTATGCTTCTGACACTTCTACTGGAAAAAAGTTGTGTTTCCAGCTCCTCCCCAAATTGCTCAAAATAGTAGTCCCTTGTGTTGGGACCTGGTTTTACCACCCTGTTTGATTATGTTGGCAAACAGTCAAAACCAGAAATATGATATTTGAACTGAAGCTGTTGGCAAGGATTTTATTAATTTCTTCTCTGGCTTCTTTTTTCCTTCTTCACTTTCTCTTTTTTCAGTTCCTGAAAGAGTGTGTGTTAAAAAAACAACAACAACGCTGGTTGCATCCTTTAGTTCAGAACATTTACCTCAAAGAATGGCTTTCAAATACATATTCAAAGCTGACATTGTGATATTATGATACATTAGTCAATACTCTAGCATGTCACAAAGGGATATTTCATTGTAATATAGCTTATTCTGTCAAGATGCCAAAAAGATAAAAAGGGTTTCATTGCAGGGAAAGCTTGAATCCTAAGGACTGAATGTAGTAATGCACCCACTGAACTGTACTATAAGCTTTTATTCCGGATGGTTGTGACCCAAGGACTTCTTGATGCAGTGACAGAGTGTCACAGGAATACATAAGGGTACAGGAATCCCATGGGTTCACTAAAGAATGTTCTGTAAGGTCTCTAATGAATGCCTGTGTCACACTGGTCATCATAATCATAAGATGTATGTGTGGAGAATGTGCAGTTATGTATATATACTAAAACTTGTGTTGTCCAGGTCTGAATTAAGACAAGTCACTAAAAGGTAATCCACACAGGCCTGTTAGGCAGGGAGAAAAGATGCCTATTTCAGTCCGGCTTGTCATAGGCAAAGTGAATATTATATCATATACAGTGAAGGCCCATTTACCATCTGAGCAAAATGCTAACCTATATATTATGGGGGCTGGAGGAAAGGACAAGAACAGAAGGGATTATTCTGTTTTGGAGTAAGAATGAACTTTTGAAACTATCTCTGGGGTGCAAACAAACACCCAGATGTTCCTTCAACCTGTGAGCACAAGCCACCAGTGGGCTTGATTTTATGAGACAGGATCTCAGACAAACTGGCTGAAAATGCTGGGGAAAAGGACTTGAGGAATGCCTTTTTAGTTAAGTTTAGGATATACAAAGCATGTTATGATTGTTTTATATGTAACCATTTGTTTCCAGTATGCTTATTTTCTATCACTTGAATCTATGTTCTTTGATAATGAACTTATTCTTGTTTTCCAATACATATATAAAATATGTGCTGTGTTAAAATGTTGATCCTGAGTTGAATCTTACAAGTTAGTGTCTACTATGTCTTTGGGAATAACAGATCTAATAGTTCCATGAGT
This sequence comes from Caretta caretta, assembly GCF_965140235.1. NCBI lineage: Eukaryota > Metazoa > Chordata > Testudines > Cheloniidae > Caretta > Caretta caretta. Next base: position 24,165,731 of record NC_134213.1, on the reverse strand, counting down.
GTTCAGTGGAACAGAGACTGAGCACAAGGGAAGCTTGGAGGACTTGGGTTGGTGTGCACCAATCATTAACCTGTACAGGGAGAGAGAGCAAGGCTTGTGGAAACTTAGAAGGCAATGGGATTGTGTTGCCAGAGGTTGGTGATTTCAGGGAGCTGATCTACTGCAAGTACAGACAAGACTTCATACTAAGATGGTGGTGAGGTGCAAAACAACCCTGGGTACACTGGGGAAGTGTCACAATGGTAACATATTTGTCATTCCACCTGTTCTTATTGTATCTGAGAACCTATATGGTACGAGTACCAGTTACAGTGGTCACCCTTAAAATATGTTTTAAATACATATGGTTACTTCAGTGTTTGCAGTGATTGCTATGTTACGCTAACCTTACCATAGGGAATACCCAGGAAATAGTGGTAATACATTATCTAAGGCTCTGTCAATTTTTAAGAGTGACCATTTTATTTTTTAGGTGGTCTGAAAATGAACCTCCATGAGAGCAGATATTAGCTATTGAATCTCACTCACAGTCATGTGGAACATGTCTCTTAAAAGGTTGTTTTATTTAAGGCACCATCGAAGATGTGGTAATAAGGTAATTAAGGAGTTGGCACAAATTTCACTAGTTCTTCCCATTGTGGAATATACTTCTCAGATCCTGCAAATGCATTTTTAATTAATGAACTTGAGGCCAGTCAAAGGAAAGCTGTTGTATTTATTACAAGTAGGTAGGCTGAATTGAACCAATTATTCAAATCCTGGTGGGTCTGAACTGTGTTTCCCTGGAGGTATTGCAGACTGAGAATTATAATTTCTTGTGTCAATTTATCTGGTATTGATACAACTAAATATATTGACAAACCATCCTATGTCCATGAGGCTGGATCATAAGATATTGAATTATAAATGTCTTCCTAATTGTTTTGAAGGATTATTTATTTCCTTGGACCACTAAGGAATGGATAATTTATTGCCTGACATGATTAATTATACTAATCATGTTCGTTTTTGGAAGTTGTCGAATAGTTATTTACTATCATCTACTGAATAATCAATTACATTGATAATTGCTTTTAAAAAAATGGTTTATTCTCAGACTGCTTGCTATTTCAGTCAAAATAATTTTAAATTGGAGTGTAAAAAAATCTTGCGAAAAAAAGGCATGGTAATATGTCTATCTATCTATATAATATCGCTTTTTTTTTGTCCTTCCTTCTACTTTTTCTAATTCTAATATATCTTTGAAACCAGAACTGCCTACAGTGTTCAAGGTGTGGGCATACCATGGTTTTATATAGTGGCATTGTGATATTTTGTGTCTTTTTATCTACCCTTTTCCTAATGGTTCACTTTTTTGGCCTCCAGGATCTCTCTCCTACCTTTCCCTATGTCATTGGTACCTACACAAACCACAGCCACCGGCTCTTCCCCCGCACTTCAAGTAAGTTTATCTAGCTGTCTTGAGAAGTCTGCAACCTTTGCACCTAGCCGGCAATTCACCACACTGTTCTTCCATTCACCACAACTATCTATGTTTCTAATAATTGAATCCTCCATTACTATTACCATTCTCTTCCTAATAACTGGGGTTCCCTCCCCTGGGAGAATATCCTCAGTGCGAGAGGGGATACCATGACATCATTTGAAAGCAGGGTCCCCAACTTTGGGAGCATTTCCCTCTGTTCCAGCTTGATTTTCTCCTTCCCCAAGACTTTCATCCTCCTCAACAGCACAGGCTGTCAGACTGAGGGGTTGGATTACTCTGTGTCCTGTAATGTCTTGTCTGTGTACCTCTCTGTCTCCCTTAGTTCCTCCAGTTGAGCCGTGCTGGTCTCAAGAGCCTGTCTCTGAGGGCCATGAGTTGTTTGCACCAAATGGACACACATGCCACTTGCCCACAAGGCAGGTAATAGTACATGCCTCATTCAGCACAATCAACTGCATAGCCCCCACTCTGCTGCTGGACTTCTGCCTACATTATTTTTAACTTCTTGCAGGAGTGTTTGTTTTTTGGGAGCATTTATTGGCCTACGTTTAGAGAATGTTTGTTAGGTGTATCTGGCTCTCACCCTCCCTCTCAAAACTCCCATTTGCCAGTTTCTTTGGTCGCTTAGGAGCTGGCTTTTTAAACCCTTGTTCCCCCAGAGTTAGCCCCACCCTCTTATTGAGGGATCTTACACGGAGTAGGGATCAAAGGCTGGCAGGCTAGAAGCTCATTAGGAAGCTCTTAGCCTTACCTAGCTGACCTCTAGGCTCAGTACACAGCTCCCTTCCCTTAACAGACCTCGCTATAAACTTCCAGCAAGCAGGTACACAAACAAATGAATGTAGCAGAAACCTAACAAACTCACCCCAAGGGTCACATGCTCGCGCCTCCTTCGCCTGGAGAGTGCCCTCGCAAAATTCCCCTGTTCGTTGCTGCGGTTCGATAGCTCAGTCCACAAAGCCTGAGTTAGGTACCTAGGATCCCTATACAACCAATGGGGAGACATTGGGGCTTTATAATGCAATCCACAAAAGCCAGGATGCTAGGCAGGGAGCCGCTTAAGCTAGCCAACAGGGGTGTGCACTAAACTCCATGCCTCTCAGAGAGGGAGGCACTTAGGTCTAGGTCTTACGTCTCTGGGAGGCTTACATCTCTGTAGTAATCCATGCATTGGAACCTGCTGCCGGGAGTCAGGCAGTGTTAGAGGGCTTTCCCTTCACCCTCTCCCCTGATTCTTGTCACACAGACAGAAAGCAGAAGACCAGAACTCTGAAGTGCAAGCAATTAGATGTTTATTGGGGTTAGTTCCAAGCAAGCATATTAACAGGTCTACATGGCGGCAGAGTCTGTTCCGTCCTCCCCACCATTCCATCCTCCCCATCTATCCCCCAGTAGTTCCCAGCGAGCTCCTCCCTTTCTTATTATTCCCGTTGGGCTCATGGGGACCACCTTAGCTGCCGTCCCATTCCAAGATGCTACTACAACAATCACACAAGTGCTAGCCCCCTCGCTGAGCATTTTGCATTCCCCTAAAGGCCATCGTCGTCCCCCCAGCTAGACTTTTGAAGCCATCCCCCACCTATGTCACAAGGTTCCCTGTCCATTGTGTTAACCGCAGATTCGCTTCTGCCACCCTTTTGCATTCCATTGCAATTGCAGATAGTTGCTAGGCAAGTAGTTCATTGATTTGTTGTTGAAGTTTTACATTTTGGCTTATCAATTACTTTAGTTACCCAACTGTTCCCCAGATTCCATACACCCAACCCTGTGGTTCCTACTGCCCATAGATCCCTTCTGCAGAGACAATTCCGTGTATATCCCCTCACCCACCAATTAACTTGTTGCTTCAACCCTTCTATGTATGTGCTGCAGTTGGGGTGTACCCAGTCCACTCACCATTCTCTGGGTTTACCACCCATCCACGTAATGGACTGAAAGGACACATTAAAGAGCTCTGGTTGCCCATAAGGAAGAATTTCCAGCTCCAGGCTGCGGCCAGCTTAAATCAGGATCCTTCCAGCTTGGCATCCATATTAACCATCCTGTAGGGTTTCATTCTGCAAAGCAGTTAAATTGTCATATACCCAACATCCCAGGGGAGACTTCATGCCCAGTCTGATATGTACATAAGTGCAAGCCAAAGAATTGTCCTCTATGGAGGTACCATTATGATTATACATGGTAACACCACACCCCAGTTGTGGGACCCCATAACCCAAACACCCCAGGAGGCCAGAAGGTTATATTTTTGGGCCCTCCATGATAAACCACATGTCTGGATGACTGTGTTGCCCACTGCCATTCATTATGGCATATTCTAAGGAATACCATGCAATATTTCCTGATAAATTTGACGTTCTACACCAGGTTAGGATCCCTGCCCTCCCTCCAATCCATACACAACATACCGACACTGCCAAATTCCTGTGGGGGGATTAGTAGTACAGTTTTCCACAAGTAAATCCTTAAAGTCCTCATCTGTCTGTCTCATTACCACAACCTGGGGGTGTAGCAGTCCACATGTTTCCTCCATTTGCCACTTCACATCACTGGATTTGGGTAGGGCTTACAATAGCAACAACTGTGAATAGCAGCAATGATTGTTCTATTCCAGGCCAGGGCATCCTTGTTTTCCCTTTGTGGGTCCGCCTGTAAGATGCTTGCAACAGAATTTATCCATCCCCATTTTTAACACCCATTCTGTGCCTTTTTATTTGCGTGCAATAAACCCATTTCCATCCACCATTTTCAATTCCCAATAGCAGCAGGCCGGGCCTGAAGTGGTCAAAGACTAGGTAAGGACCCCTCCATTTAAGAACTGGGAATGGATGGTGTTCTCCTGGAATGCGGTAAATCACTTGATTTTTCCCCCCACCCCCAAGTTGGGTAAACCTCTCCAGGCAGGTTGTACCATGCGCTGACCTTTGCTGCTATATGTGTTAACCCTCCTTGTACAATATCCACCAAAATAACAGTAACAACAAGACAAACAACACAACACAATCTTCGTCACAACAGTAGACCCATGATGTTCTGGGTTGTTCTTCCACTGGCCAGCTTGCCCACAGAGTGTCTGAAAAACAAAAGAAACATTTCCCAGCCCCTTAGTCAGGACAGATTATTGCTTAAAAATACCTCTTCCTTTAAAAATTTTTTTTTTGGCTGACTGCAGAAAAAAACAAAAGAATTACCTCCATACTTTCCTTGTTTTGTTCTATAGACAGGCTAGGTTTTTACCCTTAAAGGGAAATGATGAATTAGCCCACTGTTCATTTATGAAATTCATGAGGTGGTGTACCTCAGTTTCCCCTCTTGTACAGCAGACCAGGTTCGTAATAGTTTCTCTGCTGTGCCAAGCTGTAAATTTGTTCACAGCTAATAGCTGAGAGGCAGTATTACCATGAGACCTTTGACATGAAATTTGCTTTCAATTACCATATTTAGCATGCTTAAAATTTTCCCCCAAATGTCATACACATTATACATTGTTACGGGATTACTCACTAGCATTTATCCCAAGGTTTAACATTGTGACAGATTACTCAGAGCCACCTCAAGACTCAGTGTTTCTGACATTGCTTCTCTGTACATTTCACCCCTGCCTTTACTTCAGAGGTACACTGTCTTTTAACTTTTTGTTCCCCTCCTGCAGTTCTTAGCTGCTATTTGTTACCAAAAAATGGATCCAGAATTTCTTCCCATTCTCCCAGTTCTGGCTGCCCCAGCCAGGGTCACATTCTCTGGTCCTTATTTAAAAAGATATTAAACTTTATAAGAACATGGAAGTACCCAAAGGGTTACATGCGAAATACCAAAGCCACATCACACTAGCTGCCCGTGTCTGGCACAAGGGTCTGTCAGTGTTGCAATTCTGAATGAGAGATTCAAATGGCATTTTAGTGGCACAGTTGGTGTTGTTTTTTTAATTTAAAAAACAAAACAAAACCAACCCAATTTATCTTAAACCTACAAACAGGATTTTACAAACTGAGTGCTGGTTTAGGTCCTTAAAATTTTACATAATTACACACACACACAAATTGTCTTTGCCCAACACCCCTTGCACCGTTTTCATTATTTTTTTGCACAGCTGTACCTAGATTACATTCCCATCTTGTACAATAGGAGACCATCAAGTTTCAACGGAAGCCCCTTATATTTCTTCAGTGATTTTGATGAAATCATATTAAATTCTTATTTAATATCATAGCTCAGTGGTTTGAGCATTGGCCTGCTAAACCCAGGGTTGTAAGTTCAATCCTTGAGGGGCAATTTAGGGATCTGGGGCAAAAATTGGGGCTTGGTCCTGCTTTGAGCAGGGGGTTGGACTAGATGTCCTCCTGTGGTCCCTTCCAACCCTGATATTCTATGATATTTACAAACCACTTCTGTGGGAAAAGGGCCCCATTTTCCCTCAGAATAGCTGTAAAGGCTCCTGGGGACAAAAACACAGTGGTGCTAGTAGCCACCTGACACCCTTATATAATTTTTTTAACTACCAGGGTTCCACTCAATGTGACTGTACCAAGTTGCACATATATTTACATTTACATAACTGGGTTTTATTCTCAAACCACAAATTCCCCTTTTATAACACCACAACTGTTATTCTTTAACATCTTCACAACCGTTACCTTTTAACATTTCCACAACTCCCAACCATTTACTTCCCTCTAAATCCCTCCAAACTCTGTCGTATTAATTTCTACAAAAGCTACTTGTAACTCTTCACTCATTTTAAATCACTTACTTCTGCATTCAATTCTTTAAGGTGGTACATTGTGCCTGTAAACTCTGCAACACAGCTGCCTTACCCTCTACTTCCTTTACCTTGGGATTATTTAAAAAGGCAGTAAAACATTTCTCTCCATGGTCGCCCATGGATCTTTTACTCCAAATATTTCAGTAGAATCCAGCATACTTCTGTCATGCTTTGTCCAAAAAAACTTTTCACTAAGTATCCAAAGTATTGTCCATTAAAACTTCAGAAAACCAAAAGTGGGGCGGAGGGGGGAGGTAGAAGGCAACTGAGCAACAAAGGTTAGTTTAAAGTACAGGCTAACAGTTAAAACAGTTAGGAACCCTTACCCCTAGATTTTTATCCTTGGTCTGGGAGAAAAGTGGGAGTTGTTACCCACTCCTGCAAATCCTGAATTTCTTACCTCAGTGTCCATTTCTTTTGTTTGTACCCCACGTGAATTGCAGGAGTGCCCTTCTCCCTTACGGTTAACTGCTTTCAAGTACCTCCATGGGTTAAAACCCTCACCCTCTGCTTTTCACTTTTCTTCACTCCCCTAGGACCAAATCGCAGCTCCCCTCTCTTAAGGTGGTCTGTTAACTCTGTTTCTGACTCCAAACCCTGTAGTGCCAAATTATCTTTAGCCACCCAAACTCTAATTTACAATCCTTTAGTTGCCTTTGCTGGAGTAGCACCAAACTTGAAAGATTACGGCAGCCTCCCATAATGCTGTCTTTACTTCAAACCTCTTACAAGTGGACTTAAGTACTTCCCTTCCATGGAAGGCATCCTGTCCCAGTGGGCACAGACCTCGTTCTGCTACCCATTTACTGAGGCGGGTGGGCCCCCTAACACCATCCCCATTTCCTTTTTAATCTCATCCCTGGTTGACCCTCGTACCTGGAATGGGCCCTGATTCTTCTGTATCCACTTATCCAAAAAAACTATTACCCCAGCTGGCACTGACCCACAACTGCCATCATGAGAGTCCACCCTAACCCCTTCCAAGCAGTTGCGTGGACTGTTGGGGAGGGGAACTTACCTGGCTGCCACTCACCTGTCCAACATGATGCATCTAAGTCATGGCACCAAGATGTTAGAGGGCTTTCCCTTCACCGTCTACCCTGAAAGCAGAAGACCAGAAGTCCGAAGTGCAAGCAATTAGACATTTATTGGGATTAGTTCCAAGCAAGCATATTCATAGCTCTACATACCGGCAGAGTCTGTTTCCCAGTGTTCCACCACAGAGCGTTCACCCCAGGACCCCCTTCCCAGCTCTAATGCCGCAGAGCCTTGCCTGTGTCCCTGCTCCCAATTCCCACCTCCTCCTCCTTATCAAGCCCAAATATACCTGCAGTGCACACCCCTAGTCACACCCCTTACAACTTATGGTCCTGTTCCATTTTCGATTGTTGTGAGTTGGGGTCTTCGTCCCACCTCTTTTGTACCCCATGGGCGGGGTAAGGAGTGAGGTTGTGTTCTGGCCAAGGCCAGGCCTTTCTTTGGCTTTTAGTGTTTCTTATGCCTCCTCCCAACCCACCTTGCCCCTCCTAACTGGTTGCTTGACCTTGCCTTGAGATAAGGAGTTGAGGCAGTCTTTAAGTGTGCACTCGTATATTACATTCCCACCATGCCCAGTAACACTTCAGCTGCATCCCTATCTTTTCCCATTGTACTAAAAGCCCCATCTGGTTGTGGGAAATGAAACAGACAGTCTCTTTGTTTACTGTTCTTCACACCTATTAGTATCACACGTAAGAGTATCAAAACCTAATCAAACCTAAAATTCTATCTCAGGCTGACAAACAAGCCTATATACTAAGAGGCAGCATGGGCATCCAAGACATTTCATGCAGGGATGAGTTAAACACCTACCTCACTCCACACGAAAACAGCTGGAGGAGGAAGGGGGCGGTGTGCCACAACCCCAATTATAACTTTTTAGTCCATTGGTTAAAGCTCTTAGCTGGGATATGGGAGACCCAAGTTCAATTCCTCCCCTCTCTGCCAGAGGAGGAGAGAGGATTTAACAAGGGTCTTTCTCCTTCTCTGGCAGAGGGTGGGGGGAATTGAAGCCGTGGGCTAAAAGTTGTATGGTCGCTGAAGGTACCACTTTCTCCTTTGACCAGCTTTTCAATGGGTCCCAATCCAATAGACATGCTCAGAGGCCACCTGCTGGCTCAGGCACCACATGCAAACAAATGCTTATCTTCCCCCAATTCATGAATCACTCCAGTGGTTAGTGGGGATTGGTGTCTGGATGCCTTGAGCGAGGCAGCTGAGTGCATACCCAAAGGCAGAAACACAGGCACCAAGTGAGTTTAGTTGCCCTACAGCATTCAGTGGGAGTTTTTTGGATCTCCGTGGAATTTAAGACTAGGACTTACATGACTAAACCTGAGAATTAAGCACCTAGATCTGTGGTTTAGGCATCTAGCTGCCTTTGTGGATCCTACCTTAAGTGTCTATCTTACTTAGGTTTCTAGGAGGATTTATAAAAAGAACCTATATACATGCTTAGGCACCTAAATATTTTTGTAAACCTGACCTTTAACTTCCAATAGCTGTAAAAGAGAGGAAACAGCAGGTGAATATTTATTTAAGCAAAATACTTATCTGTGCACGGTTGTTGAAATGCTTTGAAAGAATAAAACGTTTCAGCCAGGCCATTGGAGATTGTCAGTGCTTTGAAAAGTGCATCTATTTGGCTGTGTTGCTTTTTCTATCAATTTGCTTAAAAGGAGAAAAGGGGAGAGTCAATTATGACTAAGAAACACTAATGATGTAGACAGCAGATGAGTTTCCATTAAGTTTTTAAACTCTAATTTAAAATAATTGTATGTGAAAAACAGTAATTTCTTCTTTTCTAAGGCATCTCGCTTTTCTCAGCACTTGTCAGACACACCAACTGTGACTCTAGAATCATATAACTATTTGTTCTTTGATGATGAAATAAGCTCCTGGTATAAAAATGGTGCAGGTTGTTAAGTGGCAAGTTTTGCCATTTGTCTCCTTCGTACCTGGCTAATGACCTATGACAGAAATATCAGAGTACAGTGATAATGAAATACAGGGATATAATATGACATAGTGGTTAAGACTTTACTCTGAGGGCTTCAGTAATGAGGTTTATCCTCTTCACCGCTGAAGAGCATCACTGAAAGGGATTTGCTGTCTACATAAATTAGTTTGGGTGTCATACAATTTACAAAGCTCTAAATCTGTTGGCTGGCCCATTATCTGTAAGCTCTAACCCTAGAATAGTTAACATACATAACATCCTGAAAGATATCATTAAAAATCATGTTTGATTAAACCAGCCTGTAAAGCAGAGGACTGCTTGATTTGATAGAATGCTTGTGATAAACAGTCATTCTGTGAGATATGCTATGAGGTAACCAGATGACACTGTTCTTGATTTTAGAATATATCTCATTGCATGTTATTTGGTACCTACCACTTTGAGCTTGTCAGCTCTTAAAAGCTTACCAAAATAAACACACATGGTCAGTATCTGAACAAATGGCGTTCCAAAGAAGGTGATGTACTGATGGTTACTGGATTGGTATCTCAATGTGGAGTAACCTTCTATATCAGCTGAGCACTTTGTAGGAGGGTACTGGTGTCTCCAAAAGCAGCAGACTACATATTAAGGGGTATTTTGTCTATTGTGAGGACAAGTAAAAATCCTGATGGACTTCTCAGAAATGGGGTAGGGCATTTGACCCCAGTGTCTTTTAAATAAATGTTAAGCTTGCTTCAAATGACACACCTGTCCTTTAGCATCCCCTGGTGGTCAGTGTGGCTCTGCTGAGGCTTACCTCAGTCTCTCCTTCACTCAGAGACCCTTAAAAAAGTCCAGAAAGGCCATATATTCTAACCATTCCCCCTCTGAGGTTCAGCTTAATCAGACCCTGCACTAAGTCTTTCAAAAATAGAGCTCAGACCTGCAAAGTCTTCATTCTAATTTCTACTGAGGTTTTCCCCCTTGCTGATTCAGACCCCACTGGGAGCTTCCTTACACCCTGTAGTGTCAGCAAGCAACTGCAACAACCAGCTGCAACTGCTCCCCCTTTTTATAATTTATGTATCTTCCCTTAAGCACCCCTGAGCAGCAGGTAATCTGTCCAGGTGCACTAGACCATAGTCACTTTTAAAGGGTCCAATCATCCTGTGACACTAGCCTAATGCCCAGTGGTGCTGGAATTAGGGCTGTTGGGGGTACTGCTGCACCCCCTGGCTTGTCGTAGTAATAACCAAACACCAAATACACAGTTTCCATCATCAGCACTGCACTATAAAAAATTTCCAGCACCTTTGCTAATGCCTGAGTTAAATCACAACATAAATTCTCACCTTCCCATCTCTATCCCTACTCTAACTGTAATGGCTGCTGCAATCTATTCCAGAGCTGACTGCACTTCAATAGTCATGAAATAATTCTGCTATCTGACATTTATAGTGCACCTAGAGATAGTGTGTATGATAAGTCTCATTTCAATGCAAATTTAGGCAGACATAGGCAAGGTTTAGAAGCCTGTAATTTGATCTAACTGTTGTTTTCATGTCTGTTTATAAAGCCCTCATAATTATTTCTATATAGGCATTTTTTCCTAGGGAGACAACGATTGCTCATTTTTCTAGCAAACAAATAAAAATGCCAGCATTTTACCCTCATGCACTGCCCTATCAGTGATTTTTGTTCTATACCATAGGCCAGATTCTCAATTGGTATAAGCCAGCATAACTCTATTGAAGTCACCTGAGTTATGCTGATGTATGTCATTTGAGACTCTGGCCTCATATGTTACAATACTTAGGCGTCAAATTAATGGCAATGTGGTGGGGAATGTTAGCCTTAGCTTTTATCTATTTGTGCTGTTACCTTACCACAAACATAGACGTTCTAGTTTAATTCACTGGCTGTTCATTCTGTAAAGCAAACAGGTGCAAAAGAAATAAATGTACATACTGCGATTTATACATGGTACAATATTTTCTTAAGAGAAAAAGCATGTGCGTATCTCAGGTAACTATGAAATTAATAGGTAAAACAAAACACAACAAAACAACGCACGCACACACACACACACACGCGTGCAAACTGGTAAACTATATGACAAGCCAAAGCAGCTTCTTAGAATCCTTTCTGGCTTGTAGCACAGTTGCACTGGGACATGTCACCATTCTGGAGTGCAACCCAGATCAGTGAGGGGTTGTCACTACTGTCTCTGAAACCACGGGTGCCTTATAATGCTCTGCTGCTGTAGCTACTGACCTGGGCCCTCACAACCAGTATACGAGCATGCAGGTCACACCCTGAGTGTCTGTGTATAGCTGCAATGCTGGTTCAGCAGCTTGCCAGCAACACACCAGTCACACTCTGGCTTCCACCAGTCTTGGGTACTATTTGCAGAGTGACCCCAACGTACTCCTAGTCCTGGATTTTCCCCAAAATGTGTGTCCTGTGCTGTCCAGCCCTCTCCTGGACAGATCAGATATTAAGGTTTGTTTGCCCTGTAAAGAGTCAATATTCAACAGTTGGTTACTTTAACTGGAGTTACCGAACAGTTTGGCTTAAACACAATACTGGATTGGTTTAGATTAAAAATAAAACAAATTTATTATCAAAAGAAGATAGGATTTTATGTGAATTCAAGTATAAGAGATAAAGCTAGAAATTATTACAGGCAAATAAAAGTGAAAGCACACATCTAAAAGTCTAAAACTTAATCTAGCAAGTTCCAGGCTTTTTTTTTTTTTTTTAAAAATGGAGAGTGAGTTTGTGGGGGAGGGGAGGTTGAGAAAACCTGGATTTGTGCTGGAAATGGCCCACCTTGATTATCATGCACATTGTAGGGAGAGTGGTCACTTTGGATGAGCTATTACCAGCAGGAGAGTGAGTTTGTGTGTGTGGTTTTTGGAGGGGGGTGGGGGGGTGAGAAAATCTGGATTTGTGCTGGAAATGGCCCACCTTGATTTTCATACACATTGTGAGGAGAGTGGTCACTTTGGATAAGCTATTACCAGCAGGAGAGTGAGTTTGTGTGTGTGGTTTTTGGAGGGGGCTGGGGGGGGTGAGAAAACCTGGATTTGTGCTGGAAATGGCCCACCTTGATTATCATACACATTTTAAAGAGAGTGGTCACTTTGGATGGGCTATTACCAGCAGGAGAGTGAGTTTGTGGGGGGGGGGGGGGGCGCAGAGGGTGAGAAAACCTGGATTTGTGCTGGAAATGGCCCAACTTGATGATCACTTTAGATAAGCTATTACCAGCAGGAGAGTGGGGTGGGAGGAGGTATTGTTTCATGGTCTCTGTGTATATAATGTCTTCTGCAGTTTCCACAGTATGCATCCGACGAAGTGAGCTGTAGCTCACGAAAGCTCATGCTCAAATAAATTGATTAGTCTCTAAGGTGCCACAAGTACTCCTTTTCTTTTTGCGAATACAGACTAACATGGCTGTTACTCTGAAACCTTTTTTTTTTAAGATAATCTTTCTCACCACAGTCTTTCAGCAATATGATGACTGACCCTTTCCTTGGTCAGAATTTCTCCCAGAGACCCAAAGGTGCTGATGCCTTTGTCTTCTTAGGTGAAAGACATAACTTAAGGTTTTCTGCCCCTTTCTTTTATAGCTAAGTTTACCTTTGAAATGGATTCTTCTGAAGGTAACCCCTCAAAATAAAGTTTAACCAAACAGTGAGGAAGGCGACATGGAGTCTGCTGGTAGAGGCTCCATGCTCTTTCTTTCCTCGCTAGTCTTTGCTAAAATGCAAACTATTTTGTTTCCTGCTATCTCCTCCTACTACTGTCTCAAGGACCCTATTTACTTCTTATTTGAGGTAAATACACATTTCTTTGTTTAGGATAGACCTGTTTAACAACTTTTGCCTAGGCAAGGCTGTCTGGTTTTGAACGTGTGCTAATAACTTCATTATTAGGGGGAATTCATAACTTTACATATAAAGTTGCTACATACATTTCACCATGATATTATTGAGCAGTGAGTTGTTAGTTTTCAAATATACCTCACAAGGCATATTTTCTACAAGACTATAACAACGGTGTGTAGGGTGTGAATACGGGGTGCTTTCATTCACACATATATCTTCTCAGCAGTAAAAAGACTGCTGAAAGGTCTGGAAACACATGAATGGGCATGTCAAGAAAACAATTGTATAAACCAGAGTATTTTTTAAAAAAATCTTTGAATGCCAAAAACAATTAGTCTTTACTCTGAGCAGTCATTTACTATGTTTTTATTTTTCAAATCCATTTTCTTTTAAAGGAAATGTAGATTAACCCATTGAAAAGGTTTCACTCATTACAGATGGTTCCTGAGTGAACCCTTTGGACTTGATAGATGGTTCCTAAGGCCTTGATCCTTCAGTTGGATCCATCTGGGTGGCTCTTTGTCCCTGCAAGCAGCTCTATGAAAGTCAATTGGCGCTCCTCCCAGGCACAAGAGTCTGTGGGCATGGATTCAGCTGAAGATTCAGGGCCAAAGCCACTAAAATGAGAAAGGGGGGAAAGAAGTTTCTTCATGCAGCAGATGTTTTATTTTATTTCTTTAGAGAAGGTCTGTGGGCAGAAAATGGAAAACTTTTCATTTTGTCATACAGGGAAAACAAGCAAAAATCATCTAGACTTCATTAAATTGCTTGTTTCTGGTGAGTGAATATCTGTTTTTAAAAGTTTTTAAAAAACTAACGAGTTAAATGTTAATTACTGAAAGAAATTAAAACAGTCAGAACCCTCTGAGTATTATACATGCTGGTTATTGCTGATTGTTATATTTTATGTGGTAATCCCTGGGAATGGTCAAGTGATAAGAATTGCTTAAAGGAGAGTATTGGAAGAATGGTTTTGTATGAGCTGGATTTTTTTAATATAAAAAGATATGATGTGGTCTGGCCACATGTTTTTAAGAAAAATTAATTATGTATGATTGGAAACTGAGCTGAACAAAATATGGCTTAAGAATTTATGCACCAGGCACTATTCACGAGGTGCATGCTTATTGAGAGAGAAACCAAAAAGGGGCAAAAAGAATTCTGTTGCAAAGGAATATCGGTCTGAATACAAATCATAAACATTTCAGAACTAGATTTACTGAGACCCAGCATTCCCATTGGTCCCCTGTGCATCATTGTGATGCAGACTGGTAGGTTTTGTCTTTTGTTTCTCATACCAAAACAGGGAAACAAACCAACTAATCACCAAAGAGTGGCTTTCCTACCACTTACACTCCTGGGGATTGGGACAACTGGAGAGGGCAGCAGCACACAGCAAATAGACTGAGTCCCCTTAGAGGCTTGTGTAGACTCTCTCTCTCTCTCAGGTTGACTTGGTGAGCACTGTAAACTTACATAAGTTTAGGCTGCAGACTGCTCAAGTAGCTAAAAACAGGTTTTTTTACTCTGGCAGCTATGTAAGATTGAGTGAGACTGGTGAATTTCACAAATAGAAACATGAAGACTTTACTTCAAATCCAAATATATCAAAAGCATGATTATGCAAAGCCAGATACATATAACAAAACACCCCAAGGTTGTCATACTCACAACTTTACAAAGACCATAAGAAATAAACATGAAGAGCCTATTAAGTGGAGAGCACCATAAATGGGCTTGACAGTACGAAGGCCTCCACCATTCTGTCATCCCAGATGTCCCAACTAAGTGTGGGCCTGAAAGTCTTTTAGATCCTTTCCCCTTGCATCCCACAGACATCCGGGACCATATTTAAGGTAAGTCTCAGCCCTCTGCCTATGTGTGGTATTCTGGGGAGCTGTAATTCGGCTACTAGCATAGGCTGTCAGCACCGCCGACCGGGCCATTAAAAGTCTGGTCGGTGGTGCTGTGGAGCTAAGGCAGGCTAGTCCCCACCTGTCCTGGCACCACGCTGTGCCCTGGAAGAAGCCAGCAAGTCCAGCTCCTAGATGGGGGGGCCACAGGCACCCCACCCCAAGCACTGGCTCCGCACTCCCATTAGCCGGTTCCTGGCCAAAGGGAGCTGGGGGGCAATGCCTGCAGGCGAGAGCAGTGCGCGGAGTTGGACCTGCTGGCCACTTCCAGGGCACAGCATGGTTCCAGGGAAGGCAGGCAGCCTGCCTTAGCCCTGCTGCACCGCTGACCGGGAGCCACCCGAGGTAAGCCCCCACCCTAACCCTGCGCCCCAGCCCTGAGCTCCCCGCCCCCAAACCCGGAGCCCCTTCCTTCATCCCAAACTCCTTATTCCCAGCTCCACCTCAGAGCCTGCACCCCCAAGCAGAGCCCTCACCCCCTTCTGCACCCCAACCCCCTGTTCCAGCCCAGTGAAAGTGAGTGAGGGTGGGGAAGAGAGAGCCACCAAGGGAAGGGGAATGTAGTGAGTGGGGGCAAGGCCTCGGCGATGGGGTAGGTCAGGGGTGGGGCCTTGGGGAAGGGGCAGGGCGGGGCTAGGGTGTTCGGTATTGTGCCATTAGAAAGTTGGGAACCTTATACATAAATGTAGTTTCTCCATGGTTATATGTACTGAGAAATCCATTAGTTTAAGCTCACACTGTTCTTATGTGGTTGTTTATCACAAGATACATATAGCAAAAACTCCTAAAAACCTAGGTCAAATACTTTTGCTTATTTCTAGTACATGCCAGGCCTTGCTAGTGCTAACCACTATACTTTACTAGGCCTTCATTGAGCTTATTGCAAAGCATATTTTATTTTTCTGTTCCCTGCTTGCATTATAGATTCTTAAGTAGCTCAGTTTATTCTAACATACAGATTACCGTTTATTCTCAGGTATGGACCTCCCAAAGTCAGTCAGAGTCCAGAACCTTGACCTGTGTAACTTTGTAGATCTTTTCCCACATGGTGTGTCTATGGTAAGAAACAAAAATCATGCCATGGGTTGAATTTCACATAGCTGTGTTTACAATCTATGTATTAATGTTCCATTGAAATTACACTTGGCCAAATGATCAGCCTCACTTCAGTCCCTGGAAAAATCATGGAGCAGGTCCTCAAAGAATCAATCCTGAAGCACTTGCATGAGAGGAAAGTGATCAGGAACAGCCAGCATGGATTCACCAAGGGAAGGTCATGCCTGACTAATCTAATCGCCTTTTATGATGAGATTACTGGTTCTGTGGATGAAGGGAAAGCAGTGGATGTATTGTTTCTTGACTTTAGCAAAGCTTTTGACACGGTCTCCCACAGTATTCTTGTCAGCAAGTTAAGGAAGTATGGGCTGGATGAATGCACTATAAGGTGGGTAGAAAGCTGGCTAGATTGTCGGGCTCAACGGGTAGTGATAAATGGCTCCATATCTAGTTGGAAGCCGGTATCAAGTGGAGTACCCCAAGGGTCGGTCCTGGGGCCGGTTTTGTTCAATATCTTCATAAATGATCTGGAGGATGGTGTGGATTGCACTCTCAGCAAATTTGCGGATGATACTAAACTGGGAGGAGTGGTAGATACGCTGGAGGGGAGGGATAGGATACAGAAAGACCTAGACAAATTGGAGGATTGGGCCAAAAGAAATCTGATGAGGTTCAATAAGGATAAGTGCAGGGTCCTGCACTTAGGACGGAAGAACCCAATGCACAGCTACAGACTAGGGACCGAATGGCTAGGCAGCAGTTCTGCGGAAAAGGACCTAGGGGTGACAGTGGACGAGAAGCTGGATATGAGTCAGCAGTGTGCCCTTGTTGCCAAGAAGGCCAATGGCATTTTGGGATGTATAAGTAGGGGCATAGCGAGCAGATCGAGGGACGTGATCGTTCCCCTCTATTCGACATTGGTGAGGCCTCATATGGAGTACTGTGTCCAGTTTTGGGCCCCACACTTCAAGAAGGATGTGGATAAATTGGAGAGAGTCCAGCGAAGGGCAACAAAAATGATTAGGGGACTGGAACACATGACTTATGAGGAGAGGCTGAGGGAGCTGGGATTGTTTAGCCTGCAGAAGAGAAGAATGAGGGGGGATTTGATAGCTGCTTTCAACTACCTGAAAGGGGGTTCCAAAGAGGATGGCTCTAGACTGTTCTCAATGGTAGCAGATGACAGAACGAGGAGTAATGGTCTCAAGTTGCAGTGGGGGAGGTTTAGATTGGATATTAGGAAAAACTTTTTCACTAAGAGCGTGGTGAAACACTGGAATGCGTTACCTAGGGAGGTGGTAGAATCTCCTTCCTTAAAGGTTTTTAAGGTCAGGCTTGACAAAGCCCTGGCTGGGATGATTTAACTGGGAATTGGTCCTGCTTTGAGCAGGGGGTTGGACTAGATGACCTTCTGGGGTCCCTTCCAACCCTGATATTCTATGATTATATGATTCTATGATTCTACGTCCTGCCTATTTTGTTTGTAAGTGTAAATTTATTTATTGGTGGTCTTAACAAGCTCCTGCAGGCAACCAGGAAACTTTGCTTCCTTTTGAACCTTCATGTTAAACAGAGACTGTTGGTCCTGTGTCTGAGATATGTTCTCTTCTCATTCTATCATACACCTCCTTGGTGGCCACTTGGCAGCACCTAGATAACGATCAATCATCAAAGCATCAATAACATTTTTACTCTTAGTTGAAACAAAACCAAAACCCCAAAGCCTTTCATGCGTTGTCAGTTCTTTTTAAGACTACAAGTACAAAAGTTCTGCTATTAAATGCTGTCTGAAGAAGAGTCACTCTGATGACCTGCCAGGATAATCTGCTGTCTTGTCACATAACCTGTATTATGGCTGCATGTTCTCACAGACAGTACTTGGAAGGGACCGACTTAAATATTCAAAGCAGATAAGCCTGACCCTTTCAGCCACAATGATTACCTGTTCTTCTGAGATAACTCAGCCAGTGAATAACAGAGTCCAAAGCAGAGAATCAATTCTGTGCTAATGAGCCTGCTAGCCTATCAGGGAAGCAAATAGCACACAAAATTGGTTAGGTTAAAGGCAATATTAATCCACTAACAAGGTAAAGGGAACAAATGCTTTTGACCCTGTGAAATGCTTTATACTCTTCATGTTGGCTCAGGTTTCCTTGCCCTTTACTTTGCCTAACTACTTTTGCTCTTGAAAGTTATGAACCCACAGGGGTTGTTCATTAGACACACTGTCCTTCCTTTCCTCACTAATGTCCTGAATTCAGCCTTCTCCAGTAGCCAAAGGAGGGTTTTTTTCCCCAAGTGTGTTGTTTAGGGGTAGTTGGGAGGAAAGCACTAATGTTCGATACATTGTCAACTGAATTTAACAGCTAGTGAAACATACCCATGTACAAATCAGTAGACATGTGCCAGTCCACTAGGAGCAACTGCATCCATGCAAAACAGGCAAAAACACTATTTGAACATATTTTTTTCTCCATACTATGGTCAATAAAAAGAACATGGTAGATTCTTCTGTGACCGCAAGAGTAATAAGTGAACAGTTGCGAATGACCCCTCTAAAACGTGTGTGATCAGTGAATCAGCATCATGTGCATTTGGGGAGAATGGGATTACCTGCTTGTGATGGGATCCCTTGGGTACAGCTAGGAACTGTGGGACCGCTGTGCCCCCTTAATTCTCCAGCCTGGGCAGTCTCACAATGGTTTGCTAGTGACAAGCAGCAAACCCCTCCAGGTGCTGCAGTCACTTAGCCATTAGCATGTAGAGAGTCTCACCCACAGAAATTAATTAAATGCTCTCTCTGCTACTCATGATGCATACAGAGAGAGGCACCAGCCAATCACCCCTTCCACCCCAGAAATATACTGTCTTACAAAGCTCAAGACAGTGCAAACTCATTAATTAGTTCACCCCTTCATCAAAGGGGTAAAAAAACAAGGGTGATGTCATGGTAGTGGTATACAGACCACCAAACCAGGAAGAAGAGGTGGATGAGGCTTTTTTAAACAACTAACAAAATCATCCAAAGCACAGGACTTGGTGGTGATGGGGGACTTCAACTGTCCAGACATCTGTTGGGAAAATAACACAGTGGGGCACAGATTATCCAACAAGTTCTTGGAATGTATTGGAGACAATTTTTTATTTCAGAGGGTGGAGAAAGCTAGTAGGGGGGAGGCTATTATAGATTTGATTTTGACAAATAGGAAGGAACTTGTTGAGAATTTGAAAGCGGAAGGCAAATTGGGTGAAAGTGATCATGAAATGGTAGAGTTCATGATTCTAAGGAATAGTAGGAGGGAGAACAACACAAAGAATGGATTTCAAGAAGGCAGACTTTAGCAAACTCAGGGAGTTGGTAGGTAAAATCCCATGAGAAGCAAGTCTAAGGGGACAAACAATTGAAGACAGTTGGCAATTTTTAAAAGAGATTGTATTAAGGGCACAAGAGCAAACTATCCTACTGCGTAGGAAAGATAGGAAGTATGGTAAGAGACCATGCTGGCTAAACCAGGAGATCTTCAATGATCTAAAACTCAAAAAAGAGTCCTACAAAAAGTGGAAACTCGGTCAAATTACAAAGGATGAATATAAACAAATAACACAAGTATGTAGGGTCAAAATTAGAAAAGCCGAGGCACAAAACGAGATCAACCTAGGTGGGGACATAAAAGGAAACAAGAAAACATTCTACAAATACATTAGAAGCAAGAGGAAGACCAAGGACAGAGTAGGCCCGTTACTCAATGAGGGGGGAAGACCATAACAGAAAATGTGGAAATGGCAGAGGTGCTTAATGACTTCTTTGTTTCAATTTTCACCAAGAAGGTTGGTGGCGACTGGACGTCTAACATAGTGAATGCCAGTGAAAATGAGGTAGGATCAGAGTCTAAAATGGGAAAGAACAAGTCAAAAATTACTTAGACAAGTTAGTTGTCTTCAAATCACTAGGGCCTGATTAAATACATCCTAGAATACTCAAGGAGCTGACTGAGGAGATATCTGAGCCATTAGCAATTATCTTTGAAAAGTCATGGAAGACGGGAGGCATTCCAGAAGACTGGAAAAGGGCAAATAGAGTGCCCATCTATAAAAGAGGGAAATAGGGACAACCTGGGGAATTACAGACCAGTCAGTTTAACTTCTGTACCCGGAAAGATAATGGAGCAAATAATTAAGCAATCAATTTGCAAACACCTAGAAGATAATAAGGTGATAAATAACAGTCAGCATGGATTTGTCAAGAACAAATCATGTCAAACCAATCTGATAGCTTTCTTTGACAGGGTAAACAAGCCTTGTGGATAGGGAGGAAGCGGTAGATGTGATATATCTTGAATTTAGTAAGGCTTTTGATACTGTCTCGCATGACCTTCTCATAAACAAACTAGGGAAATACAACTTAGATGGAGCTACTATAAGGTGGGTGCATAACTGGTTGGAAAATTGTTCCCAGAGAGTAGTTATCAGTGGTTCACAGTCATGCTCAGAAGGGCATAAAGAGCGGGGTCCCGCAGGGATCGGTTCATGGTCCGGTTCTGTTCAATGTCTTCATCAATGATTTAGATAATGGCATAGAGAGTACACTTATAAAGTTAGCAGATAATACCAAACTGGGAAGGGTTGCAAGTGCTTTGGAGGATAGGATTAAAATTCAAAATGATCTGTACAACTGGAGAAATGGTCTGAAGTAAATAGGATGAAATTCAATAAGGACAAATGCAAAGTACTCCACTTAGGCAGGAACAATCAGTTGCACGCCTATGGAAATGGGAAATGACTGCGTTGGAAGGAGTACTGTGGAGTGGGATCTGGGGGTCACAGTGGATTGTAAGCTAAATATGAGTCAACAGTGTAACACTGTTGCAAAAAAAGCAAACATCATTCAGCGATGTATTAGCAGGAGTATTGTAAGCAAGACACGAGAAGTAATTTTTCTGCTCTATTCCACACTGATTAGACTTCAACTAGAGTATTGTGTCCAATTCTGGGCGCCACATTTCAGAAAAGATGTGAACAAATTGGAGAAAGTCCAGAGAAGAGTAACAAAAATTATTAAAGGTCTAGAAAACGTGACCTATGAGGGAATATTGAAAAAACTGGGTTTTGTTTAGTCTGGAGGAGAGAAGACTGAGAGGGGACGTGATAACAATTTTCAAGTACATAAAAGGTTGTTAAAAGGAGGAGGGAGAAAAAATGTTGTTCTTAACCTCTGAGGATAGGACAAGAAGCAATGGGCTTAAATTGCAGCAAGGGCGGTTTAGGTTGGACATTAGGAAAAACTTCCTGTCAGAAGGGTAAGCACTGGAATAAATTGCCTAGGGAGGTTGTGGAATCTCCATCACTGGGGATTTTTAAGAGCAGGTTGGACAAACACCAGTGAGGGATGGTCTAGATAATACTTAGTCCTGCCTTAAGTGCAGGGGACTGGACTAGATGACCTCTCGAGGTCCCTTCCAGTTCTATGATTCTATGAAAGGAAAGTGGATATGCAACAGCCTTTGTAATCTGAGCTAAGATTCCCAAGCACTTCAACCAAAACCACACCGTTTTAGGTAAAAATATAAAACAGATTTATTAACTACAGAAAGGTAGATTTTAAGTGATTATAAATAGCAGGCATAGAGATCAAAGCTGGTTACATAAGAAATCAAAATGAATTTTCAGTCTAAATTTTACAAGTGAAGCAAGATTTGCATCAAGCAGTCTCTCATCCTAATAGATGTTATAGGCAGTTCAGAGTTCTCAGTATTCAGGTTGGACTCCCTTGCCAGCCTGGGACCAATCTCCCCAGTTCAAAGTCTTTGTCTTACAGACATCTTCCAGGTGTTGAGATGGGGGAGGAGAGTGGTCAAGTGATGACGTTAATATCCCTCTTACTCTTCCAGCTGCTAAAAGATCCTGGTTGTGATGTGGGGTTTATTTAGCTCTCATTGAATATGTGTCCTCTAAAGAGTCTCTGTGATGGTCATTGGGAGAGTGGATTCCCCTTAATGGCCCATCAACACATGTCTGGCTGGTCCTGATGTAAATCTGTCTTACTAGGTGCTCCTTTGTTGCCGCTGAACAGCTAGCTGTGGGTGTTTCCCAACCTCACAACATATTTCAGTAACACACACTTAGTAATACTTCATATCTTCACATATAATAGTACATACAATTCAACAGGATTGTTCCACAAATCAAGACTTTTTAGAGGATGGTTCACAAGGCATACTTTGTACAAAACATATCATAATCATATCACAATGGTGAATATAGGAGTTCCAGAGTGCTATTTTGAGGTACAGAGTGTCACACTCCTTTTACCTACAGGTTCTGCTAACAGGTGTCCATGACAATGTGCTGATGGGCTATGAGGTGGAGAGTTTGGATGATGATCATTGTCATGCTCAGGCAGAGTACAGTCCACTGAACAAACAGACCCAGCAATTTGGGGGCCACCTAATACTTGGGGAGAGGAGATAAGCTGTCACTATCTCACTTCTCTATTTGGGAAGAGTGAATGCTAGATTATATATTTCTGATCAAATTTCCAAGTCTTTGGATGGATGCTAAAAGCAGGACTAGCAAACTTCAGGAACTATATCCAGCTGCCTTTTGTTCCCTTTACTGGTGCAGAAAAAAGCTCAGCCTACTTGCTTTGCACTGCAAATGATCAGCTTCCAATACACAAATAAATACATTTTAGCACCTGCATCTCAGAGCTGCTGGCAGCACTTTCTTCCACATCTGAGGATCCTCTATTCACCTGGATGAAGGATGGGTAGTTTCCTTGTGGGATTAAAACTGATATCATTCTCACTAATCTATATTCAGCTACATTTTCTCATGATAAAGGAAGAAACACTTAACCATTGTCCTTTCCATCTGTGGTTATCTCAGGTGCCTGATTCATAGTTTCTGCCTCAGGGGCCCATCTTGCACTCAAACACTTGCAAAGCTTGAGGTAAAGACAACTGGATAGTTCTATTTAGGCAAAACTCCTATCTGTCTATTGATATGGCCCCCATAACTGCTGAATCTGAGTTAGGAGTGGAGGAACTGAACCGTAGGTGGCTCTCGTTATTACAATCTTATGGCAGCTTGAAGGTTTATGTCAAATGAGATAAGTGGTTTCTGTCTAGTGCCCAGTAAATAAATGTGCACATTAGAAAACCACCCATAGTACTGACGGGTACCCTTCTTGAGTCTCAGCAGTGATTACAAGAATTGGCTGGATGTGGAGACAAGGGATGGCTGGAAAACAAGAATTCCGTTCTGAGGAATTCCGTTCCGTTGACATTTTTCTGTTCTGATGCAGAATGCAAGTGAGATTTCCAAACATTTTTTAGGGAAAAAATGAGACCCGCCCCAAGCCCCTCATAATAAGCAAGAACCTAGTGGTTAGGGCACTCACTTTGGTCTAATTTCAGTTGTGCGGTTTAGTGTGGGAGTGCAGGGAGGTGTTGGCCTGTGATATACTGGAGGTCAGACTAGATGACTTTGTGGTCCCATCTGCATTAAACTCTATGACTCTGTGTAGGAGACCCAGGTTCTAGTCACTGCTCTGCCTGATTTAGAGCAGAGACTTGAACCAGGAGGGGTGCCTCATGCCCTAAGTGAGTGCCTGAACAGAGTGATTCAGGGAGGCGTGTGTGGGGGGGTGTCTCTCACAAAAAATCCATCCTGGGCCTCAGAAACCTTCTTGATGAATCATCATTTTCTGATAAACATTTAGTCAAATTCCTTGACCAGTCTAAGGGTCGCTAAATTACTCTTTCATCTTGAGAAGTGATCCCTCTACTTTATGGATGATGGAACAATGTAAGAAAGTTTGTGCTCTTATTATGCAGCCTGTGTATGTTCTGTGCCTCTAGAGGAGTGCTCCAGTGCTGTCAATCCAGCATCTTTCCTGACTATTAAATTCCAAGAATTTTTCTTTAAAGATACAGATGAGAAACTGTGTGACTCTCACATTTTGAAAAATTCATAGTTGCAAGACTGAGAGACAATTTGCCAACTTACTAGTATGTTCACATAAAAGGCTGTTAAACAAATGACAATTTACAAATTCCCTCAGATTTTTTTTCTTGTTTCCTTCCTCTCCATTTTCCCCTGTAGAGATGATGAGACATCTAAGAAAGATGTGCTCAGTCTAATCGAACTTCAGAACGAAAATTTTGAAGATTTCAAATAACTTACCACACAGTGGTGATAGAAAGTTACAGAGACATTGCTGTCATACACAGAGAGCCTCTTGGGAGGTGCCCATCAGAGTAAAGGATGTTAAATTATTACCTTGCAGGATCAGGATTGTAACATCTGAGTTAAATGCAGTTTGTAAAAACACTTATGAAACTATGTAGCACTCGAGACGGTACCGTGTAAGGAGAACAGCAGCACAATAATGGTGATAGATAGATCTGTGGTGTCTCATCAAGACACTCTGAATAAGCTACAAACATAAAACTTCAGTGGCTGTGGCATGCCAGACTCTATTGTCTGCTTGGGGTCAGCTGGTACAAAGTACTTTTTTTTTCTTTCCTTCTCTGGGGCAGTCAACAGTTCAGAGACACGTAATTCTCTCAATCTCCAGCCAAATGTCACCTGCATCTCTCCAACATTGTACAATTTATGACATAAATGTTTCCCCAAAGACATATTTAATCCTTCACAGCTGAGTGAACCAAGGCACTGTGGGCCTGATCTGATTACATCTTTAATGTTACAGCCCTTTGCAGCTGAGCCAGGAATCTTCTGCCTGCTTTGCTGATGCAGCCATTCAGTATCTCTAAATGCAACTGGAGGGGATTTTAATACAGTGCAAAATCCCTACCTGCAGTTTTTATTTAGACTCTATTAATATTTTAATGAGTTTGGGGGAGAAATGGAGGAGAGGGTTCTGAAAATAACCTCAAAAATAAAATTCTTAAATGGAATTAATCTCACAAAAGTCCATTTCATGATAACTAACTGTTGGCCATGTAACTAGCCCCATGTAACATTTGACAGACAGGAATTGTGACTTTTCTGTAGTCAGTGTGCATTGCTTCTGTCTAATTATAGTTACAAATTGACTGTCTCAATTTGTCTGATTACAACTGATCACAAGGGACAGAGAAACTTCCTTAAAAAATTACTGATCTTTCTGTCTCCCTGTGTCTCAAAAATGTTCATTTAAAGCCACAGGACCATAGCCTGGCCTCTTAACTTGTACCAGGAACTGACTCTCCCCCGGCCCTAGAACAGAGGAGACTAAAAATGTCAGGAAGTTATCTGTGCCCCATGGCGAGGTCAAGTCCAGGACCTTGCACAAAGATATGTTTTTAACACAGGAGCTGGGAGGACAGCATCAGGGAGTAAGTTGCAATTCCCTGATTGTCCTGATGCAGGTACACTGGCCCTGGCCTGTTGGTGTAAACTGAAGTAGCTTATGGACTCAAAATGATGTAGAATAGAGCTGGCTAGAGAATGACAATTCCATTTTACATTTTTTGAGATTTTGAAACTTCCTGCATTGGAACAAAACTGAACCCTTTTGAATGTTTTCTCACAACACAAGTATATCCAAACATCTGTTTTCAGTCCAAGATTATCAGGTTTTCACTATAGATCTTTCCCTCCCTTCCTGGAATTGACCAGAGAGCCCACCCTAGATCTCAAAATCTGCCCCTTGAAAATGTCATTGAAATTGATACGTCTCCATGAAACATTCTGGCTTCAACGAAACAGCATATTTTGACACTTCTCCCCTCCTCCCCGCCCCCAAAATTGTTGAAACTGTTCCAACCAGCGCCAATATAGGAGTTATAGTGGATGGTAAATTAAATGGGAGGAAACAGCACATTGTGCCCATGCACACACAAACCTGTATATTGCACTGGACAACAGCTGGAAGAGAAATATAATGCATAAAACAAGCAAAGTAACTATCCATTTGGCAATAGCTTAATCATCAGATAAAATATGGCTTTCCTTTTTGGCCACAATAACTTAAAGACAAATTAGAGGGATTCAGAGGGGAGCATCACAAATGATAAAAAGCCTGTAAGGCCTCTGAGGAAAGGTTACTAGAGCTGGGCATCTTTAAATCTAGAGAAAAGGGGACTGAGAAATGTTAACTACTTACAAATATTTTAATGGGTATTGTAAGGAGGTCAAAGACTAATTATTTTCCTCGTCATTGAGGACAAAACAAGGGGTAATGGACTTAATCAGCAGCAGGAAAATATAAATTAAGTACTAAGAAAAATTGTGTTAAAAACAGCTATGCTATGAAACAAGCTGCAATAGTGGGCTGTGGGTTAACCACCATTCATGAAATCCAAGGGTAGACTAGATAATTTGTCTATTACGGATGATCCTTTGTCGATCTATTTGTGACAGTGACTGTCTCCCTAAGGCCTAGTCTACACATAACACTTAGGTTGACCTAACTACATTGCTTAGGGGGCAAGAGAAATTCACACTCCTGAAAGGTGTAGTTAAGCTGCCCTAGCCCCATTGTATACAGTGCTAGATCAACAGTAATATTCTTCCATTGACCTAGGTACTACTTCTTGGAGAGTTGGATTTACTAAAATAATGGAATAACCCCTTCTGTTGTTGTAGTCAGTGTGTACACTTGCCTATGTAGCATTTCTAGTGTAGACATACCCTAAGTCTTTGCAGGACTTAGTGGTCCCAGTGGGAGCCTCTTGACCTACTGTAAAACAAACGATTACACACCTCCGCAGATTTTGACACAGTTGAACACAAAGTATTACTGACTGACTTCCATAGCCAAGTTCAAGTAGAGACTGCAGCACTACATTGGCTCCAGTCTTTCCTCTCCAGTATCTACATGAGACCACATTGAGCGTGAGGTAGCTTCTCATCACTAGGAGTGGCTTCTCTTGGTCAAGGATGAACTGTATTGTCTGAGGTCCTGCCTGCTGCTCCAGCTGTATCTGCTCCATGGTTAATCAGACATTAGTCTCCCGGGCTGCTAGCCTTGCATGTTTCCCGAGCACTAGACTCTTTATAAAAAGAGAGAAATATAAATAGTCAGGGTGCTTATTATTTGGTCTCTGAATAAGACCAAGAACGAATTTACCTATCTGAAAATTGCTTTAGAGAAAGATACTGCAATAAATAATGAATTTGATTAAATTACAATAATTCTATAAATGTGCAGCTTGCATTCAGACATTAGACTTTAAAATAGTAATTGTTAATAGTTGTGCATTTATGTTCCTATTGAGAATGAGACAGAACCCAAAAAGAGCTAAGGGGGAAAATATCAATCATGTTCCTTCATTGCACGTCAGATTTCTAAACTAATCTTTCAAACTACATTTGCTTTTATTCTTTGTGTCTTGAGTTAATGGGATGAAAATAGCTTTAGAATATATCATTTCTTTTCCAATTTCCCATAGTCAGAAATCCTTTATTAGACAGGAATGACCTTCAACACTCCAGTAAATGTTTTTTGTTCTCTTAATTTTGTCTTACAGAAGCTACACAGTCTAGTGTCACTCACCAAAACACAAAGCATGCTGATGAGCATTTAATTAGTTTGTGCTGTATATGTAAAATGGAAGGGAGTATTCATTTGTATGAAACCTCTTACCCTTTTCAGGCTGCTGGAGAAAGGAAGTTCAAGAGAGCTGATTACTCAGCAGCACCATGTACAGGTCTTATCTGGATAAATAGATCAATGGGAGAGATGCAACTGGAATCGAAAAGGGAATAGCATAAATTGCCTGAAGATCCACCTTTAACAATTCTTTTACTAACTTTTCAATGTGGAGGACTGTCAGGATTTATTGTTGACAGCCTGTCCCCAGACCAATATTTGGCTAACAATTTTCCTCTTATAGACTCCAGTGCTATCTTTAGGTGTGACCTGAGCCGACTAACTAGTGAAACAAACCCTCACCTCCTTGAGTTTAAAAGTAATATTATTGCCAAAGGTAACCTAATGAGAATGAAGAATGATTTATTCAGTACCTATTCTGACATAGACAAGGTGATGTACCCAGTGGGGTGGAGGGGAGGCAGGCTATGCCAAAACTATTGGAATTTCTTTTAATTTCTTCTAGTTTCTTCTACTTGAAATTCAGCTCAGGTAATTCAGACCCATATAGCCTTTTAAAAGCAGAATGTAGAAGAAATGCGGTCAAAAGTACTGGACTTTAGCATGTGTCCATGAATTTTTCCATTCGACATCAAGCAAAGGACAGAGGACAGCCTTTCACTAGGCTATCAGGATTATTTTCTGGGGCATTCTTCAAAGTGTCTTTAAAAACAGTAATCTTTGTTCATTGCAGTGGATGTATGACACAAAAAAACACTGTGCTTTTTAATGGCATGCTCCACGCATCCACTGGAAAATTTCTATTAAAGGGTTAATCTTTATTTCCTTTCTTCGGTTAGGGAGAAAAAAAATGTATCTTGGAATGATCTTAGGTGTGCAAATTTAAAAAAACAAAGCAATTCTTAAGTCTTTTACTTTCCTTAGCGGAAGTGGCAACTTATTTTCAATGATAGATGCATTCTAGAAGTTTTATCATAGGGACTGAAGTCTCATATTTTCCAGCACTCTCTTTTAGACTACTAGCAGAATACAGCTTTCATCAGTCAGACTGATTGAGTCACTTTAGTAGAACTTGTATCTGCCTTAAAAGAAAGGTAGAGGCCCCCGAACTATTGGCTATACCTATGTAAGTGTTTCTGATGACAATGACATGGAGTGTGAACACACCTATTTGACCACTTGCCACAGGCGTATCAATTAAACTCAATTCTAGAGCTGGCCAAAACTCAAGATTTCCTGTTCACAAGAAATTTTGGCATTTTGAAACATTTGTTTTGTTCTGAATCAGAATGAAAGTAAATGGTTTGAATTCCTCACAGACTGAAAATCCTGAAAACAATTTTTGTTTTGGAAACACTGACACATGGTGTTCTCAAAGTCAGATTTGATCCTTGGGACTGACCACTGCTGAGTACAAGGTGGGGCTGCCAAGGTGTGCAGATCTGGAGCATTCCCATCATGCAGACTGCCCCCAGGCCAAGAACCCCATTGCTTCCAGATTCCTGTACCAGCTGGATCCCAGAAAGTCCTGTGGTCCCTGGCATT
The DNA here is from genome assembly GCF_965140235.1 of Caretta caretta. Lineage (NCBI taxonomy): Eukaryota > Metazoa > Chordata > Testudines > Cheloniidae > Caretta > Caretta caretta. The sequence goes on along the minus strand of NC_134213.1, from coordinate 24,136,536 downwards.
AGGTCAGTCTGTGTGGTAGGGCTGTCCCAGAGCTCCAGAGCCTGAAACTCATCCCAGGATCTCCAGGGTTCCTAGCTCTGTAGCCCAGGGATTTCCAGACTTCCTGCTGTGGAACCAGGAGCACAGACTCAGACTTCAAAACTCCCCGCTCCACAACAGCTTGAGCATGGCAGGCCTGGCCTGGAGCCATGGAGCCTGGAAGCCCAGGGTCCCCAGCCCTGGGGTAGTCTGCATAGCAGACCTCCACAACAGGCCGCCAGGCAAGCTGCCAGGAAATCAGCTGCCTGCCAGATGGGGTTCCATTGGAACCCTGCTGTGGATTGGTTGTCGAAAGCTAATCAAACCTGACTCACTTTTGTAAGAAACTTTGAGTTTGACAACCAGCTCTTGTCAATTCTTGAGAAAAGAGGCCTTTCAGGAGATTCCATTGAGGTGCTGTTTTAAACAAACAGCTCTAACAGTTTTGTCCAGTGCAGCAATCCAAAAATACAGGCTAAGAAACCCATAAGATGTGAAGTATGTCTGAGAAGGTTTTAAATACTGCAATGCGCTACAACAAGTTACACATTCATCAGATACCCATACATGTCTGGGGAGCTTCACACTCATGCCTCAGGCAATGGAGATATAATGCATGCTTTTTATCTTGAGATTAAATTGCTACATGGGGTTACACCTGAATACCTTTCAAAAGCTGAAGCTAAAGCAAAATCCTGTGACCTGTTCATTAGGTAGAGTTGCATATTGGGCGCACATTAGGCGAATGATCTGCCAATCTTGGGGGGGGCGGGGGGGAGTGTGATTGTTTAGGGCAGAGCTTTCGTTACTAACAGACTATGAGTGTGGGGTAGAAGCCAGTATTGTGGTGGGGACTGTGAATGGAGTGGTGTGTTGGGGGGAGTGAGTGAACAGGCTGTTCTACATTTTCTCCAGCTACTGCTGTCTCTGCCTCAGTTACCCTATCACTTGTCTGTAGTGCTGTCTCTACCTCAGTCATCAAACCTGGCATCAGATGTAAGATAAACATGATCATCAAAATTATAGTTGGAGAAAACTGTTTTAGAAATAAGAGCTTTTTTTAAAAAAAAAAAAGGACTGAAGGTAAAAAAGGAGGCAAGAGTTCTGGACGCTTAGGGAAAAACCAAAACGGAGGTGATGTGGTGGTTTTTAAACTTTAAAGCCTGACTATTGCCGTATTCGAAGTGGCACAAAGAAATCTGGGATACGGGAACCCGGGAGAAAAAGGTTGGGTTATGGGACAAAAGCAGATTGAAACCCCGCTGGCCCAACCCGTGCAGTCAGTGTGTACTTACCGTGGTTTTACTGTCTTACAGAAACGTAGGGCTGGAGAAGTCATCGGGTCCATCCCCCTGCGCTGAGGCAGGATTAAATATACTTACACCATCCCTGACAGATGTTTGTCCAACCTGTTCTTACACCCATGTGTGTTTCTGTGCCCCTTGAAATGACTGTATTTTCTGCCTCACTCAGACCCGTCTTCCTTTTTTTAAATTCAGAGCCCTTTCTGAAGACCACAAGTCGAAACATCATCTATCTAGCTTTATTTTTTATTTCCTGCCTGCATTTGTGATAACTCCACATACGGCCCACGCGCTGCTGCAGCACCCTCCCACACTTTTTATTTTGTTGTTCTGACATTCACAGCCCTGACTGTTTAATTCATGGTACTGCTGCTTTTTATGGCTATACACACGGCTTAGTGTCAGGAGTCATAGTGCATTTCCAGGCTTTTGGCTGTGAAATTCCTTGTTCTCTCTTCGCAATTCCTTTTGCTGTACTGAAGTGTTTACAGCGTTATTCCTGTAGTGAGATGCAGGAGTGGTGTTTCCTGATTTTTTTTAAAAAAAGAGAAACTTTCAAATGCTTTTTGAAGCATTTTTTGTGGATCATCATAGAACCAAATAGCCACTCTCTTCCCTTATCCCATACTTCTTATTTTTGTATAGGTATAGCACGGATTTGTGTTTCTGATGAGTTAAAGTTTTGTTCCGATGGTCCCTAACCCACAAGTGTCCTGAATTCAAGTATGTACAGACCTGTGACAGAGAGGCCCAGCACCTGGCACACGTCATCCCTTTATTTCATGAATATACCTAAGTGAGTTCTCTCAGAATTCTTTAAATATAAGGGTGGTTTTGTGCCTGCAGAGAAGCCATAGATCCCCCTGTTTCTTGTACATAGATGACTGCCTCTGCTCTAAATGGCTTTTATCCAGGTTTCTGGATCATTGCGCTCACAGACACCGGTGTACTTCAGTCCATAAGCAACTGTGACAGAGCCATTAATCAAGACAGTGAACCCTATCCTACTTCCACTGAAGTTACTAGGGCAGAATGGGGGGCCTAGTTTTATTTATGTGAAAGATTAGCACAGCGGAATGACTTCATTATTCATCTCTCAACTGCTTTCCAATATTAACTAATCCTCTTGTGAGGCAGGCAAGCATTGGAAGACAGCTGTCTCAGGGCACCCCCTTGTGGCCTGATATGGCCCTGCAGGTGCACTGCCCTCAGTTTCCCTGTCTTTCCGGGCTCCTAAAAACCTTCAGACCACTCCATATCATTTTATAACATCTCCCTTCTGGTGCAGGATTCACTTTATTTAGTCCATACACACACTGGCCCTTCAGGTCCCAACCCCAGTTCAGTGCCTCGCTCCTTGAACCAGGAGTTCCAGCCCTATCCTAGAACTGAGTTCAGTTCAGTCCCTTTATTCCTTGAAAAAGCCAGTGTTGCTCCCTGTAGCTTCCCAGGCACTCCCCTGCCTGGCACTCCCAGGCTTACCTAGCCAGGAGTGTTATTGGCTATACCATCCCATTTCTGTTTGACTGGGGTTTGGCATTCTCAGGGTTTTTCTTCTTTCCAACTGCCTCACTCTTCAGTTTAGTCATAGAAGACACCCTTCCTCCCTTGTCCAGCTTTCCTTTGCTGAGCTTTCTTCAGCCTTTTAAAGAAATCACCTGCAACCAACTTGGGAGGGTGGCAGGAGTGGGTGTGTGTGCGCTTCTGACATCACCCCCCCGCCAAGACAAAAAGGTAGGGACATGCTATACCTATACAAAAAGGTGAGTCAGTGTCAAAACTGGGCTTAGACATCTCTGGGCTCAGACTACTAGAACACAGCTCTCTCTTACTTTCATAGAATCATAAGACTGGAAGGGACCTCGAGAGGTCATCTAGTCCAGTCCCCTGCACTCATGCAGGACTAAGTATTATCTAGACCATCCCTGAAAGGTGTTTGTCTAACCTGCTCTTAAAAATCTCCAATTATGGAGATTCCACAACCTTCCTAGGCAATTTATTCCAGTGTTTAACCACCCTGACAGTTAGGAAGTTTTTCCTAATGTTCAACCTAAACCACCCTTGCTGCAATTTAAGCCCATTGCTTCTTGTCCTATCCTCAGAGGTTAAGAAGAACAATTTTCTCCTTCCTCCTTGTAACAACCTTTTATGTACTTGAAAACTGTTATCATATCCCCTGTATCTTCTCTTTTCCACACTAAACAAACCCATTTTTTTCAGTCTCCTCTCATAGGTCATGTTTTAATAATTTTTGTTGCTCTTCTCTGGACTTTCTCCAATTTGTCCACATCTTTCCTGAAATGTGGTGCCCAGAAATGGACACAATACTCCAGTTGAGGCCTAATCAGTGCAGAGTAGAGTGGAAGAATTACTTCTCATCTCTTGCTTACAACATTCCTACTAATACATACCAGAATGATGTTTGCTTTTTTTAGAGATGTCAAGTGACTAAAAAAATTAATCGTGCTTAATCATGCGATTAATTGCACTGTTAAAGAATAATAGAATACCATTTATTTAAATATTTTTGGATGTTTTCTACATTTTCAAATATACTGATTTCACTTACAACACAGGATACAAAGTGTACAGTGCTCACTTTATATTTATTTTTTATTACAAACATTTTCACGGTAAAAAGCAAAAGATATAGTATTTTTCAATTCACCTAATACAAGTACTCTTGTGCAATCTTTTTATCGTGAAAGTTGAACTTACAAATGTATAATTATGTAAAAAAAACCCCAAACCCTACATTCAAAAATAAAACAATGTAAAATTTTAGATCGTGCAAGTCCATTCAGTCCTACTTCTTGTTCAGCCAATCGTTCAGACAAACAAGTTTATTCACATTTGAAGGAGATAATGCTGCACGCTTCTTGTTTATACAATGTTACCTGAAAGTGAGAACAGGCATTCTCATGGCACTGTTGTAGCTGGTGTTGCAAGATATTTACGTGTCAGATATGCTAAAGATTCATATGTCCCTTCATTCTTCAACCACCATTCCGGGGGGAACACGTCCATGCTGATGACAGGTTCTGCTCAATAACAATCCAAAGCAGCTTTCTTTTTTGGTGGTTTGGGTTCTGTAGTTTCCACATCAGAGTGTTGTCTTTTAAGACTTCTGAGAGCATGCTCCACACCTCATGACTCTCAGATCTTGGAAGGCACTTCAGATTCTTAAACCTTCGGTTGAACGCTGTAGCTATCTTTAGAAATCTCACATTGGTACCTTCTTTGTGTTTTGTCAAATCTGCAGTGAAAGTGTTCTTAAAATGAACAACATGTGCTGAGTCATCATCTGAGACTGCTATAACATCAAATATATGGCAGAATGCGGGTAAAACAGAGGAGGGGACATACAATTCTCCCCTAAGGAGTTCAATCACAAATTTAATTAATGCATTTTTTTAATGAGCATCATCAGCATGGAAGCATGAAGGGGCATACGATTATTTAGCATATCTGGCACAAAAATACCTTGCAATGCCAGCTACAAAAGTGCCTTGCCTGTTCTCACTTTCTGGTGACATTGTAAATAAGAAGAGGGCTGCATTATCTCCTGTAAATGTAAACAAACTTGTTTGTCTTAGCAATTGGCTGAACAAGAAGTAGGACTGAGTGGCTCTGAAGTTTTACATTGTTTTGTTTTTGAGTGCAGTTATGTAACAAAAAAAATTCTACATTTGTAAATTGCACTTTCACGACAAAGGTTGCACTACAGTGCTTGTATGAGGTGAATTGAAAAATACAATTTATTTTGTTTATAATTTCTACAGTGCAAATATTTATAATCAAAAATAATACACACTTTGATTTCGATGACAGCACAGAATACAATATATATGAAAATGTAGAAAAATTTCCAAAATATTTAATAAATTTCAATTGGTATTCTATTGTTTAACAGAGTAATTAAAACTACGATTAATCGCGATTTAGCTTGTGGCCCACTATGATCCCCAGATCTCTTTCCACCGTACTCCTTCTGAGGCAGTGATTTCCCATTTTGTATGTGTGCAACTGATTGTTCCTTCCTATGTGGAGTACTTTGCATTTGTCCTTATTGAAGTCTATCCTATTTACTTCAGACCATTTCTCTAGTTTGTCCAGATAATTTTCAATTATAATCCTATCTTCCAAAGCACTTGCAACCCCTCCCAGTTTGGTATCGTCCACAAACTTTGTAAGTGTACTCTCTATGCGATTATCTAAATCATTGATGAAGATATTGAACAGAACCCATTTCAGAATTGATCCCTGAGAGACCCCACTCGTTACGCCCTTCCAGCATGACTGTGAACCACTGATAACTACTCTCTGGGAATTGCTTTCCAACCAGTTTTGCTCCATCTAGGTTGCATTTCCCTACATTTCATACTTTTGTGTGACTCTAATTTTAAATGCTTTCACCGGATTTTAATTGCCATGCTAACTATTGTTTCAATGAAGGCACCTAGAATGGTGGGGGCCGATAGGTGCCTCAGAATTAAAATGTATCATTTTATATTCCAGTAAAACTTACTCAGTCTCCTGAGAACATAGTATCATTATTGCTATTTGCTCTCACACCTTCTGTCTCTTAAGATGTTCAACATATCTGGTAAACATCACATCCAATGAAGTGAGCTGTAACTCACGAAAGCTTATGCTCAAATAAATTTGTTAGTCTCTAAGGTGCCACAAGTACTCCATATCTGGTAAAAGGCACTTCCTTCACATGGACTATGTGCCATCTGGCCCTGCCTGCTCATATGGCCTGTCCTCTCACTGAGAGTAAGTGCAACGTGTTCATAAAGTGTGGCTCCAGGTGAGTAGAGAACCATGGGATGGGAGCCATTGAAGGAACAGCTGTGCTGTTTGTTTTTAAAAATGCTTTGGTTAAAACCCCACAAATGAGAAACAACTCTCCTCACAATAAAACTAAATTCCCAGGTTCCCTTGTCTCCTTTCCCTGTTGGAACGGTGAACTTAACTTGATCAATCTCTTTTCTGTGATTCTTCTGGGAGTTGTAATCTCCCCACAATATTTTCCACTGAATGCATCCAATGAAGTGAGCTGTAGCTCATGAAAGCTTATGCTCAAATAAATTTGTTAGTCTCTAAGGTGCCATAAGTACTCCTTTTCTTTTTGCGAATACAGACTAACACGGCTGCTACTCTGGATCCCCTGATGTGTTTCTTAATTTTTTGTCCTTGATGCAGTGATGTAAATTTTGTTATGCTCTGGGAATCCACTAGATTAGTGGGGATGGCTTTTATTTCATCTTTGAATGACAAGATAAAAGCAACTGATCAAAGCCCACTGTTCCGATCTATTACACTTATTTCTGTCTTTTTTTAAGTGAGTTTCTCCTTTGGCTGCCATTATGTTTGTGGGGAAGAAACAGATGTGGAGCATTGTATTCCATTAGACACACTCACTCATGAACCACAGAGGAGGGGCCTGGCATTGGCACTGTGTAGTCCCAGATCAAAGAAAAAGGGCTAGAAGTTCTATGCTGAAAAGAAGAAGGAAAATAATATTTTACAAACAATAATTTGCTTCCCATTTGCAATGTTTCTCAGAGTAGCTTCTTTGGCTTGCTGCTTAATGTGGGAGCTCCCTAAAGATCTTTCACTAGGACTGTTATCAAATAGCAGGACTCGTGGTGATTCTTTTTTTAGTTGCTGGGTTTTTTAATACTTCAGGGAGCAGAACACAAGAATAACAATGCTGCAATATTTCAAGAAAGACATACACTTTTAGTTATTCAAATAAATAATGCATTACTATTCCAGCTGATCTGGTTTACGTTCCATAGCGCTGCCATCCCATTTGTCCTGAAATCACTAGCCCATTTCACAATGTGCCACAGGGAAAATATGTCTCCCGGGCATAATCTTCTCCCCAAGTTTAATTCTCTTCCTAGACCAAAGTTACTTTTTTTACTATTAAGATAACTGGTTTTAGATATACTTTCATTTTATTATTTTAAGGCATTTCCCCAAGCTTAGGCTCTGATTCTGCAATGAGCTCCATGTCTCCATACACCTAACTGGAGCCCCATCAGAACTTTAGAAGGTATCTTATCTTTTGAATAGATTGGGGTTTTTTAACCTATGCCTAAATTCACAAAGAATGCCAAAAACATAAATAGGGCCAGAAGTTACAATCTATATAAGTCCAGACAGGCTGCTCCTCTTAAGTCAATTGAGTCACTCTGGATTTAATGCATGGAACTCAAATAGGAGTCTGATCTATAATACCTAACAATCACATTTTTCTCTAGGGGCTTCAGGGACTAAGTTCTCCAACATTTTCAAAATGCTATGCATAATCAGCATGTTCTATTTTAAGTTCAGTTGTCTCCCTCTCCGGTCACACTTGAGCACTGATGGGCATGCATACCTGGTTAAAATAAAAACCAAATGGAACTTTTCCCCCCTCAAACCAACTTGCACTTGACCATTTCTTAGTTCAGTTTGAGGGTATTTTTGTCAGCTTTGAAATATTCCTATATCACTTCCCTTTGTATTTTTGCAAAGAGAGAAAATGAAAGTGCTGGAATACCTTGAGAAAGGGGAGTGTTCTATTTGTGATCTTCCCCCAAACCACAGTTGGTCCAGAAGTCTGAAGAGATTTGCAATTTCCTGACCAAAGGCTTTTACTTATCCTCCCTCTCTTTCCCCCAAAATGCAAACTGGATACTACTTCAGAAGACATGCTTTTCTCTTCTATATAGGTTCTTATACCACCTTTCACCATGGTATCTGAGTAACTTCCAGTAGTGCATTAAGTGATGTGACTAACATCTATTACATTAGGTTTGTTCCTTTTTCTCATCCTCTCCCCAGAATTGTATGTGGGTTTTGGTTTGGAGGGATTTTTCTTACATGTACATGATTGTGAGTGCTTTTAGGGGAGAAAGCAAGGCCAAAAAGTATGCCTGGCACTTACGGCAGAAGGTGATGTCAAGCCAGGCCACTTTTTCCTCATCACCTGTATTCCATTAAATAGGTAAAATGAGCGTTTCTAAGTCCTTGATTCTGTAATGTTAATGGGTTTCCATGGGGATACAAGGGTTGGCTCAAGCAGAGAAAGTCGCAGAAACAGGACTGTTTGTACAGCACAATGGAGATCTGATCCCAACCACAGCCTCTGGGGTCTGCTACAATATAAATGAGCATGACATATAGGGTGAAATCCTGGCCTCCTGAAAGTCAAAGGGAGTTCTGCCATTGAATTCAATAGGGCCAGAATTTCACTCCACAGTCTTTTGTTCTATAGGGTTTTCTCTCTATCTGCCTAATCTGCACCTACAGACTAGTCCTGGTCACCTCTGGAGCACAAAGCTCAAATCTCATTGTCTTAAGGGTATATCCACGCAGCAGCTAGGAGGCCTGATTCCCAGCGAGGATAGACATACATGAGCTAACTCTACTTGAGCTAGCCTCTCAATATAGCAGTATGGCCATGGCAGCATAGGCAACATCTTTGGCTAACCTCCCCTATATGTACGCAGGAGGTCAGGTGAGAGGGTGCTTGGGGAGGAGGCTGCCATGCTGCCGTGGCTACGCTGCTAACTTTAGCACGCTAGCTCAAGCACAGGCTAATACATGTACTTCCCTGCAACCACACCTGCCAGCTGCTGTGTAGACGTACCCTAAAATCAAAAGAAAGGGGGTCACAGACACCTCACTTCAATGTCTTCTAAGGTGATGGTAGTTCATAGTACATTTCCAGATAGGGAATAGGTCAAAACATACCACGGATATAGCAGATGCTTCTCATCTTCTATAAAATTAGTCTTTATCACAGAGCTGCGCAAGTATCAATTTACAGTAGGAACACAGAGATATAAGAAGAAACAATTAACTGTAGTACAACCCATCTCAAAAGATATTTTTATGTTGGGGAAAAATCAGATGGCACAGGACAAATAATAAAGAGTGTTTGTGTGTGTGTGTGTGTGTGTATTTTCTCACAGCTTTTCTGTCTGGCCAGTGAGAATTAGTCTGTCAATCCTTTACTCTAAGCAGTGAATAACTGGCCTCCTACCAGGTAAATAAATATGGCCTACTCATCCCTTGGTGTGATCTCAGTATTAACACCCAATGCAGTGAGTAGTTCAGAAATATTATACCTCCTCTTTATAAATGAAAACTGTACGGGTTGGCTCTCTAGCCGAGGGCAGGGGGGAGACAAAGGTGGCTTGTCTCCCCAGTCATGGGGATAGTAGGAGCCACCCAGTCCCTCACTAGTGAGGGAAGCCCTAAGGGGATGCACCAAGGCAGGGAAGGCCCGGAGGAGGGAGGGGTAATTGTGGAGTGGGAGCAGGCAGCTGGGTAGATCTGCTCCCCTGGTATGGCTCATAGGGCCATTACAACAAAGGTGCAATTAAAGCAGCCACCACACTGGTCCCCATGGCCAGCAGTCCCTGAGCAGGAAAGTGACAAGGTACTTCCTTGCCGCCCATGCACCTGTAGCAACACAGGGATGAATCTGACCCCCTGTACCTTGCAGATGGACTTGGACAACCGTCAACAAGTGCAATGCAGATATCTAAACCTTCAAATGTATCATAAATATAAAGGGAAGGGTAACAACCTTTCTGTCCACAGTGCTATAAAATCCCTCCTAGCCAGAGGCAAAACCCTTTTCACCTGTAAAGGGTTAAGAAGCTAAGGTAACCTTGCTGGCAGCTGACCCAAAATGACCAATGAGGGGATAAGATACTTTCAAATCTGGGGGGGAACAAAGGGTTTGGGCTGTCTGTGTGATGTTTTGCTGGGAACAGATCAGGAATGTAAGCCTTCCAACGCCTGTAAAGTTAGTAAGTAATCTCTCTAGAAAATGCATTAGATTTTCTTTGGTTTAATGGCTTGTAAAATAAGCTGTGCTGGAGGGAATGTATATTCCTGTTTTTGTGTCTTTTTGTAACTTAAGGGTTTGCCTAGAGGGATTTTCTATGTTTTGAATCTGATTACCCTGTAAAGTATTTACCATCCTGATTTTACAGAGGTGATTCTTTTACTTTTTCTTTAATTAAAATTCTTCTTTTAAGAACCTGATTGCTTTTTCATTGTTCTTAAGATTCAAGGGTTTGGGTCTGTGTTCATGTATGCAAATTGGTGAGGATTTTTATCAAGCCTTCCCCAGGAAAGGGGGTGTAGGGCTTGGGGGGATATTTTGGGGGATGATATCTCCAGGTGGGCTCTTTCCCTGTTCTTTGTTTAACATACTTGGTGGTGGCAGCATAGGGTTCAAGGACAAGGCAAAGTTTGTACCTTGAGGAAGTTTTTAACCTAAGCTAGTAAGAATAAGCTTAGGGGTTCTTTCATGCTGGTCCCCACATCTGTACCCTAGAGTTCAGAGTCGGGAAGGAACCTTGACACATGGGCAGTGCATAAAGGCAGCAGGGTTCTGAAGATAGCCCAAATACACTGATATGTTAATCAAAGGCAGCTAAAACTTGCAAGGCTTTTCCTTTCATAATCACAAAATATTATTTTATTTGGATGCTTGCCAGTCCCTCATAAATGGGGAAGGAAACCACATCTTTTTCCTTCATCTTTTTTATTTTTCCTTGTATATGTTGAAATTATTAACCTCTTTGTTTAATCCTTCACAACTTGGTATCTTTTCTCTTTCTTTACCTTCAGTGATGACTACATGTTCACTTTTAAGTAAAAAGCAATATTATTATTCCTCATTATTTTGCAGAGGCAGGAGCAAGTATCTGGAAAATCACTGTACTTTGAAAGAAGAGGTAGGGTTGGGGGATGAAAAATAGAAACACATTTTTTTGAACTGCAAAATGTACGTGTCTGATGCTTATTAATATTAGCTCAACATCTTGTTAATGGTGGTTAAGGTTAAGGTTTCTTCAATTAGCAAACAACAGACTTTGACTGATTGCCTCCACTTCTCATTCTTCCCATAAGGATTTTTCTTAAAAGACTAGTGGTGTGTGCAGAGCGCACTCTGGGAATTGCAAAGTGCAATTCATTTAAATCTGTTTTTTAGGGGTGGAGGGGAAAGGAGAATAAATCTGCTATCTCAGTGCCATATATCACAGAAGCCTTCTGACTAGTCATCAGTGATGTTTCATGCAGTGAAAGTTTAGAATCCATAGTATGTTAGTCCTGAGCAGCTGTCAGACTATAACCATTAGGACTACCAAGACCTCAGCATAATGCCAAATAGGATGAGGCCTTTTCATTCTGTGTGTGTTCTGGCAAGACAATAATAAAATCATGTTTGACTGCATGTTTCATTTACAAAAATAATGCTCAAATCATATTTTTTTCCTTTTCGTGTCCTTGAGCAACTAGAAGATACTGAGTTGTTTTAGTTACCAGCTAGAAAACACTGCATTGTAGCTCCCTATTATTGCAGAAATCTTAAATGAAAGCTATTTTTCGGGGGGGGCAGTTCCACAGCGCTGTTTTTCTTTGATAAGTGAACAGGATTTGACTGTATATTGCTGAATGCCTAATCCTCACCATTATGCATTATACCCTCTGTGTTTAGGTTGGGAGGAGGGGGGGATACGCATTATATTTGAATTTGGAGTGCATGTTGTGACAGTTATTAAGAAAGCTCAGCCGTGCTGATTATCTTGAATAACTGTCATAGAGCAGAGTCTGCAGTCATCTAAATCAGAGACGCCCGCTTTTGTTTCATACTTCATCAGCCAGTGTGGCTGTGCAGAACCTATTTCAACTTGTCAGCAGGTACTTCGATGGGAAGTTATGCAACATAATCGCATTATTTCAATTTTGGAGTATAAATACATCCTCTGCTCCAGCTAGGGGTCATTCAAGTGATCTAAAATTGAAAAGCCTCCTGTGGCAGAATACAGAGACCTGACTTGTTCCCATGTACAAAAGGGGTTAACTCCAGTTTCCCTTTCCCTTCCCTTTTGCACAGGTGTTCAGGGCAGGATGGGAGAGGAAAGGCTGCTGCCAAGACAGAAAGAGGACAGTGCTTGAGGAAAAGCAGAGCTTTCTTTCTGGGCTCTGAGGGGATCCCCAGACTGGGGGAGTTTCTATTTGTTACTCTTTTTGCCTTTGTACCTAGCTTTGGTTTGTATTTACAAGGATTCTCTCCTGCTGAACAGACTTTCCTGCCTGTTGCTGTTCAGTCATAGTACCAGTTCATGGGTAATAGCAGGATGCATATAGCGACTGTGAGGAATACAAAGACCTGGAGCGGGAGAACCTGGAGAAATGGTTGGTGGTGGATTGTCTGGGTATGCCGAAAGAATGACAGGAGACATTAGATATGGGTTTAATCAGGCCACAACTTTAAGATTAGATGTCTGGGACTAACCTGGTGGATAAGATGTGCAGTGAAGGTGAAACCCCCACAATTAACTGGGATGTGTGTGTGAGAGCTTTTTCCAGCCCCCCGCCCCCCAGCTCCACTGCCCTTTCTGTTCAGCCGATCCATTGCCAGGAACCCCCAATTCCAGCCAATTCTCGGGGGAGGGAAGGGAGGCCTTCCACCAGCTCCCCACAACCCACTGGCTTTTCATCCAGGTCCCTCCAGCAATTCCCTTGCCTGGACCTTACCGACTACCGGCCCTCATAGGAGGGATTAAGGTGGACTATAATGATGGGTGGTGGCTCCCTGCCGTACCAATCAGAGAAGTCCCCAACTGCCCCCGGCTCACTCAATTCTCCTTAATTCCTTTTCCAAGCCATTTATCTGTTCTTTTGTGCCTTAATTTATGGAGTACCTGCACTGAACCTCCGCTATACACTTAAATAAAGAGTAGTGACATATGGCCTACCGCCCGTCTTGTTATGAACAAAGCCCACCTGAACCTGCTGCGAGGAAGGCGAAAAAACACAAACTGCACCTAGCCAATATGGTAGTAAGGGAAAAATTCCTTCCTAGCCCCCCTCAATGGGGCGGCTAGCGTAATGCCCACAGCAGATATAGCTAATTACCCGGCATATTTCTGACCTAAATAGGGAGGGAGGGTGGGTGCTGCTGTTCCGAGAGAATGAGGGAGGGGCCAGACCCAGGCTGACCTTTTAAACCCCTCATTCCTAGGTGGCGAGTCATCCACCACGCTGATTCCTTTCCAGCAGTTTTACATCTCTGCTCATCCCCTGAAGCCAGAAAGCATTGCCCTCTTCACCCGGCCAGCCAGACAACCCCCCGCACCCCGCCACCCCTTGCTCAAAGTGCAGCGCAGTGAGTAGCCCCAACTGCTTTCATTGTTTATTTAATAGCATCAGAAATAGTAGCAGGTGCTGGTGGAGTGGATAGCACAAATAACTCTGTAGACGAGGGAGTTTCCCACCTCTTGTTTCCATATCGGGGCAGATGTACTGACCAAAATGAAAGCGGAAGATGACTGAGTTATATCTTGAATATTCTGAGCATCTAGCAAGCAGCGTACCAGTGGCCTCAAGATGAGTGAGTGTGTAAGCTCGTCCACGTGCCTGTGTATGTTGGCCAGGTTTTGAGAAGACTAATGAGGGGCAAAGAGAAATACATTGCTAGAACTTAGACAGGATGCTGTAGGGTTATTTCTCATCTCCTGACCGCTAGAAACAGTCCATCTCAAGCTATGCTGTGAAAAACTATTTCAAAATGTGGTGGTCTCCAGATCTGACAGGTTAGGTGGTGCAGTTGAAGTAGACTCACTTTTCAGCTCCAGAGATGAGAGTTTGAATTAATCATGAGCCAGATGAAGTTGCTTTCCTATTACAATATGTACCAAATATATTATCTTTCAAGCACATCACTAAATCCACCCTCACAGTTAAGCATGTCCTCTCAAGAATAGCAGTTTCTGCAAACTGGAAGACCAGGATTAAAATAGCAGGAGCGCAGCAAGGCCAAGATTTTCAAAATTGACTAGATACTTTTTTGTGGGACTCGATTTTTAAAGGGTTCTGATTTTCAGAGGGTGAGTGCTCAGCCCTTTCTGAAAATCAAGTGCCTCTCAGTTGTCTCAAGATGGAGATTATAGTCACTTGTGCATATTTTAGTGCAAATCAGACCAGATCAGTGGTACATTCTGTGTTCAGGGAAGCTTACACAGTACCACTTGCTCTGTGCCAGGCTCAAACCAATCCTATTAGTTGCGCATTTTCATGAACATTAAACTTATTTTTATTTTTTTAAAGCAGTGGTGCCTACTCCATTATCTTTGTCTCCATTCATTTAATAAATTAACAGTGATTATTTAACATATATAGAGCGCTTTGAAAATGTAAAGCAGTATATAACTGCAGAGTACTAGTAGTGGCTATCTGATCTGAAATTTTAATGTGCTATGCTGTACCATAGTGCACCATTTATGACATCTGATTATCATGTCAGTTTACATCCAGGATGGAAGAAAATGGTTGAATGCCAAGAGACAGATTTTAATAGATTCATCATCTGCATCATTTGGTACAGCATTAGGTGATTTCCTGTCTCGATGTGTCAAACAAGTTATTACTCTTAAAGCGATGCAGATCCTCCAAGGCTTTGTATGACTAAAATGCCAGTGATTTGCTCATTCCTTGATATCTGATCGACAAATTAATACAGCCTCCATAACTCCTGGAGATAGAGATGAAATGAAATACCCAACCTGCACAGATAGACTCTGCAAGGTACAGATCTCCAACAGATGTCTGGCACCCTAAGAAATTAGGCAAAAGTTGACAGGCTGAAGTCAAAGAAGTATCTGATCAACATTAATTAGTGGTGCTTAAAGAGAAAACACACAGAAATGTGAAAAGAGAGGGAGCATATTTGGATAAATAAACACAAACAAATAATTTGTGTTGACTAGTATGTCTCTCAAATCCATCCCTGTACACCTGTTAAACTATGCTCATTTTCAGTGGTTGTAACAGTCATGATGGGTGAGGTCCTCAGGCTGCCTTATAGGCAGCAGTGCTAACTGGAATCTCTGCAGTACTGCATGCTGCAGACGCCCCACCCCCTAGCATTCCCACATGCCAGGGCTTGTGAAGGGTTCCTCAGAAAACAGCATTATGGGTATCTTCCCCAGTACTATCCATCCATCCATGCATCCATAGATGGTTTGTAATAATTTGTCCTATGCAAGAGCAGCACTAGCTTGTCAGAAGAGGAAGTACAAATGATAAAGAAATGTTCTTTCCAAAACTGTCCTGACCTCACCGCTAAAGTATTTTACGTAAAGTAACTAAAGCACAGTCCTGTTTGGTTGTGCTTCAGGGGAAATTACCACACCAGTAGTGAAAATGCATTTTGGAGGGTTGTGGCGGTTCAATGACAAGACAGCACAGAGCTTTTAGCAAGCAAGCAAGCTGGTCTGCTAACGGGCTTCTGCCTGTCAGCTTTCCACCTTCCCCTTTATTCTTTCTCTCCCCCCGCGCATTACATTCTCCAACAGATAAAAGGAATACACTGGCTTTGTTTAACATTCTTATTTACCAGTTTCTATCTACCGCATTCCTTGCTCTCGGGCCTTGAGCCCAGTCCTGGGAGGCTTCCCACGGTTCATGTCATCTGGGCGAGATTCCAAGGTTGATGCCCTTGAAAGGAGCTGTGTGTGCACAGGTCCAGCACAACACTCCGAGTGTGCCCTGAATGTTGCCAGGCGCATAAACCTTGTATGAATCCTACAGAGGGTTAAGAGAATATGATAAGCAATGGAAAGTAAACAAAATATACCAATACGGTATATAAAGAATTTGGCAGTATTGATATAAATAATTTTGTTCAAAAATATTATTTAGGAGAGAGAAGAAGGTAACTGAAGTGGACTGGATTGTCTTCCAAAAGCCAAATTCTCTTAAACTCTCAGAACAATATTTTATATGAGTAGCATGTAACATGGCAGCCTGTTTAAAATCACTGTGATCCTTGTGCTTTCTACCAAAATCTACTTTGGTGGGAGAAAGCAGCATTTTGTGTCACTTTACATTCAAATGCTAGAATTCCATAGCCCATGAACAGCTGTCATGCTGGGACTGCATTTTGCAGCTTTCTTTTTGGCTTGCTGTCAGATGTCAAGTAGACAGATCCTTAGACGTGTTTTCACTCATTAAACAGCCTGATTGTGTATTTAAATTCAACCAGATTTTTCTCAGATGTTTCATTACTATGAACCCCTCTAATGCAGCCGTACAGACCAGCTCTATCCAGACAATGATTACCCAGTGCAATTTTATTCCTGAAAAAGGATATTTCCAAGTAGCTCAAGCCCAGTCTAGAAGGACTGAAAGGATTACAGTTTGGATCCCGTAGCTCTGGAAAAAGCTATGTGCAAAAAATTTCATATGATTAATGCCTATGAATAATCTCTTCCTTTGATGCTAATAGAGAACAATAAAAACATGACTCATTCCTTCACAAAGACATTATAGAATTGCATATTTCTACATTAGTGTCAGCTGAAGGAATGCAATACCAAAAGTTGAGAAATTGATAAGTAAAATTGATTTTACAGACCTTGCCTAGTGATAAGCACTGATATCCAAATAATGATTGAGATTAGGGTTTATTCAATATGCTAATAAGGCAAAGAATCAAACCTTATAGTTAACTCCTTCCTATGCACAGTCTGTGCCTTCATAATATAAAGGATCAAATTATGTTCAAGCTACACCTGTGTGGTTTCCCCAGAATCACTGGGAGTTTTGTGTGCTCTACATCTGTATTGAATTGACCCAATGTCCTCCATTCCTCGATTTTAGTCTCTTGATAATTAAATCAGTTGACCAAAATCCAGTTTCACTGTCACTGGTTCCTTCACAGACTCTGACCTAATCAAGGACTATGCCAAATTTCAAGTAAATAGATTTAGCAGTTCCCCATATTTAAGTCTCCAAGAAGCACCCTCCCTGCTTTATTTCCACAGTGCCCAAAAGTAAACCTTATTATGCAGTGCTTACTGTCATTTACTAGGATAGACAGGTCAGTGGAGCAGAGGGGATTTAGCATGGACATGGCTAAAATTTCTTCTCATTATACTGATGACTGTCATTCAATTTCATTGTTACATATTCTTTTCACTTTCATTTTGACTCCTCTGGCCCAGTTTTGAAGCTAATGGGTAGTGAGCAACCCAGGAGGTCAGAAAGGATATTAAAAAGAAGTGACGTGGTTTTGCCAACTATGCTGATTGTATTGTTGGTCAACTGCTCCTGTTTCTGTGCTGTTTAAATCTGGTACTAAAGGGGAAACTTGAGAGAAAAGCTGCTATAAGCTCAAATACAGTAATATTACTGGACACAATAGGGCTTGTAACTTATAATTATATTTTATTTTATTATATATTTGTATCGCAGTAGCGCATCAGAGCCCCAGTCCTGGACCAGGACCTCAGTGTGCTAGGGGCTGAACAAACACAGAACAAAAAGTTGGTCCTTGCCCCAAAGCAATTATAATCTGAATATAAAACAAGAGACAACAAGTGGATAGAGACATACAGAGCATATGTGTGTTTTCTGCATCCAGAATAAAGGTGCTGGCACTTCTCAAGTGAATGGTTTTTAAACACTGTGCTAAACTGGTTTCCTTGGCCAGCGTAGACAGAGCTAGAGACACCATTGGTATCAAACTGGGAGAATCACTTAAATGTTGTCAATTTGTTTGATCCTCGACTATCACAGTCTGTATTGTTTGTGTACCCATCCATGGCTTTTCTAAAAAATGAGAACTTAAGATTTGTACTCAAATTTTTGGTCAGGTTACTACATTTTATTTGCAGATTCATGTTACTTACTCATTAATGCTGTTTTTCAGATATTGTATCTGCTGCTTATTTCTCCATAAATTATGTACTCAGTGTTTTAGCTGTGTTGGTCCCAAGATATTAGAGAGACAAGGTAGCCATGTCCAATAAAAGATTGGCCCCAGTTTGTCTTTGCATAAATTATAACATGCTTAGAAACTTTAGTAGTGTTTACACTAGGCATCCCTAAGATTTCCAACTCTTACTACTACTTCTGCAGCTCTGTCAGTATTAACGTAGACTGGCCACCAGCAATTTAACTATTGGGTTATCTAACCCTGCATTACAGTACAGGTACTAGAAATCAGGCTACGCTAGAGCTGCACCAGGGCTAGATCGATGGTGGGAGAATTGCACACATGTCTCCCTGCAAACAGGGCCCCATGGCTACACATCTGTTATGAAGTGAAACACCCCCATTTCCATTGTTATGCCTGGGTTACTGCTTAGGATACTGTGATAGCTGTCCCATGTATGCTGAGCAGCAGCATGATAATACTGCTTGCTCTGTGCACTATATCAGGTGCTTCTTTTCTTAATACCAGGAGCACACTTTCTTGTGACACTATCAACATGCCAAGGCTTTTAATGCCACAATTTGGAAACTGCTTGTTTTCAACAGATTAGAGGGTTGTATGTGGAGTTTCTTGGGGAAGATCGGTTGGAAGTTTTGTTTCTAGCACTTGATGAAATGTGAGGCTCTATGTGGCATTTACAAGCATTAATGAACTAAAGCCTCCCAACAGCCCTGTGGAATAAGAAACATATTGTCCCCACTTTACAGATGAGGAAACCAAAGCACAGAGAAATTTAAGAGTTAGATTCACAAAGGGATTAAGGTACCTAGCCATCCCACCCTCTGTCACTCTTTCTTCTGCATTTAATCTCTGATCATTTAGGTGGCTCCTTACTCAGCTTGCTGCCTTTTGTAGATCACATTTAGGCACCTCATGCACTGTATAGCCGAACTTGGGGCTGAAGGTTGCTCTAACAGGCAGGGCACCTCCAAGTTAGGTGATACAATCCTGAGTCTGTCCACTTTGTGGATCTAGCCTGAGGGTATGTCTGGACACATGCTAGTTTTGCTGGAGGCAGCATGCTAAAAACAGTCTTGTGAACACTGAGGCACAGGCTAGCCACCCAAGTACAGACCCCAGGGGCTGAAGCTGGGAGTGCAGCTGCTGAGCTGAAGGCCTGTGCCCCAGTGCCCCCTGTGGGGCAGAATTCCAGAGCCCATGGGCAGAGTTGGGGGGCACAGGAAGCATTGCCCCCCAAATTGAAGTGCCTAGAGTGGGGCAGTCCTGGGGGAAGCTCCACACCCACCCACACACACCTCCAGCTCTCCCCACACACACCCCGAGGGCCTGTCCCCTGGTCAGATCGGAGACTGGAAGCTGGAGCCAGGCAGTGTGGGGCAGCTGCTGCTCTGGTTGGTGATATGGAGCTGGGGAGCAGTGGCATTCTCCTGTCTCCTGCTGCTGTTGCTCGTGTCTGGGGTTATGGCTTCTCCTCAGCTCTCAGCCCCCTTTAACTGCTCACAGAGCCCGGTAAGAGCCACCCAGGAAAGGGGACTTTGCCTCGAGACCAGCAGAGCTCTCATGAATCAGCGATTGCAGGGGGTCCCTCCTGGCACACAGCCCCTAGCTACCCCTCTCCCAGCACCTTGAGCAACCCCCTGCCCACACACAGCCCCTAGCTGCTTCCTGCCTGCACCCTGAGCAGTTTCAAACTTTTTGAGCTGAACCCCCTCCTTTGAGCTATAATTTTTGGTTGCACACCCCACCCCAACAACCTGCTGAGGTGAATCAGGGGGTGGAGGTGGCACTCCTTTCCCCAGGCCCTGTTGTGCGGAGCTGGACCAAGCCCTCCCACGGGCCCTACCCCCCTCAAAATAGAAGTCAAACTACACCTATGCCTGAGGGCCTTGCCCAGCAGCCAGAGCCCCGAGTCCACCCTCCCCTCCCTCCTCTCCCCTTCACTGGGCCCTCGAGTTTTTATAGCATGTTGGGGTGCGGGGGAGCTCAGGAGGAAAAAGTTTGAGAAAAGAACCCGTGCTTTAAGCCACAAGCTCATCCTCCTCCACACCACATGACTGAGATTGCTTCTTCCAAAAATAGAAACCTGTGAATCTAATAGTGGAAGAATAAGCAATGGCATCTATTTCATAATCAGTTCTCATATATGGTGATTAAAAAAAATACTAACTTCTCATGCAGGATGCTAATTATGCCTCAAACTTTAGCTTGGATGACTGGTTGCTGAATATATTACAATGTGTCAAAGTGCTTTTGGCAGGGTTTCTTCACTCAGTGATCGTGGCTAGGGGGGAAAAAAAGCCAGCACAAATTTTATAAAGCAGCAGTTAGATGTGGTTCTGTACAGGCCTAAAAGCCTCCGTTGGGAGTCCTTCATATTCTACAAGTGATTTTTATCATTACCACAGCCTAGTCATATCATGATGTGCTGTGTTGTGCGGTACTTTTCTTACATTAGTGACTGGTTTTTGCTATGCAAAAAAGAAAAGTGGAAAAATGTAATTGTATAACAGACTCTATTTGCCACTGTTTGAAATCCTATCAATCAGTGTATTTGCAATAATAATGAATGATGTCTATATCATGCTGTTATGCAAGGTAAAAGACTAATGGAGAAGTCACTGATATGTGATTATGGCCTCATAGGAATTTTAAAAACGTCACTATAATTAAATCAAGTTTGGTGAAGCAGGGAATGTTTAGAGAGCTGTAAGTTAAGGTGAGTAATTTGCTAGCTTCACATGTGCCTACTAATTACTATGGTGGTGTTCAGACGAGCAGTCCCAGCCCTTCTGGAAAAGTCCTATGAAATGTTTAATAAGTAATATTTTGTTCTCTCTGAAGTGACCATCTCTCAACATGGAAGAGACTTTAATTTAAACATCACATTATGCAAAGTATTTTTTGTGGTAAGTATAGGAAACATGAAAGAGCCCACAAGTAAAACCAAAAAGGTTTTATGAGCCACTGCTGTACTTCGTTTTGAAGAAAAACACTGATTAGGGCAGTTATTTATTTATCTTACTTGAATGAAATATTATTGCATCTTACTCATATACACATATGGCTAATTTTGATCAGAATATTCATGTGTGTTTGCAGAATTGGATGCCTTAAATAGTAAACTGTTTTTGGTGAAGGTTGTGTCTTATCAACCATACTTTAGGTCTGATTAAATAACTAATCCATATGACTGTGGAATAATCTCCCAAAGGAAGGGAAACCCACTCTTGGGCATTTATGTATTAGCTTTTGTCCAGTCAAAGTATAACTATCATTAAGATCCATCCTACACTGACAATGAGATGTAGCAGATGATCTCAATAGTCTTTTCCATGGCTAATTTCTGTAATAGCAAAAAGAAAGAGGTCAGAGTTTAAAAAACAAACAAACAAAAAAAAACCTTCCGTCAGAACTGAGCCCTAAACTGTGAGCACTGTTTCCATTTTGCAGTCAAGTGAATGCAGAAAGAGGTGAACTCAGAAGTCCAAGGGTAGAAGGAATACCTCTCCTCTTTGGAAATATGTCTGTTTATATCATATGACCCAAGACAAGAAATAAATGGAGGGAGAAAAATGCAACTTGCTGAAACAACTGAAATGTAAACTTCCAGCCTCCCTGGCTTGTATGCATTCCATACCCAACATAATGCTCCCTTTGAGACCATTGGCATGATTTAAAACTTGTACTGTGTTTCAACATGAGTAATAGATTAAATATTATCTCCACTTGTCAGGAAGAGGTTAGAAATGACAAGAGGAGACTGAAAAGGGGTGTTTTTATTCTTCTCAGGTTGACAGAGTTGAAACCAAACTGCATGTTGAAATAGACTATCAAATGAAGAAGTCCAGAAAAGCTTTTTGTACTTAGTGTAGCTACAAGGATATTGAAAATTGCTGGAATCAATGTGAGGCTATGAAATACTGAAAGCCAACTAGTTGCTGTTGGAGTGGTGACATCATAAAGAAAATTCCTTTAAAACATCCTTATATTATCAGTCCACTGTAAGTGGTTACACCTTGGTGCTATATTTGAATATATTGAGCAGAGTATTGAATCTGTTTGTGAATTTGCAACTAGCATTTTGTAAGCAGTTGTTTAGGTTGAATCTATTGCTGTTTAGTGGTGACTATGTTTTTCTTCTCTCTCTGCAATACAAGAGTCGGTCAGCTATTGTGGCTCCAAGTGTGGCTGTGTTTCTAAGCAGGGATTTGTGCTGTATCCGCCACACACAGCAACCTCCAATGGGTGTTCTCAGCTCTAATCCAGTTCTAACACCTTTGTTTCCATTATGTCTCTCTGGAAGTGCCAGACACTAACTCTTATCATTGCGACAACCTAGCCCACTGGTCAGTGTGTTAGGATCACCCTCTGTGCCTGATCTGCAGAGTCAGGGTCTTGGATCAGGTCTTTACGGAGGAAAGTAGATGGCCTAGTTAGAAGATTCTCTCCCATCCACCTTTGACATCTGACTCATATCCAGCATGAGTTGTACCACACCTAGGAAGGTGCTGTGAATTTCAATAAGAAGTTGAAGAGAGGCACCTCTGAGCGTAAAGACATCTTTTTTTTTAAAACTGTGTGTATTATAGCTACTGCCTTAGTCCTTTTATTTTAAAATACCTGGGAACAGTGAAATTGAGTTTTTTGTTTTGTTTTTAAACAACAATACTGGTTCCTTAGCTCAAGCTGTTGCTACAAGATCATGGTTTAGCTCTAGAGGTTCAGATCCTGGCATATTGGCCAAGATGGCTGTTTCATCAGCAAAGAGTGAAGTTCCATGTCTAAGCATCTGTCTACTCCGAGATCACCTTCCTGGAGCACTTGCTCCCGCAGGTGGTGATCCCAAGTACTGCAGACCATTCTGTCCTGAATCAGAGAGTCTGTCTGACTCCAATTCCATTGATCATGATACAATGGCAGCCATCACAACAGCACTATGTTCAAGATTTTTAAGGGGAATATTTCAGGAATTATACTACTGTGGTATGACCCAGAATCATCGTCCTACCAGTGCTCCAAACATCTGCCAATCAAATATCACTGTAACGCTAGTACATCATTAGCTTGTGCCATAAAGATTAAACTGAAAGACTTTACAGTTTCCAGTGCCTTCATGTTTTGCTGAATGTTTTTGAGCTTCAATCAAAAACATATATGGTCAAATCACACTTCATTCTACAAGGATTTTGCTTTGAGGAGGACTGGAATGTGTGGCCCTTAGCTTGCTGCCAATGACTAAAACAAACAAAAAAAAATAATCCCAGCCCTGAGACACCAACCATTCATATAATTCATACACAAACAGAAGGAAAAGCAATCACCAGGCAAAACAGTGCTGGGCTGTGGGGATGAGTGGGATAGAAATGTGCCTGCATTACCACACTGTATGGAAGAATGCTAGCGTGTTCTGGCTCCATGCCTTAAGTGATGGGGCATTGTTTTGAGGGCTGCTGTTCTGATACAGGGTATAAAAGTTAAATAGCTCCAGTAGAAATCCCAGAGAAGACAAAGTGTTTAAAAGAGGGGAACAGGAACACTGTTGAATGAATTTTGCTTCGGGATTAGTTTCCCCCATCTGGTCTGTTATTCTACAAGCATTTTTCTTATATTACAGCACTGTGATTTCTTTTTTAAATCATATAACAGACTGTCTGATTAATAAATTGCAATCAATTCCAATGCCTAATTATCTCCTTAGGAAGTCTGAAAAGCAAGTAATGAATGAAGCATGCTTTCCTCTCAGCATGAGAGGAGACAGCTAGAGCAGCTTGGTAACAGTCAAATTCCTTAAATAAAGGGGAGTAAAGTAGCAAAGTCCTAAATAACAAATGTACAGCCTGATCTTTTGGTTTTTCTCCTGTTTAAATCATGTACAGCAGGTAGATTGATAGTGTACTGCTTATGTCTGGATAATTGAAACACTGGTTCAGACATCAATGTTTTTAAAATTCTGTCAAAATCCAAGTAAGAAATTTATTTCTGTGCAATGTTTGAGAGAAAAAGCAAGAAATAAGTGCTAGTGGTCTCACTGGAAGGCTGACGTGTGCTGTGTGCAGACTGTATTTCAGAGTACTATAGAATTCAGCATCTCAGGGAAACTAAATCCACTTTCAGAATTTTTAAATTCACACAACAGATGAGGATTTGCTTTTGTTTTTAACAGATCTGGTCAAAGTATAAAATTTCAGGGGAATTTTTTGGAAATTCTAAATAAGTCAATTTCATGCCAAGTTTGTTTGGGGATTTTTATTATTTTTTTTGTCAAAAAATTGGGGATTTTTTTAATGTCAAAAATTGATTTTTCAATCAAAAGTTCAGAAACTTCAACTGCTCTAATTTTTAAATGGACTATAATGCAGTGTCTGTAAAAAGTAAAATAAATAAGAGGAAGTTTGGCAAATGAAAGATTGGGAGGTAAGTAGTAGAGATAAGGGAGGGAAAGAGACTCGGGTATTACTTTAGATGGGTTTCTCTTCTCATTTCTTTTCTGGCACCTGAATGTGGTATTTCTGGGTCAGTAGGCACAAGCCTTAGAATAGAGATGAGACCTGTAAATATTACCAAGCAGAGGGATGGGGGAGGGAGAGAGTATAAAAGAATTTTAAAAATCCAGACTGCCTTGGAATACTAAATAATGAGAATAGTTTGCATGTTCTACAATGCGTAGATTTCAAGGTGCTTTCCAAGAGTGTGAAGGCATTGTTATCCCACTTTCCAGATGGAGTAACTGAAGCACAGAATGTCTGAGTGACAGTGTGAGTGACACAGTGAGTCAGAGGCAGTCAGGAATAGAACACGTCTATTGTCTTCCAACCCTGTGGTTGCTCCTCTAGACCATAAACCATTTATTTAAAATATTTTGATTTAATCTTGGAGATTATTTTTATTTAATCATCCCCCCCTCCCCCAAAATCCCTATCGGGTTGCTTGTTGCAAAGCAGGCTTGCAGTCTAAAAACAGTGTCTCATTTCATGTGTGCAATACTAAACAAATGTTCTTCATTAGCCATCAAGACCTTGCCTGAGATTACCCACATCTCCTGTTAGTTGCAGATTTATTCCATTAGGTATTAAAGGAGACTCTGTCAGGTAGGAACACAATTTAGGCTTTGTAACAAAGAAGCGTTTACAAATTCTAATTTGGCCTCACTCCCTGCTCCCACTCCCAAATCTGGTCCCAGAAGAACTTTGTTTGCTTCCAGGTCTACACTGAGGGATGGTTAGAAGAGTGGGTAGATGGAGGGAAGGAGTGGATGGGCAGGTGTGGGGCCAACACACATCAGTCCTGTTTCCGTCCTGCAAACCTTAGCTGGAAAAAGGAAGAGAAGTCCCAGTTGGAGTTACCTTTTCCGTGTAGTACCCTCACTTCCACCCACAAGAATTTCAGTGGCTGCCAATGCCTATAGGTAGTTGAGAGTCTCTGTTAGCTCAAATCCAATGGAGCTGTATTGAGAGAGAGAGAGAGAGAGAGAGAGAGAGAGAGAGGCCTCAATGCATATAGGTCTGGAATCCCACTGGTCCCCTGGAATCTCCTTTCTCCACCGAGGAGGAGGGAAGAGCCTATTATTATTGATTTTTATTACCACAGTGCTTAGGGGCCCCAACTGCCCGTGGTCCAGGACCCCATTGTGCTACGAGCTGTACAAACAGAACAAAAAGACAGCCTTGCCCCAAATAGTTTCTTCCCTCTTTCCAGTGGGATGATGTGGGAGAATCCCCACAAGGGATTCCTTGCAAAGATTCCCCCCCCCAAAACAATCCCTAACTACAGCATGTAACAGATGGGGACAACCTGGCCTATGGAATTGTTCATAGGATGGCATGAAATTGCCATAGAAAAGATAGCATTTTTGCTTCAGTTCTCTGTTTCCTCCACCCTTTCTGCCTGTGTTGAGATGTGCAAGGTTGCATGAGAGCTGCTCACCATTCCATTGCAATGATGGAAGACAATAAAATGTGCAAACTTTTTAAATTTTTATTTGTGACCATAAGGATTTAAAGTGTGGGCTTTCTTGCGTACTCAGCCAAGAACATGTGCTATGAGCATGTTATCCTTCCCTGAAGCAGTGTGTCTGGATATAAGGCCGGTTCAAGAGAGGGCTACATATCGTGACCCACACTTTCATTTCAGGCTGGTAATCTTCCCACTTTTGACATTCCAGTGAACCTCGCCTGTAGTATCAGTGCTTCAGAAACATTCTTGCAGATGCTTCTAGTGCAATGCTAATCCTTCAGATAAGCCATCCACAATGGGGTGAAGGCTTCAGGTGCCTGGATACCTCAGGGAGAAGAATGGAATAAAGACCTTAATAGATAGCTTAATAGGTCATCCGAAATAGCATTCACAATCTTACTCTTGTGCACAGGAGACCCAATGTAGTTCCAGCTGAACTGGGAGGAGGTGGAAGCAATAAAAATGCTGGCTGAGCCCCTGGATGGGGTAGAAAATGTAGAAAAGTACAGCCTTTTATTTAAAAAAAAAATCCAAGACGGCAAACCAACCTAAGTTCCAAACCATCTTAGATTTTAAAGGAGAAAAAGATGCTAATTGTTATGTATCCTGAGCAGATGGAGCACATACATTGCTTTTGTTGTTTCCCAGGCACAGCCAAAAGTGAAACAAAACCAACCAAACAAAAAAACCCACACAGCCACAGAGAGTGGGCTAATAACATGAGATAAATGTTTTCCTTACAATTCCCTGAGCACTATATCAATATCTGTCAGACTATGAATTATCTGTCAACATTTGAAAAGTTTTCACTTTTTGGTAAACAGTTCCTTCTCTGTCATTTTTCATATGCTCTCAGAATGACCACTTAAATTTTCCAGTCATTCATCAGTAGGTGTGCCATGTGTCCTTTACTGAAAGCTCAGAAACTTATTGTGTAGCAAAAAGAGGTTTGTGTGAGGCTAAGATTTCTCTCCCTTGCCACTTACTGTGTTATCTTGTCTGACCAGCGTAATGCTCTTTTTGATAAGCTTCCCATTTAGGAGACACAAAGGATGCTGGAAATCTATATATATATTTGCTGATCTTGCTGCTTCCCGTCCCTCTGTCCCATCCCCCGCCCCCGCAATGGTTTCATTTGAAAGGTCCCCCCGCATTTTGATCCATAAGCTCAGAAATCCAAATATTCCAGCAAAAAGAATAGATGGCAGCTGGGTTCAGAGCCATCAAATTCTTCTGTTGTCCCACCAATGCTATTCTCTAGGCAAGGTCAAGCTGCTTCCAATCCTTCTGCCTGACTGTAAGGACAAAACAGTACTTGCCAATTTCATCTGACAAAGTACAGAACAAATGAACTATAGGTGGACATAAACTGTGTCTGAACTTCCCCTATAGTGAGGGGTGGGGGTTATGATCTTTGTTTTTTGTACAGCCCCTGTCAAGATTCCTTCCCCACTCTGAACTCTAGGGTATAGATGTGGGGACCTGCATGAAAGACCCCCTAAGCTTATTCTTACCAGCTTAGGTTAAAAACTTTCTCAAGGTACAAACTTTGCCTTGTCCTTGAACCCTATGTTGCCACCACCAAGCATGTTAAACAAAGAACAGGGAAAGAGCCCACTTGGAGATATCTTCCCCCAAAATATCCCCCCAAGCCCTACACCCCCTTTCCTGGGGAAGGCTTGATAAAAATCCTCACCAATTTGTACAAGTGAACACAGACCCAAACCCTTTGATATTAAGAACAATGAAAAAACAATCAGGTTCTTAAAAGAAGAATTTTAATTAAAGAAAAGTTAAAAGAATCACCTCTGTAAAATCAGGATGGTAAATACCTTACACGGTAATCAGATTCAAAACATAGAGAATCCTTCTAGGCAAAACCTTAAGTTACAAAAAGACACAAAAACAGGAATATACATTCCATTCAGCACAGCTTATTTACCAGCCATTTAAACAAAAGGAAATCTAGCACATTTCTAGCTAGATTACTTACTAACAAGTTCTAATACTCCATTCCTGATCTGTTCCCGGCAAAAGCATCACACAGACAGACAGACCCTTTGTTCCTGCCCCCCTTCCAGCTTTGAAAGTATCTTGTCTCCTCATTGGTGATTTTGGTCAGATGCCAGCGAGGGCATCCTAGCTTCTTAGCTCTTTACAGGTGAAAGGGTTTTGCCTCTGGCCAGGAGGGATTTTATAGCACTGTGGACAGAAAGGTGGTTACCCTTCCCTTATATTTATGACAGCCCCATAATAAAGTAAACCAAAGATGCCTTTCTGGAATATGCTGGGAAGTGATAACCCATGTACTAGTCTTGCCACGGTTTAATTTTTTGGGGGGTACCCCCCATCCACTTAGCCCCACTTTGGTGTATTATCCCAGGAAACAAAACTGACACCTGGAGGTTGCAGCTTTAGAAACATGCACCTCACTGCTTTAATTTGTTCCCCACAATGCATCAAGGATGACTGACTTCTGAAAGGACAGAGTATCAGTTTCCAAATCCAGTTTAAAAAAAAAAAGGTTCCCTGGTTTTCAGAACTCTTCAAAACCTTCCTCCACCCAATCAATTTCCTACCAAGCTCATTCCCTCTGCCTTTAAATATCCATTTTACTTGTCTAGCCTCCTATCCATCTCCTTCATCTCTGTTCTACCAAGTACCTTTCCTCCCATGACTATCATACTTTCCCCCAGTCTCCATCCCTCTTCGCTGACCTTCTGTTTAACCTTTTCCTGCCTGATCATATTGCTTTCTCTCTTTCTTCTCCCTACCAGCTCAATGACTCTTCCTACCGTTCCTCCCTTTTGGTTGCATTCTTCCTTGCAGCCCAGCCATTCACTCCACCCCATTTCCCAATCCATCACCCTCTACCACTCCCTTCCTTCACCCTGAGAGAGTGTGGAGATTATTTTGGGGGGGGGGGGCAGGTTGGGGAGTTAGTGGGGATGGAGGAAAGGGACTGAGCCTAATAGTTTTTTTCAATCCTTGATGTTGGGTTATGAGGCAGGACAAAACTAACGTGGACATCTGTCCACCAGGAGTACCCGTGTGAGGAGTACCAAGTAATATAACACAGAGAACAGGGAAATGATTTCTAGTCTTATAGAGCTGAACTGGAATTGTCCTAAGGATACAGGGCTCAAAGGCTCTGTATCTCACTATCTACTGTCTGAGAAGTCTGTTAAAATCTAATCATGCCCAGATGCTACCCACCCCAAAGCATTTTTCCCATACTGACAATGTAAAAGGTTGTTTAGCAAGATATAGTCCTGAGCAAAGTCTCTCTCCTAGTGATCCTCTCCACTCCTGATTTTGTTTAACTGTTCTACAGCAGTAAGGAAGCCTTTGCAACACTGCACATCTAATGACAAGTAAGAAATAGCACTGGGTAGGGGGAAAGCAGACTGGTGATAAATATGCAGGGGCAACAACACCTGTCCCTTTGGCAGACAGACAATTTGCTATCTCCGGTTCAATCTCCTGCCAGGTTTCCTGTTGTCATCATCCCAGTTGACAATTTCTTAGGAGCACTGCTTTACCTGAGTTCACACCCCTCTTGAGTACAGGATCAAGGAGGCCATATGTATCGTATCTTTAAATACAGCCTTTCCATAAACCATCTGTAGGGAAAATGTTGCTTGGACAATCTGATTATTTGGTTTTGATAGTTTAAAAGTTTATCTCATGTTCTCTAATTGATTTCTTTTCCCTTGAGTTTGTTAACTTTTTACTGAATTTCCTTCACTCTTATTTTATGG
Source organism: Caretta caretta (assembly GCF_965140235.1). Taxonomy (NCBI): domain Eukaryota; kingdom Metazoa; phylum Chordata; order Testudines; family Cheloniidae; genus Caretta; species Caretta caretta. The sequence goes on along the minus strand of NC_134213.1, from coordinate 24,106,735 downwards.
CAGAACTTAATTTTATTTCTTTCAACTCTTCCTACATTCATCCGACATGTCTCTGTTTTTGTCCATCTTATTTCACTTTCAAAGGCTAAGTGGTCTACTCCTTTATAGTTGTTAAACTGGATATAGATTTTATACATAAAATTAGATTATTATAGAAAGTTAGATTATATATAGATTAGCAGTAGAATAAGATTATAATTTAATACAATTTTTATAGATTAGTTAATTAAAGGAGGCCTCTGTCAAGGTCAGTCTAATTAAAGAGATGCTGTCAAAGTTATTAGGCCAAAAAATTGTCCTACCTTGAGTGGCTCCATCTGGAATGTATTTACCCTCTGGAGTCCCACAGAGAGCTTTTTTTTCCTATTAAACAAATGTTCCTTGTTAAATGAAAAACAAACAAGACATGCATCCTCCTGTCACACAACAAACACAACAGCCCAGTGCTGTATGCTGCCCTAGATCTTGTCATAAAAGCAATATCAAGAAGTGGCAAGCCTCAAGAGAAACCAGGTGACGCTTTTGAACACAAGGACTGAAAACAAGGTGGAATTTTATGTTGCGAGGAGATATACATGTGTATGAATAAAATTACATATATTTCTTGTCAGTCCTAAGAAATGGGAAATGTCAGTTCTTGGTTTCCATGCACACGTTTCATAGTGCCTGTTTTTATTTGTGACTGGACTGGGGTGTTTTATGTGTTTTCCCTAGGGGTTTCCCTGACATTCCTGTACTCAAATGGTTTCTATAAATCAGCCTATTTTGCCCATGGCAACGGAAAACCCCAACAAGCTGCAACTGTATATTGCACTCTGCAATGTTCTCCACACTGATGCACTCAGAGCTGCAGAGGAGACCTGCAAGTGACCTTAGGGGGCACTTAAACATTAAAGCACTTTTACCCTGGAAAAAATGACCATATAAAAAGGGCATCATTTTACAAAGAAGATCTTTTTCAGGTGTGTTAGATTCAGAACTGTTTATGTTGGAGACACAAGTTGTTTATCGCTTTGTTCTCCTGAAAGCACTGTCGAGCTAATACAGTTTTGATGGAGAAAGCCAGACACTTTTTCTTCTTAGGCATCATCATTCTTCAAATGAATTACCTACTAAGTTCCAATGAGTTACGCCAGTGCAACTCCCTTTGCAAAGAGGTTGCACAGATGGCAATGAAGACTCAATTAGGCTAATAGACCCATTATTTGGGATGACAATGTACAAGATGGAAAGAACCCAGTGTAACTCGGAGTCCAGTGTAAGTTTGCGGAGATAGTGGGCAGGATTTTCAAAGGAGTCAGGTACCCATTGAAATCTGACAGAACTTAGATGCCTAAATGGCTTAAGCTCCTTTGAAGAAGCTAGAATAAACCTCTTTTTACTTTTGCACTGCAAATATTTGATTTAGAATCATAGAGACCCACCCTGACACCGTTTTTAAAAGAGTAGGGCAGAAGCAGAACTTGCATCCTAGATCTTTTTGCACTAGAGAGAAAAGGTTGGGGGGGATATTGTTTGTTTTTGTTGTGGTGGGGCTAGGAATTCTTTAGGCCTACAACCGTAGACCATTAATGTCTTTCTTTAGACTACAGAAAGGCATATCTCACATTCTGGTCACTCCCGACAAATTAATTAAAAATAAAACAGGTCTAAATAAAAGAGGACACATGGAAACCTTGCAAAATATAATCCATAACAGTACTTACAAAAATCATATCACAGGGCTGGGAAAACATACACAGCACCTAAATTTGGGGTCAAGTGGCAAAAGGACAAAGTGGATTAAACCTAATGGAAAGTTGAGATTGAAGCCTTACTTTCTCCACTGGTTTCTGTTAGAACCTGATTTTTATTTTAATGGAAATTGGGTGTTTTGACAAAATGCAATTTTTCATGAAAAGTGTCTGCATTGAGTGGAAAATTTCAAATTTTCACTGAAAAATCAAACGCATAAAAAGCAAAATATTTGGGGTGAAAATGGAAATGCTTCAGTGTCGATATTCCACTGTGATGCCTCATGGGAGTTGCACTTTGGTTTCTTTATTTCCCCATTTTCCTTTATGGGCTGAGCTCCTGCACTTGTCAGTATCTCCCATAATGCAACCAACTTCCCCTTTCCATGAGGGGAATTCATGGTGCCTCATGGGAGATGCAGTGGGAATCAGACTCATAGATGAGAATGGGAGCATAGGGCACCTGAACTACAACTCCCACAAGGCACCAATGGCAATATTTTCAATATTTTAATTTCTGACCTAAATATGTTAGTTTTAAATTTTGCACTGGAGTTGAAATTTTTCACAGGAACAAAAGCCTATTTTCTTCCTAGCTCTGGTTACACGGCTATACGCTGTAGTAGTAAGCTGCCAAGATAGGTTTCCCAGATGATTTTACTTACATATAAGTAGAATATCACAATGATGGAAAAAGTACAGGAGCCCCAGTAATAACAAAAGAAGGACAGGAGACACTTGATACGGTTTTAATCGGGCTGCAACCTTATCATTAGAAGTCTGGGATTACCCGGCATATATAAGTGTACAGTGCAGTTAACCCTATGTTCATTCAATAATTACCGGGGGGCTTTCTCCTGCCCCCTTCTTTTTCCATCCAGGTCCTCCAGGCAACCCATAGCTGGGCCCTTACCATCCACCCTCCTCTTAGGAGGCTTAAGGTGGGCTATAAGAAAGGGTGGCTGGCTACCTATTGTACCATTCACAGGAGCCCCAATCACCTCCACCACACACACACACCGTTCTGTTCCTTTAACCAACACCTCATTTTTAAGTCCTTTACCAAGCCATATATTCTGTCACTGAATACCTTCCCTCTCTAGTTATCATGCTATCTACCACTCTTTAACTGCTAGGTAAGGATCGATTCTCTAAACATAACTCTACCTTCAAGGAACGGTGATATTCATCTCTTAACTTCTTAATATTGTAAGTTGAAAATTAATTACTTTATTGTCTTCATATATTGGTTCTGCACGATTTGTAATAATTATACTGACCTCTGGATCAGGCATTTCCTGGCAGTTCATGATTGTCTAACACAGAGGTGGGCAAACTACGGCCCGCGGGACACATCCAGCCCGTGGGACCATCCTGCCCAGCCCCTGAGCTCCTGGCTCGGGAGGCTAGCCCCCGGCTCCTTCCCTGCAGACTTACTTCACTGTACCGCCGGCGCAATGCTCTGGGCGGTGTGGCTGCAGAGCCCAGCCTGACCCGGTGCTCTGTGCTGCGTGGCACGGCTGCCTGTCCTGGTGCAGCCTCGCTGCCAGCCACCAGTATTCCAGGCAGCACGGTAAGGGGGCAGGGAGGGGGGTTGGAGAGAGGGCAGGGGGAGTTTGGGCGGTGGTCAGGGGCCAAGGGTATGGATAGGGGTCGGGGCGGTCAGACGGTGGGGAATAGGGGGGTTGAATGGGGGCACGGGTTCCGGGGAGGCAGTCAGGAAGGAGAGGGGGGGTTGGATGGGGCGGTGGGGGGCAGTCAGGGGCAGGGGTTCTGGGGGCGGTCAGCGGACAGGGGTCCTGGGGGGGCAGTTAGGAAGGAGAGGGGGGTTGGATGGGGCGGTGGTGGGCAGTTGGGGAGGGGAACAGTTAGGTCTGGTGGTCCGAGGACAGTCAGGGAGAAGGGGTGGTTGGATGGGGCAGGAGTCCCAGGGCGGCAGTCAGGAAGGAGAGGTGGGTGCTGGATGAGGAGGCGGGGGGCAGTTAGGGGTGGGGGGGTCCAGGGGACCAAGAGAAGTGGGGGTGGATGGGACAGGGGTCCCCGGGGGACCATCAGGGAACAGGGGAGTTGCATGGGGCAGGAGTCCCGGGGGGCTGTCAGGGGGCGACAAGCAGGGGGGGTTGGAGAGGGGGCGAGGGCCGAGCCTTGCCTGGCTGTTTGAGAAGGCACAGCCTCCCCTAACTGGCCCTCCATACCATTTCAGAAACCCAATGCAGCCCTCAGGCCAAAAAGTTTGCCTGCCCGTGGTCTAACAGCTAGGAAATGCCCTCACTTTTGTCCATTATTGCTTATAAACAATAAATAGAATTCATAATAAGGTATATGGCATGCATGGGGAGGAGAACAGAAAAGAAGACAAGAAATGGGAATAGAAGAAAATTAGGTGTGGAAAGATTGAGGTTCTCAGATCATATAAACTTAAAAAAATGGTTTAATATAAAAATCTCATATTACATGTGTTTCCATTCAAATGAAATATCAGTAAATTAAGTTTAATGCTAAAATTAGCAGTAGAGGAGACTTTGGAAGGCAGGTGTGGATCTGTTTAATGAGGTAATAAAAGTGAAAATATGATCAGAAAAAAATCTTCAGAATTTTAGTAAGAAGCTGGGAAATGAAAGTAGTACAGAGGTTGTTAACGTTTGCATAGAAAAATGACTTGAATACCTTTATCTCTTTAATAGTAGAAAGGAAAATGAAAGAAATGAATACAGAAGCTACCAGATGGCAAAACTAAAAATAGATTTTTATGACAGATTAATTTAACCATGGGAATGATACAAGCCTTGTCAGCAGGTTCTGACAGGCACGGATCAAGTTGGATTGGAGCACTCAATGCGTGATATCTTATAACAGGTTGATGAGACAAAGGATAAAGAGAAGCTGGAGACAGAAAACAGGATAGCTTCATACAGAGTCAAAAACCCCCCCAGGCTTTAAGGGCTTGCAAATGATGAAAACCCTGAGAATATTTAGGATGAGTATGACAAAATGTCATTGAATCCAAGCGGTGATGGATACGGCTATTACCCTAACTCGTTCAGACAGGAGTAAAAGCTTGGTGATGCTATGCAATGCTAGTGAAGTAAGAACCATGAAAATAGACGAGAGTTGTGTGGGACTTTGTGAAAAATTATGACAGGAAATATTAATGATCATTTAAGACACTGAAGGGATCATTAAAAAACAATCTTCTAAACAGATGTCAGATTGTTTTCCCATGAAATGGAAAGAAGTTTTTAAGGCTAGAAATAACTGAACAGCGTTATTAAACTTCCCTTTTCATCAAACAAAAGAATATTAAAAATCCCTTCCCACCCACTAACATAAACTACTTCGCATGCAGCCACACCAAACCCCTAATTAACCCTATGTTCCCTCCTCCTTCCTCTTCCAACCTCACTGCCCACACTTACACCAGGGAAAAAAGCCTGGTAGAACAGAAAAGAAAAAGGATACCAGCATATCATAAACTGCCATATAACCTGTTGACAGATTTGAAACAGAAAACAGGGACATCTACTGTGCCATCTGTCATACCTGGAGATATCTGGCATGTAGTTAGGGTAATGTCAGGTGGGAAAACTACAGGAGACATTCTAAGGTCATAGATACGGAGAAAACAGCAATGCTCTGTAGTATTAAGCTGCCAAGATAGGTTTCCCAGATGATTTTACTTATATATAAGTAGAATACCAGAATGATGGGGAAAGTACAGGAGAACCAGTAATAACAATAACAAACAAATCCACTGAGAGCTGTAAAGAACTGTAGATAGGATGAGTGAAAATTGTTAACCAAGTCTTTGGTGTGAGCTTGCAGTGCTGATCCTCTAGCTTGATTGGCACAGCTCCCAGCGGAGAGGTGGTGAACTCCTGCAGTGGGAATTAAGGGTGCCAGGAGGCACTCAGGCCCTGATCCAACAAAGCACATGCATGAATTTTAAGCACATTAGAAGTCTATGGGAATTCCCAAGTGCTGAAGTGTTCTGTTGGATCAGTGCCTCAGTATCTGGTAATCAATGACAGGTATTTAGAACTTAACGTGATGAGTATAATTTCTATGTGGAAATATTTGATATCAGGTGTTAAATCAGGAAGAAGTCAGTGGTGCTATACTAAATTACACCAACTGAGGATAGGGGTCAAAGATCCTCCTATGTATTTACTAATGCAGATATAGAGAAAAATAGCAAGGTGGAAAATAAGAGTGACTTTGTGCTGGATTTGAAATACACAACATACCCATTGGACTTATCAATGGGTATGTTTAGCACCAAGAGATGGAGCTACTATCCTTACTTATCACTCCCAGGTGTACCACCTCCAAAAGTTGCTGCTGCCTGGAAAAAATGGCACTGCAAAGGTTTGTTTGGCCAACGTTTTCAAACCTGGGTGCCTATTTAGGGTCCTAAATTGATAGGTTAGTAACTAAATAAGTGGTAAAAAGAAAAGGAGTACTTGTGGCACCTTAGAGACTAACCAATTTATTTGAGCATGAGCTTTCGTGAGCTACAGCTCACTTCATCGAGAGCTGTAGCTCACGAAAGCTCATGCTCAAATAAATTGGTTAGTCTCTAAGGTGCCACAAGTACTACTTTTCTTTTTGTGAATACAGACTAACACAGCTGTTACTCTGAAACCTAAATAAGTGGTGTTTATTTTCAGATTTGGATCCCTGTTGGCCTCAGTGGGTTGGCTTCCAGCAGGCCTGGGATTAATGAAGGAGGAAATATGGCTCAGAGCCACTTTCCTCTCTCACATGGTGCCAAATATGAGCTTAGTGCAGCTAATTCAGCGTGTATGCATTCTGTTCCTCTCAGTTGGGGACCAGGAGATAAGCCAGAACCCCTATGACTGACCTGCTCTCCAAAGATCCACCAGCGAGTGTTTTGTTGATGATCCTGGTCCACGGACCACAATTTGGGAACCTTTGTGTGACAGTGTGTGAATTATCATCCTGTATCATGACTAAATGGGAAGATAAAGATTTAACATTGGAGAGAAAAATAATTCTCATGGGCAGGGTTTGTGACATGAAACAAATGAACAGAAAACATGAAGACTTGATTATGCTTAGTGTATGTTATTGACTCATTCCATTCTCTTGTCACTGTGTCTCGGGATGCAATGAATGCCTGTAACAAGAGTTGATGGGAATATCTATTTTATAGATTGAAACTGATCATTTTGACCCAGAAACAATTAAGAAGATAAGACCAGTGGTGAGCTGGAGCTGGTTCGCACCGGTTCACGTGAACCGGTTGTTAAATTTTGAAGCCGGTTTAGAACCGGTTGTTAAAGGGGTGGGCAAACTCCGGCCTGCAGGCCACATCCGGGCCTAAGGACCATCCTGTCCGGCCCGCCTGAGTGCCCCTGGCTGAAAATCCCTTTTTAATTTTTACTCACCTGGTGGTGCTCTGGGTCTTCGGCAGGTCCTTCACTCGCTCCGGATCTTCGGTGGCAGGTCCTTCAGTGCCGCCGAAGACCCGGAGCGACTGAAGGAACCGGTTCTTCAGATTTTGGCAACTCATCACTGGATAAGACTGCTATAGTCAAGAAGAGGTCTAGAGAAGGGTGCCAACTATTATAATAGCCAGAGAGTCTCTTACAAAAGCAAAAGGAAACCATTAGGGAATTCCTGGTGTTGCACTGGTCAGAGTAGAACAAATGGCATTTTCTAAGCAAGTGATAACCTTCTAAGTAAATAACTAGATTATTCTGTAAATAGACTATCAATGGAATCCTTTCCTTGAATCCGCAAACTCACTTCCTTGTATTCTGCTTGGATACAGTTATCCAAGCTCTAGAGATCACACTTTTGCAATTCAGTCCTCCTGAGTTACACCAATTAAAATGACTAACCCAATAGTAAGGTATTGTAAGGATGTTTTGGTAAGAGCACATAAACTAGTCAATCTTTTACTGGAATTAATCCATTAATCTTCCATCTGGAGCAATGGCAAAATGAAAATTGAGGTTGGCCCCTTTTGTTGGGAGGAATGGAAATTGGCAGGGCTTGTTTCTTTTGCAGTTTTATATCTGGAGGACTTAAGCGACCTCTGATCTTTCCAAAATGTTTCTAACTCAAGAAGCAATCAATATGTGAGATTTCATGCAGTAACAAGTTATTTGCATTCCTGCTTGCCTAAATTGCCTGAGTCCTCTCCTTTTTCTTTCTTGCACCATCCTCTTCTCTAAATTCTATGTGATATTATTTGGACTCTTATCCAACTTGTACATTTCAATAACATTAAGAGGGATGAGAAAGTAAGTTAAATATATATGTTTTGCTTACAGACAAGGGTAAATTAATTGGACTGTATATCAAAATATGCTGGTGAGGCTAAAGAGAAATGACAATTTAAAATCCTACAATGAATTTACTGGATTCCTGAGCACTTTTTCAAATGTGGTCTAGTGGACAAAGATGTGTGCTGACAGTGGGGAAATCCAGGTAATAATTTGACACAATATTTGACACTATTAGAAGTTGTTCAAAGTGCTGGGTGAAATTCTGGCCCTATTGAAGTCAATTTCACCCTAAATATTAATGTTACAAGTAGCACCCAGAGGCCTCAATAAAGATAAGAGCTATATTCTACAAAGGACAAAAACGTGGTCCCTGCCATTCTAAATGTTGAAGGAATAGTATGCCATCATAAATTACTAGATGAGTCAGAACTATATTTGCTATAAGAGTTTTCAGTGTATGTCAATGATTTTTAGTGGAGAGACATTTATTCAGTATAAAGGTACTGTAGATCCAGGTAATGTAATATATACTTCTCTCCTACCATATTGATGCCACCAAAAATGCTGTGGCCGATCAGTTACAAATCCAGGAAGAAATATTTAGCAGCCTATATGATAAAGATGAGCAAATTATTTCAGATAAAAATAAGAACTTACCCAAAGCTTCATCTTTTCCTTGAGCAAAAAACATAATGAGGGCCAGAAACCAAACCTTTGCTTTCCATGGTTCGATAATGTTTAGCTCTCTTGTTCTGCATGCCTCTGTCTTTTTAAAAAAAATTATTAATTATTATTATTCTGATTCGGATTGAAAGATCAAATGGAAAAAAAGGAGAACCTTAGCATTTCTGACCTGACTGGAAACAGTGAGTACAAGAAATGCAGCAAGAAAGCCAGTTGTTACAAGATTTGCAAATCAAGTGATTTAGATCAGATTCATGTAAGCCTCCAAACTTCTGGGTGCTTATCTAAAGTGAAGCTCTGAAAACTTTCACTCATCACTACTAAACTGGTTTATAGGTCTGGATATTAGAGAAGCTCTCTCCACATTCACAAGGCTAAGTTATTTTATTTCACAGGTCTTACCTGCAAAAAAGCACTAAAATACCTTCCATAACATAGGACCAATCAGAATAGATCAAACTATTGAGCAAATATAAGGTAAATAGTGTTTAATTTGTTTTCCATGTATTTTTCAATGTTTACTTTCCCTTAACAGTCCCCTCATTTCCATCTGGAAGGCTAGAAAGGCAGTTGGCTTCCCAGCAGACACCAACTCTACAATTAACTACCTGGCAGGCAACAAACACTTCTCCTGTTCCTGGAGACTGTGTGTGCCTCAGTGGACAGCATGGTGCATTTACCTATATGCACAGGGAAGCTGACTACAACTGTTGGCCCTTGGTTGGTAGCACAAAGGGTTTAATTGGTTTTGCAACAGTGATGATCCTGTATATGATTAGGCATTAGAAAACACATGGATAATTCTTAAGTGGCAGTTACAGTAATAAATCCAGAATGCAGCCAATATTGCATGGAATATGTTTGGTATTTCTTTGGGGAAAGCTGCCCTAGTTTTATTTGGATGGCACAACACCAACTGGTTACCCGTTTATTTTGAGCACTAACTTTTATCAAGATTTAAAATGTAGCCATTTGAGTATGAAGCACAAGCAACTTGCTTCAATTGTCTTTACGGTGGAATGTCCAGCATAGCCTATAATTTCTGAAAAAAGAAAAGGAGGACTTGTGGCACCTTAGAGACGAACCAATTTATTTGAGCATAAGCTTTCATGACCTACAGCTCACTTCATCGGATGCATGCAGTGGAAAATACAGTAGGGCGATTTTATATACACAGAGAACATGAAACAATGGGTGTTATCATACACACTGTAACGAGAGTGATCAGGTAAGGTAAGCTATTACCAGCAGGAGAGGAAAAAAACCCCAACCTTTTGTAGGGATAATCAAGGTGGACCATTTCCAGCAGTTGACAAGAATGTGTGAGGAACAGTGGGGTGGGGGGGAATAAACATGGGGAAATAGTTTTACTTTGTGTAATGACACATCCACTCCCAGTCTTTATTCAAGCCTAATTTAATGGTGTCCAGTTTGCAAATTAATTCCAATTCAGCAGTCTCTCACTGGAGTCTGTTTTTGAAGTTTTTTTGTTGTAATAGTGCGACTTTTAGGTCTGTAATCGAGTGACCAGAGAGATTGAAGTGTTCTCCGACTGGTTTTTGAATGTTATAATTCTTGATGTCTGATTTGTGTCCATTTATTCTTTTACATAGAGACTGTCCGGTTTGGCCAATGTACATGGCAGAGGGGCATTGCTGGCACATGATGGCATATATCACATTGGTAGATGTGCAGGTGAACGAGCCTCTGATAGTGTGGCTGATGTGATTAGGCCCTATGATGGTGTCCCCGAATAGATATGCGGGCTCCTGGGTTATTGTTTTTGTTGTGTGGTATGGGGTTGCTGGTGAGTATTTGCTTCCTTGCTTACAGACAGCCCCCCCCCCCAACCTGAATCAAATACTCACCAGCAACCACACACCACACAACAAAAATTAATGAATTAGAAAGCACTATGAACCTTGGCTACTCCCAAAGCTTTGCTGACATTCAAAGCTCCTGTTCAGCTTTTCTTAGTTTCCCTTACTTCTCTGAGAATCAGCAGAGCATGATCTGTAGATCCTCTCTAGCTCTGATGCTGGCTTGCCTGCAGATTAGAGAAGAAAAATGTGTTAATATTCTGTGTGGTGAAGCTAAATCACTGGGATGATATCAAGACTAGCAGTAAGTTGGAATTCATTGCTAACATATGCAATATGTTTTTTAAATTGGGGTCCCTCCATATAAAATGTCCCAAAGCACATAAAACAAAAGGTAGAACTTCAGATTACTTTACAGAGCTGGGAATTTTTAGTCTAACATTTCTCATCCCATTCAACTTTGTCCTCTATCTTCTCATTCTTCTTTCACTTCCTTCCTGTAGTATATAGGAATGGTATGTGTGCCCTATAGTTGCACTAAATGTGTTCTATTTTTTAGAAGGCACCTGAACCAAGTCAGAGCAATCAGATGTGTACAGCTAGGCCTGGCGTGTTTGTGTATATTTAGTAAACACTGTTGTTTGGAATCCAGTGGTGCCCCTTTAGTTTTTTCATACTGCTTTATCTATATCTCTATATAAAGAACAAAAGACCCAATACTTTCACCTACCCTTTCAGGTACATTTTCCTCATAGGTTTCCTTTTGTCCTCATCTCACTTGGACACTGCAGCCAGTGTTGTTTTGTAGCTCATCTGTAAACCACACTGTAGTGGGATCTGCAAGGTGGTGTTAACTGAATGTTCAACTTGGGATTTTCAAAAGTGTCAAATAGAGGTAGGAATCCCACTCCCCAAAATCAATGGGAGTCAGGGGCCTAGCTACCTTAGGACTCTGAAAATCCCAGGCCCAGTTTATACTGTATCTTCATTTGCTAGACACATACAATAATACTTCATATTTCAATATATTATATATATGCCAGGGAAAATGCAACATTTTACAAACTATTTCTAGCTTCACCTTTACTTGTGAGGTACAAAAGTATTGTTATCCTCATTTTATAGGTATAGAAACGTAGACATCTGCGCACTTTTGAAAATCCCAATAGGTGCTTATCTACATCTTTAGGCACCTAAATACCATTTAAAAATCTTGTCCTTAAGGTATATCTACACTGCAATAAACACCCATAGCACTGAGTCTCAGTCTTTCTTTAAGGAATCCCAAAAGGGAGTGATGGGCAGCATAGCCCATCCTCTCATTATTTTTTCACCAATAGGCCTAATTTCAGACACACCAATTTTGGTTAATTGATTTCCAGTCTCATGCTATTCTTGTTTACCAAGCTTAATCTAAACACAGTGAGACTTTTTGGTTGGACTAATTTAGTCTTTTTTTTTTTTGGTACTTTTTCGCATCAACGTTTGTTGTAATGTTATTGTGATATCTTACAAACTTACATTCACTTTTTACAGTTAACCTCACAATTAGGATAAATTTGTAGGCCCAATTATGACAACACTGCCTTGGTTCTGATGGTTTTTGAACAGCTGACTTCTCCTTCCCCTAGACCATTAGTTCCCAAACTGGAGGGGGTGCACCCCCCTAGGGGGGCATGAAGAAATTCCAAGGGGGGCACGAGGCTGCCCGGCCCTTGACCTCCCGGTCAGGAAGGCTAGCCCCGGCCCCTCCCCTCCTGTCCACCCTCCTCTGTAGTTATGCCACCACGCGGACAGCATGGCTTGCGCCTGCCCACCTCCCAGGCTTTCCAATAAGCCAGTCCTGCCGCTCTGAGCAGCATGGTAAGGGGGTGGGGAGCAGGAGGACGAGGGGGTTGAATAAGGGGCAGGAGGTCCTGGGGGGGCAGTCAGGGGACAGGGAGCGGTTGGATGGGGCAGAGATTCTGGGGGTCGGTCAGGAGACAGGGAGCAGGGGGGGTTGAATGGGGGGGTCCCAGAGGGGGCAGGGGGTCCTGGGAGGGGGCAGTCAAGGGAAAAAGAGCAGGGGGGGTTGGATAGGGAGTGAGGTCCCAGGGGGGCGGTTAGGGGTGGGGGTCCCGGGATGGGGCACTCAGGGGACAAGGATCAAGAGAGGTTGGATGATGGTAAAGGAGAGGTGGGGGACGAGAATTAAAAAGGGGGCGTGATGCCGAAAAGTTTGGGAACCACTGCCCTAGACTCTGAGGATGGCATCAAATACACCATCCAAGAAATGTTCTACTGCTTCCCACCCCTGTCATCCAACAGCTGCAGTCTCCAGTTGACCGTGTTGCTTGTCTACCACTGTGGAGGCCCATGTACACCAGAATTCCTTGCTCAGTAATAACTCTCCAAGATTAACCTGGTTTCAGATTTTGTTAAGAGTTTCACTCCATCCTATTGCTAGTCCTACTTTCTTGGCCACATTACAACATGAGTAATTAGTCTGTTTACATTTCCCACCAGTTTCTACTGGAGATGTTGTTCTTCACTTTTCATTACAAGAGCACTGTGTTGTGCTGCTGTTGCATTTTCAATGGGTGGCTGCATTTCAACAGCAGGCAAAGTTCTGCACAGAGTCCATGAAGCTCCTATTCCTGCTTCCTTTGGGATAAAAGGTGCTAAATAAAAGTAAGGGACTATAATCCTTTTCATGTAGTGCCTCAGCTACATGGAAAAACTCAGCCTAAGTAGTGCATCCTTACTTTAGCTTTCAGGGTTCTGAATGATAACAAAATGGACACCAAACTGAAAACAGAACAAGTGTGGTGATGGGAATAAATAGGATATTAATCATTCTGTTTTCAGAAAAACAGGTTTGGTACATCTGATGCCAAAAGTGTCAAGCAGGAACATCTGTTAGCTATCTGTCCTTTTTATTGAGCATTTAAAGAAATTAGTCCTGGCAGTCTGTGCATGCAGTCATAATGTGTGAACATCCAGTACATGGAATTGTAGGGTGTCATATTGTCTGTTAGTATAAATTGGTAAATTAATTTACTTCAGTTTAAACTACACCACTTTACATCAGCTGAGGATCTCACCCTAGGTTACAAAGATGCCCAATTCAAATTCAGTGTGCAATTTCCGCTGTCATCTGTAGTCTCTATCTTCAAATTCCCAGATTTCTAGGAAATGAACTCCTTAGCTATTAAAAATGTGGGTTTTCTCTCTCACTATTCACTACAATTGTAAACTCTGATTTATGATGTATAAAAGCTGCTTGTGAAAAATCATCTCCAAGATAAAATTCCCTAACGGTTTTACAGTATACCTTGAAGACAATGCTTTCTGAACAGATTAGGCCATAAATTGATCACTGAGGAAGTAAAGTGGAAGAAAACCACTGAGGTCCATTTTGAGTCTGTCTTGGTTTCGCTGGGCTGGAATTGCTGTGATGTGTCAATTTCAGAAGGGTCAGTAGTGGTTTGGAATAGCATCTTACATGTCTGATACTGTATCACGAGTCACTGGATTTAGCACATACTGCACCAGAAATATCAGAATAGAAAATTAACTACAGTAAGTTGGAAACTTTATGAGGGAATCTATGGCTTTGAGACAGTCGACTGAGTTACATAAGAGCATAACATAAGAATGGGCATACTGGGTCAGACCAATGGTCCATTCAGCCCAGTATCCTGTTTACCGACAGTGGCCAATGCCAGGTGCCCCAGAGGGAGTGAACTTAACAGGTAGTGATCTAGTGATCTCTCTCCTGCCATCCATCTCCACCCTCTGACAAACAGAGGCTAGGGACACCATTCCTTACCATCCTGGCTAATAGCCATTAATGGACTTCACCTCCGTGAATTTATCCAGTTCTCTTTTAAACCCTGTTATAGTCCTAGCCTTCACAACAGAGCTTCCTGCAACAGTGCTAACAGTTCTTCTAGAATAGGTAGATTAACATGACTCTCTGTTTAGAACAGCACTGAACAACTTCTTCCTCTTCAAAACTCTCACTGTCAATAGAATATTCAGCCACTTTACATTGAGGACCACTTCTAACTCACTGGTTTCAGACTGAATCAGCTGATTAGCTGCCCCTTGGTAGGCAGGGTCTGTGTGAGGGCAGAGCACTTTTAGGAACTGTTTCAATGTAATATCAAAAATGATTTTTTCTATTAAGTCCATTTGGTTTTTGAAAAAAAAATCCACACCACCTAGAACAGAAGCTGAAGTGAATAAACTGTCAGTTTTGGAACTGTAACTCCAGTTAGTGATCTTAACTGTTAGGATACATTCCTGCATACCAAGAAAATAGAGACTTTTTTTGCTTACTTATTAACCTAAATTTGGGATATTGCACATTATGTACTATATGTATGTTATAACTTTTAAACCAAACTTTGTACTTTTGCTTGAAGAAACATTCTTGTTTAGGTAAGTACTTGGTAAGGTACTTATTATGATATAATCATACTGCTTCCCAAGGTATTTACTGTACAGCGGATGTGATATTACATTACTTGTATGTTATTGAATATTTCTAAATAAAAAAGTAATATAACTTTGATGCTCTTTTCTAGGATATTAGACCATCCTATTGGGCGTTCCTTAATGTGCAAGAGCACAGCCTGATTGGTTCTTCTAGCCTTTTTTCCTTAGTTGATTTAAACTAGATTGTATTTATTTGCAATTCAGTGAAGAACTTGCATAAAATTAAATCTGTGAGCCTGACTATTTTTCTACAGAATTTAAAAGTCCTTTTGGGAACTGCTTTAATTAAAGAATTAGTCAGGAGAACACCTGTTTAGGTGTACTGTGGTTTTAGTTTGAAAAACACTGATTAAAACTTTTCATTTGACATTAATTTTTTTCACTGCCCCCAAAAAATCTATTGAAAGACAGAAATCAGAAGAGCATGTTCTCTCCCACATGTCAAAAAAGGTAAATCAGATCCTGCATCAGGTATCATTTGTAGCTTTGCTATTAAATATGCATTTACAAAACCGGTAGCATAAGTTACTAAACACAAGCATGTTGTGAGTGACAATGCGTGGTCAATAACAGTGAACACTATTCTGTGTCTGTCAAGTTGGAACTGTAGATCTCGCACCTTTTGGCTTCCACTTATATCAGCGTTGGACAATTGCCCATGACGCCCTTATGTGCGGTACATCAGAAGACAAATTCATTAAACAATTTGTTTGACTCACTTATATTTTTTGAAATCAGATTAGCAGTAGTAATATAAATGATTTTTTAAAATTTAATACATTTAGGTGAAACAGAATGTAGCAGTATTCAACTGCAAAAACTCTATCTTGAAGTAGCATCAGAGTTCTGACTCAAACCTACAAAACCCCAAAAAGTTAGACTAAAATTGCATCCGACGCTTCAGCCTTAACTGGTGCTAGAATGTGAAACTAGTACTTCAGTGCCAAGTATCAGAGCGGTAGCTGTGTTAGTCTGTATCCTCAAAAACAACGAGGAGTCCGGTGGCACCTTAAAGACTAACAGATTTATTTGGGCATAAGCTTTCATGGGCAAAAACCCACTTCTTCAGATGCAAGGAGTGAATCTGTAATTTTCCTGTGAAAAATGTCTTTCTGTGGAAAACTTTGTATTTTTGTTGAAACCCCAAACACATGACCCCAAAAAATTTCAGCTGAAACACACAAAATTTCAATTTGAAAATGCTGACATTGTGTCTCACGGGAGTTGTCGTTAGGCTATTTCATGTCCCCATTCTCCTCTATGGACAGAGTTGCCCAGCTGGATTGTATTTCCCATAATGCACTGTGGCATTTTAGCAAGAGGGGAGATGGGATGAGTCAGTATTTGAATAAGAACTTCAAAGAACACCTTGTAGGTGCTGCAAGAAATTAGTATTGATGATTCAGGAACTCAAGCAAGATGTTAGAGGTGTGCTGTTGCTGTGAAGAGGCCATTTTTTCAATGAGATGTAAAACTAAGGTCTCTTTCATTTGTGGTCATTAAAAGTTGCAGGGTGCTAGCTGTGATTAACTCTAGTGTCCGAGTCAAATTCCAACTCTGATAACTGCATTCTCCCATTCTAATGCTCCTCTCAGAAACAGTTGTATTCTGTTGACACAACTTTATGTTCCACCACAAAGATAGCTCTATTTCCTTGGTGGATGAAGTGATCACAATATTTTCTTTACTTTTTTATCAATGTTTGTAGAACACACTGATGCCCTGAGATGGAAACCACTGGAGAACAGTAAAGTATTATTACTACTTTCCCAATGCAAGAAAGAAATGTGGCAAAACTCCAGTCCGTGCCTATCATGTGATGGGTAAACTGTTTTTAACAGGACCCAGGCATCCAGGGAAATTCTGGGACCAAACAAAACATTGTTGGGTTAGAGAGGCAAGCATGTAAAATAAGACCACAGTTGATTAGAACATTGAATAAGTTAGTGAGAAACCTTGCAGTTGTGCTATAGTTCAGCAAAATTTCAAAACAAAAAGCCTCAGTATTCGTTTGCCCTGGGCTTGCCAACTTTGTGTTAAAAGCCTTAGCAACTCTGGCATCCTGATTCTCACAAGACAAAGCCAATCCCATTGGAATGCAATGATATGCTTACTCTACAGCTTTGGCCAGGCTTCTACATTCATGGAACGCTGGAAATCAGCACCAAGAGCATCTTGCCTGATGCATCTGCAAACAACTGTGATTCCTCTCTCAAACTTTGGCTGCAGCTTCCCTGTAGCATTGCCAGAGAAACGCTCCAAAAAAACCCACCAATCCAAATGGAAAGTTCTGTCCTTAACTTTCTTTTTGCAATGAAATGTCATGGATTCTCAATTTGTTTTGCTACTATGGACATTGGGAGGAGAAAATGTAATCTGTTTTAATTCTATTTACAGGCAAAGTTTGAATGACCTTTTACGAAGAGATCTTTATTGAAACTGTAGTTGTATAAGGAGATTATCTGAAATACAGTAGTAGAATCCAGTACATAGCATAATCCAGTATTTCTCAAACGTGGGGTCCTGACCCAAAGGGGGGTCTCAAAGCTTTTGTAGGGAGGTCGGAAGATGGTATGGTATTGCCACCCTTACTTTTGCACTGCTGCTAGTGGCAGCTGGCAGAACAGCCACCAGCAGCAGCACAGAAGTAAGGGTGCCATGGTATGGTATTTTTGGAAGTGGGCTCATGACAGCCTGAAATATTTTCAAAGGGGGTCCCAGCAAAAAACCTTTGAGAAGCCCTGCTACATCTGAGCTGCAGTTGTAAAGAAGATCAAACTTGTGCAGATATCTAACAACATAATATGGCACCGATCCTGTGAAGACTTATGCACGTATTAACTTTATCTATCAAAGCCAATGGAATTCCTCACAGGACTAATCAAGTGCCTAAATCTTTACAGGACTGGGGCTATGGTGAATTCTGAAATACATCTGCCTAAATTCCACAGCTAGTCTTTCACTTCTGGAGAGCTAAAGTAAAATTCTACTTTTGCTAATAAACAGAAAATCGATTACGGATCGTTTTCTAGTTCCCATTTGTGTTTATTCCCAGACTACTCCATTAACAAGGCCTGCTCTGGAAAATAGCAGAGCTGTACTGTGTGTTTTAGGTGCACTGCATTCATCATCCTCACTGGTGGGTACTAAATTCATATGCAACTGAGGTTTTTTTTTTACAAACACAGAGAAGTATAAAAACATCCTTTCAAACAAGACATAACTTTGCTCACCAAGGCCAAAAGGTGTGATCCTACCCTTTTTTATTCTGAGACAACAGCAGATGACCATCGAGGGAACAAAGGAAGATTTATATTTACATTATTGTGATATATTTCTTTCTTTCAGTGTAGGTGGATTTTTGTAAAAACAAACAAACAAACAAACCCCTGACTTCTAATTGCTGCATTTCTCAGAGCAATAATGGTCAGACATAAAAAGACTGATATCACGAGGGGTGAAATCTGGGCTCAGGAGAAGTCAATGCTATTTTTGCCATTGACAGCTTTAGGGCCAAGTGTCTAAAATGAGTGATAAATGGGTACAGATAAGAGGTAGGCATTGAACCCATTTCTGAGCGAGGAGTAAAGTGCACCATTTGGAGAATTTTGGACTTCCTCGAGAAGTGAATATTTGAACACAAAAAATCAAGACTATCTGAAGAAGGCAAGCATTTTAAAAGCAAAAAGAAAAGGAGTACTAGTGGCACCTCAGAGACTAAATTGGTTAGTCTCTGAGGTGCCACTAGTACTCCTTTTCTTTTTGCGAATACAGACTAACACGGCTGCTACTCTGAAACCTGTCATTTTAAAAGCAGTGCCTCTGATGGGAGAAAACTTTCTATGAGGGTTTTCTTGTAGGTTATTTTTTTCCCTCATCCTGACTTTTTATGTGGAAAAACAAGCTGCGAGCACAATGTTTATAGTAAGTATAGTTTTACAAGACATTAACACAGCCTCAGAGAGTGAAAAGCTTGAGAGGCTCAACAGCAATGGAGTGGAAACTGCTCACACATCTCAAATAAAGGGAGATAGTTTAACTCTGACCTGCTGGGGAGAAATGGCCTTTTTCTAGAGTTGGGACTCAGGAATGCCTTGAGTTTTGCAGATGAACTGTGAAAGCATGTGTTAAAGTAAAAAAGGAAAATCTTTTTTCAAAATGGTCCTATGTTTTACTTCACATAGATCCACTACTCTCTAAAAACTGTGAGCTCCACTGAAGTATCAATGAAAGTTCCAGACACAGCTTAAGGAAAGTATGCGGCTCACAATTTTGGGGGTGGGATAATCGATTTTTAAGTTGCCCAATTCTCTCCACCTGCACCAACCTTATTTTTTTTAGACCCCAGCCCTTCTGAGTTCCAAAAGTTTCAGATAAATGTGTGTGTTGGGGGGGGGGGAGGAAGTTGGATGGTCATGGGGGTGGGTTCCCTTAGTTCCAGTCCCACTCCAGCAGACTGAGGCTGGAACCAGAAATCCATGGATCTTATGAAAGCCAGCCTGTTCTTTGTGAAGTTTTTAATCCAATTTTTACAAACTTCTGAAGCTTGCATACAAATTTTGGCTACTGAACCAAATTCCAAAATTGTTGAATTTCTCTCATCAAGAAATAGTATCTAGTGTCCATTGACAGATAAATTCGTGTCTTCAACGATATTAGGGCATGCTCTACCCAGGAAAAAAATATTAAATTTTCTATACTGAGTTCTGTTTCTATACTGTTTAATTGTTTTACTTGAATATGAACTTTTCTAACTGTTCTCTTGAGTAGGAAATAAATTGTGCACAGGCCACAGGAAATCTCATGTAGATTTCTTTAGGTACCTATCCTTCCTTCAACCATCTTTCTTTAAAGGGGTTCACAGCTCTGCCATCTCAAGGCTCTTTATAAAAATAGAGTGAATACTATAACCCAGATTTTAAAGATGGAGAAACTGGGGCCTGGCTCCTTAAAGGTATTTAGGTGCCTAACTCTCCTTGATTTTAATGGGAGCCAGGCATCTAAATACCTTTGAGGATCTGGGCCAGAGAGCACAGCCAGAAAGAAAAGCCAAATCTGCACTCTCCCTGCTCAGGGCCCTGGCCATTAGACTCCAGCTGCACTGTGCCATGCACAGCATGGTGTAATTGAGAATTCTGGTTGAAGAAGTGAAAAATGGCATGAACATCTGAAAGCTACACAGCAATGTAACTAACAGCCGGTGGTGTGTTTAGCATATGCTCATGCAAACTACAGCAGTGGGGGGGGGGGGGGCGGAGAAAATACCTTCCCTGACTCTTACGTTATTGAACATTGATAGAAAATTATGGAGGAAAGTGGCTTTTCCGCATTACATAGAAATCTCAGGCATTTCTGCAGTATGTGGTTGCTCCGAAATGTGTCACACAGTGTACATGAACATACACTGAAAAAAGATTTCCCTGCTAGTTCAAGTGATATGAAATAGTAAATATTAGCTGAGATTAACTGGTTAAATGTTAATAGTGTTGTACTACAAAGGCTTATTTCCACCTTGAGAGGACAAGAGCTTAATTTAATATAATAATAGCTCAGTTCCTCAAAGCTCTGCACAGACACTAGCCAGTTAATCCCCCCCGGCTAGCACTTGCTAAACTATTTCGTTCCTTCCACCCACAAACTTTTGACTGCAAAATCTGCAGCCAGGTTCAAAACCCCACTTTAGGGCAATGCCTGGATTTTAGCAGCTCCCTCTCCAGCTGCGTAGAGCTGCACCCTGCGCGCCTCGCTATTAGGCTCTCTGGAATAGCCACCCACCTTGCTACACCCTTCTGTAATCACAATGTCCCTCAAGCCGAGGGAGGGGAACTGCGCGTTGGCAGGTGAGCGGTTGTTTGCAAATAACAAACAGTGGTTTCAGTCCAGTGAGCAGTTGTTGACCTACTTGCTACCAAGTGAAGCGAGACAGGAGGTTAAAGCCATCCAGCAGCTCCCCCCTCTCCCCAGCCTACAACTGGGGATCATTTGTAGAGCGCCTACCTTTTCTCTTGCACTTGGCAGCTCCTTATCCCAGCAGGGAAACAATAGGCAGCAGCCTGCTTTCTTAGCGCCTGACAGCCGCCCACTCCTACCTGGGAGCTGCCTGCTCCTACACTAAACCTCCCCCTGGATGAGTTGCTCCTAGGAGGTAAGCAAGTTCCCTTTGCTGAAGTTTTGTTCCTCCCTTTCCCACAGCTGAGTGGCTAGGTGGGTGTGAAAGTTACCAGTGATCATCAGAATCCAGAGGGGCTGCAGGAGGTGAGGATGTGAAACGCTGGGGCAGGCTGAGACTGGAGCAGGAGAAAGCGGCAGGCTCCTTATAATTGGAAAGGGGGAGTGTGGGGGTCTTCTCCCTGCTTGTTGTCTGCCCCTGCTGCGCCCACAGCCTGAAGCTGGAAGGCTGAGGAGCGGTTGTTTGTACTTGTCACTCTGTGTCTTGATCTTGATTTGTCTATATCCCCTGGTTATTGCTTGCTGCAGCTTAATTATTTCCTACATCTGAGAAGCCACACATCATAAACTCAGCAGGGATCGTGTTAACATTAATCCTTGCAGTGATGAAAGGCAAACAGGCAGCGTTTAACTGTGAACCAGTTCTTCCAGTACAGAGGGAGGTGCCTTATTCTTCCAGCTATTAGGAGAGCTGGCCTAACAGAGAGTTTGTGTTCTGGTGTTGGGGGGTTTTTTTTGTGTGTGTTTTTTGCAAAATCTTCACCGAAAGATTGACCTTGGTGGTGTTGGGGGAAAAAATTGAAATTTTAGCTCTAACTTACTATAGCATCAAACTAGAAGACATAGGCCCTGGCTCAAGGGAATTACAATAGGAGGCCCTGATCCAGCAATTGGGTCTTTGTGGGTGGACCCTGGGAGTTTCTGTGCTGGTGTGTGTGTGTATCGAGGGGCCAGTTGTGTAGCTGGGCTGTAAAGGCCCAATTCTGCAAACACTTAAGCATGTACTCAACTCTATTGACTTCAAAATCTATTTTACTATTTGGCGGTGGGGGGAAAGACACCCATATCAACAAGTCTCTAACTTGAGAAATGGCCAATTAAGACTAACGATACAAAATGGGGAACGGTGAGAGAGCTGCACATATTTTTTTTAAATCCAAACAAAATACAGTACTAGTGGGATACTGCAAGCACTCCAGACAAAACTGTGAATGTGTTTCACTTTCTCTATCATATCAGTTCTGCAAGGCCCTGTATATTTGTGGGAGGATTTAGGAAAATATATTTTTAAGATTCATTTCAAAGAGTTACATGTACGAGAGAAAGGAGTATGGTAGAGAGGATCAGGCTCTGTTCCCAGTAAATCTGTACTCTGGGGCAATCCCACCACTTGTTTTTTTAAAATTGCCAGCTATTCAGTTATAGTCCTAACACAGAACTGGAACAGTGTGCCGCAATTTTAAAATATGTGATTTTTAGGTAAGATCTGTGCGGTATTTGATACTGCATGGGAAGATGATTTGTACCAATAGATAGAGGGCTTGTCTTCACTATGGGGGTAAGTCGACCTAAATTATGCTACTCCAGCTAACATGAATAACGTAGCTGGAGTCGACGTAGCTACGGTCGACTTACCCCGAGGTTTTCACTGCGTTGCATCAACGGAGACGCTCTACAGTCGATTTCCCTTACCCTTCTCAGGAAGCTGGAATACCGGGGTTGATCAGAGAGTGCTCTGCAGTTGATTTAGAGGGTCTTCACTAGACACGCTAAATCGACCCCTACTGCAGCAGTGTTGATCTCTCCGTAGTGCAGACCAGCCCAGTGTACCAAACTGTTGTCTTATTCCAAAACTAGTATTATTTTCTTCATTAGTATCATGTGTGTCCCATAGATGCTTTGATGAATGGAACTTGTTTTCTAAGTAAAATAGAGTAGTTTAACAGTCTACCACCATACAAAATTCTTCTAAAAAACAAGAGTTCAACATATGCTAACCAGTTTTTTGTGTACCAAGATGTCATTATTGCCAAAACAATGAACTTGTAAAATTCACATGTTCTGTGCAGAAGCTGATAGATTTTTCCATGCCAGAGTAATATGATAGTGGGCCAAATCCTGGGCTCCTTACTCAATAAAAATTTGGACTGAGTGCTGCTTGCATAAGGTGGAGAGGATTGGGACATGAATGTGATACTGATTTCTCATTGATCCATAGATGTGCGGGGGGGACGGGACGGGACAGGCAAATGTTGTTTTTTGGAACTGTGAGGAAAAACTATTTTTCTGGTAGGTAAATTTTGAACCTAATAAGGTTGAAGTAATGTAGCATATGTTCCCATGGCTTGTGTGGTAGAAAAGCAAAATGTTACTACAAAAATGTTATTTATTAATTATACGGTGCCGTAAATGTATTTGGCACTATATGCTAGGTAGAGTGTGCCAAACAAAATACAATGCACCCTTTTATAACCCAATCATGTAGCTGGACATCTATTCTTCATGGGAGGTATACCTTTGAGATAGGCTTCCAGGCCTCTTTACTTTCAATAATGTGTGTCTGAAGCAGCCTCTGAAAACAAATGTCAATACATGTATGACTGGTGACATGCATGACATTTCACCATGGCTTGTTAGCATAAATTGTAGTTGCTAAGCAACTTTTTAATAAATTCAGATTAATCAATGACAGATTAATTTGAATGGCAGCTGGAGTGGCTCAGGACTCCTGAAAATCAGGCCGCTTCTTTTTAGGTGACTTGAAAACTTTGACCACTGTCTCCAGGTGAACTGGATGACTCATTACACGTTCATTATTTTCTTTAATAACTGCAGCCATGTGGTTTGTTTGTTTTTTGGTAGTAAAATAATAAATAAATTGCATTTGGCCATAGGGTACTTGGCTGCTATGATTTACTATTTGCCATCCTTTTTACCTTAGATTTTGGTGATTTTTCTGTGCTGTGGTTTCACCACACTTGCTTGCTTCAACCTGCATTCATGTGATACTTTGAATCATTTCATCCTATCCCTTGCTGAAGACGGCTGGTTGTTCCATAGGTATGATTACTTCTTGACTGAGAGTAGTGCTTTTGAAGCCTGATAAGGAACCATGTGACTCAAAAACCTCGTTTGGAATATCTGCCTTTGCCCCTGCTTCGGGTTAAACACCATCACCTTATTTTGTATCACTGTTCTCTAATGGCAATTGGACACTAACCCTGGGAGTTCTTTGTATCTTTACCATGAGTCTCGGCAAGGTCAGAGGAGTGTCATTTCAGTGCTACTACACATCGGTCGGAGGAGCATGAACAGATCTTTGATTTGTACTTGATTGCCTCTAAGCCCAGTGTCGATATCACCTTTTCTGAACCCTTCTGACCAGTCTTCTCAGTTCTCATTTACAGTTGTTTAAATGGCTGTTACTGTCACTATATTTATGCTCATAACTTTGAGTGTCACTCATCACAAATTGTTTCATCTTCCATTTTGCTCATGGCAAGAAATTACTTGGATAATTGTAAGCCGTTTTTTACCAAACTGGGCAAAGAGGTTACAACTTCTGTGTGTCCACAACAATAGATAATATGGGCAAAGTTTTAAAAGCTGCCTAAATCACAAAATTTTTGAAAGTGACTTAGGCACCTAACTCTTATTGATTACAAATCTGGTCATAAGTCACCTGAAAATGGAACTTGGAGTCCTGGTAATTTAGGAACTTTTAGAAATGTTACCCTACAGCTTCTGTGGGGATAACTCTTGTAAATGTTCATTTTTGTTTTTCACCCTTTGGGAAGCTGCATAAAGGCCTGATGCTGCATAACAAGACAAATTATGAGTGTGAATCTTTATGAGCAGGTGATAATGTGAACCACATAAAAATATATTGGGGAGAGAGAAACAAAAAGATTCTTGGGCTGCTGAGTTACAGAGAATAAATGAAGTATAAAAGAGATGGGATATCCTTGGTTGCTTTTCTTCCTGGACACCATCTACAAATAAACCACTAATGGGAACTTTTATTCTTACGTACATTGAGGCTATCTAAGTATTCCTAGAGCATAAATGTTAAAACATTTGGAATGTTATAGGTCATGAAAGAACAACCGTATTTAAGATTTCCTCTTCTCTTACAACTTTTCTTCCTATGTCTGCCTTGTCCATTTGTCCTAGGGTATGATCCAACTCCTAGGGAAGTCAATGGAAAAGTGGCTTTTTGCTTCAGTATGGGATCAGGCCTCTGCTTGTGTCAAGGTTCCTTCCCCACTCTGAACTCTAGGGTACAGATGTGGGGACCTGCATGAAAGACCCCCTAAGCTTATTCTTACCAGCTTAGGTTAAAAACTTCCTCAAGGTACAAACTTTCCCTTGTCCTTGAACCCTATGCTGCCACCACCAAGCATGTTAAACAAAGAACAGGGAAAGAGCCCACTTGGAGACGTTTTCTCCCCAAATTATCCCCCCAAGCCCTACACCCCCTTTCCTGGGGAAGGCTTGATAAAAATCCTCACCAATTTGCATGTGTGAACACAGACCCAAACCCATGGATCTTAAGAACAATGAAAAAGCAATCTGGATCTTAAAAGAAGAATTTTACTTAAAGAAAAAGTAAAAGAATCACCTCTGTAAAATCAGGATGGTAAATACCTTACACGGTAATCAGATTCAAAACATAGAGAATCCCTCTAGGCAAAACCTTAAGTTACAAAAAGACACAAAAACAGGAATATACATTCCATTCAGCACAGCTTATTTACCAGCCATTTAAACAAAAGGAAATCTAGCACATTTCTAGCTAGATTACTTACTAACAAGTTCTAATACTCCATTCCTGATCTGTTCCCAGCAAAAGCATCACACAGACAGACAGACCCTTTGTTCCCCACTCCCCCCAGGTTTGAAAGTATCTTGTCTCCTCATTGGTCATTTTGGTCAGGTGCCAGCGAGGTTATCTTAGCTTCTTAACCCTTTACAGGTGAAAGGGTTTTGCCTCTGGCCAGGAGGGATTTTATAGTTCTGTATGCAAAAAGGTGGTTACCCTTCCCTTTTCCTTTTGTGACAGCTTGGAAACGGGTTGGTTTTAGTGGTGAGAGCAAAAGTCTGTGTATATCTTGGTTTTATTCCTGACTCACCCCTGTGGCCTTGGGCTACTGGTTTCCTCTCTCTGCTGCCCTTTACGGTCCATAAAATGGAAATAGTTATAGCCACCATCATGGGGTGTTTTGATATCATCAGACTGCAACCCTGGGACCTGTTGGTACCAACTGGCAGAGGACACGGGAAGCACAGTGTTTTACAGTGGCATGTGAGGTCTCTACCGAGAACCAGTAGCCCACTGGTCATCATAATCATTGTGAAATGTACGTACGGATAATATTTAAGGACTTATATATGTATACTAAAAATATGTTCTTAAGGTCTTGGAGTTACGGCAGGTCACCGGGAGACGACATACCTCCTGCCTGAAAGGAACATTTCCAAGGTAATGAGATCTCTTTCCTGTCTGGTCATTTGCGAACTGTATGCCTCACAATGTAGGCCTACTTGCGTATGGAGCCAGAGGCCGAATGAAAGATTGCAAAATCTACAAGAGAGGAAATTTACAGGATGAAACAAATAGCAGGGTGTGTGTGTGTGTACTGTTTCTGAGTAAAGACAAATAATTGTTATATATTGGGGGTGCAAAGAAATATGCAGGATTCTTCACTGTGGCTGCAAACTGACAGTGTGTTTGTTTTATGAAAGAAGGGTCACAGAGGGCCATCCGATGAAGTGATCTGTAGCTCATGAAAGCTTATGCTCAAATAAATTTGTTAGTCTCTAAGGTGCCACAAGTACTCCTATTCTTTCTGAGGGCTTGGCAGTAAAGCATTGAAAGGGTTTTTGGTGAGCAATACAACGTAAGACATGAGAGTATCTAGTTAATTAAGCTTAGGCTCTAGAATGCATGTTATGATTTTATTTTATGTGTAACCATTTGTTTCCAAGGCTTTGACTTGCTATCGCTTGAATATCTGTGCTTTGTTAAATGAAGTTACGTTAATAGTGAAAGTAAGTCTATCTGAGTGCTGTGTGCTAGGCAGAGGCGTGACCTGGGTTGTACTGTTTGTTTGTTTTTGGAAGCAGCGAGTCAGTGAATATTGCAAGAGGCTGAGGCTGACAGTGCAGGGAGACACTCAGAAGGCCCAAGAGTTGGGGTCCGTGTGCCAGTCACTAACCTGTAGAGTAACAGTGAAGCCTGTGCGACCTAGAAGGGAGGGCTTGTGTTGCCCATAGTCGGTAGAGTTGCGGAGCTGACCTACGTCTGGTTCAGACAAGGCTTGCTCACGCTGAAACTCCATGAAAGTGCTATTGTATGATAGGAAAGAGTCAGTTCAATATAACTTGACACCAATAAGACTGTCATCAGGTATAGCAGCACGCAGAAATCAGAAAACAGATTTAAAGACTGGGACTGGGAAAGTCTGTCTGTAACAAAGATTAGCTAGTGGTTTATGCTGCATAATGCTTATGCGAGGCTACTGTTAGGGCCTCCCTTTTGTTGTGTAAATAACCTCAGTACATATGTCATAAGACCTAAGCAGTGTGCGACAGTGTCATTATCCCCCTTTTACAGGTGAGGAGACTGGAACACAGACATCCAAGTGACTTGCCCAGGAGGCCTCTGGCAGAGCCCAGGTTTGCTGAGTCCAGTCCAGTGCCCAATTCCAATTACTCTAAAAACTTACAGAGTTGAATAGACAATAACACTATCTCAATAGGTTTCTTAAATTATCTAATGGAACTCTGAGTGTGGAAGAGGATATAACTGCCTATAAAATATTACAGGTTGGCTCATTAAATTGTATGGCAAGGTTACAACTTTCTATTCATTTCTCTATGATTGTTTTCATCAGTGTTCAGTGGGGTGATTCCAGCTGTGTAATCATGCAGATGAGAGCAACATTTGGTTTAGCAGCTTTGCAGGGATAAGCTGAATCTGTTGGCTAAGACTCATGTTTTTATTTTAACTTTTGTTGTCGTAATTGCTTTTCTGGAGAACTTGCGGGAAAAAAAATTGGGTTTGGGGTTGTGTTCCCCAGTACATGCAATTTTAAACTTTTTATAGATCCAGTGCCCACTGAAGTCAATCTGGAAGACTTCTGTATACTTCAATGGACCTTAAGGGCTAAATTCATTCTTGGGGTTACTCCACTGCAGTCAATGTAGTTACATCAGGGATGAATTTAGTCCTACTGCATTTGACTTTCACACGTATTCAGGGAACAGCATAACCTGTTCACCACCCTCCTTTAAACATGTAAGATTTCTTGAGCTGTAAAATGATACCCCTATAAGCAGTTATTTCATTCTAATGAAATAGAAAGGGACTATTGAAGGGACTATCCTAGCCTTCTTCTCCCTGAGTAGTCCTTGCATATTTGATAAAGTGAATAATAACCACTCAAACTCAAATGATGATGTATTCATCTAACATCATTCCCTTAAAATACAGATAGCCCCTCTTAATATTTCTTTAAATTACTTGATGGCTGTGTACATCTGACACATTATTACATGGATGAATGACTTCTTCTAACTTATTTTGGTGCCTACATTTATATCAATGTTTGTTACAGAAATAGTCAAGACCCTTTCACCGTGAAGGCTTTTTGGAAAGCAACTCAGTATTGTGAGAGAGAACCTATTTGTTTTCATTTTAGACAATGGCACTAGCAAACTGGAACTTTTCTTTCCTTATGCACATGGCATATAGATACATGAGCATTGAAGTAACATAGAAAATGTGTGGTGCCAGACTGAAGCATTGACAAGTGAAACATTGTGCTTTTATCAAGTGACTGGGTGTGTGCTTCTAAGACACACCTATGGGTAAGCAGTAAGTGAAGTTTTTGTATCCATTCAAGCCATGACCTCTGTTCAAGCTGCCAGAAGTTATGACAAAGGGTTTTGAGAGTCTGTACTGGGCTGAAGCACTCTTGCATCTTTAACCCAACAGAACTGTTTCTGGAGGATTCTTTGCCTAGTGCAGCTTCCAAATTAAAAGAGGAAAGGAAAATGAGAAGATCACTGCAATATGTTTGGATGTCTCTCCTTAGATTTTGCTAGTTAACACTTTATCTTGTAAAAGCACTTCCTTGGCTGTCTGAGAGATTCGACTGGAGGTTTTGAGTCCTGTAGATACGTAGCATGAAGTATTTTCCCCATTTGTTCTCCTGAAACCTGTTTAGTGATAGTGGAAAAGGTTAAGATGAAAGAGGTGCATTTTACGATCAGTATTTGCTTTGAATATATAGATCAGTGTTTGAGTATTTTCTTTTCCTGAAATGTAGCCAGAGCCTTCAAGGTGCTTAACCACAAGCATTATTAGCAGCCAAGATTCAGGGTGCTGGATTCTAAAATCTGTGCGATGTACACCTCCTACAAACAGCCCTGAATGGAACCCAGTGTGCTGAGCTCTTTTGAAAAATATTCTTTGACTATATTATGATAGTGCTTAGCAGCCCCGTTATGTTAGGCACTATACAGACACCTAGTAAGACAGTCTGTGCTCCCAAAGAGCTTACAATCTAAGCAAACTGAATAGACAAAAGATGGGAGGGGAAATAGAGGTGCATTTTGAAATTATTTGCTGAATATTGCTCAGCAGGTCGGTGGCAGAGGTGGGAATGGAACCTAGGCCTTCCAAGTCTCAGTCCAGTGCCCTATTTGCCAGACCACATTGTCCATCATCAAAAAGATGTGTCAGATTGTGGGGGCTAAACTGCATTGAAAAGTCTTCCAAAGAGGACTGAAGTTAGAAGAGGAAGCTGGGAATCTGGATTAGAGGGTTCTATCCGAAGAGCTTTTACCAAGTGAATTAACTTCTCTATTAACTTCAGCTATCCTTCTATAAAATAATATTTTTTTCAACCCACAGCTGTTTTAGGAGAACTGCTTTTAAGCATCATGAGCTTCATGTGAATTTACACAGTCCCTTCTACACACAGTATTTGGATAGTAAACCAAATACTTTATTCTCTCTATATAAAATGCCTTATATCCAAAGTTTTCAACATGAAGCCTAGAATATTTTTTCCTATTTGGTCAATATTAGTACCATATTTCATATTGGTGTGGAAATAATCCTTGCTTTTAGAAAGAAGAGGGCTGGATTTGGTGTCATCAATTACATGTTTTTAAGAGGATAGAATAAAGGTAAAGCTCATCAGTGTAGGAGACAACTTTCTTGGGGGCTGATCTGAGACTGTGGACCTAAGGAACACAAACTTTACCACCTTCTACTCCCAGTGCATGGTACATTACTTGTGGTTTCTAACGTAAATACATAACAGCAGGTATATTTATCCCCCCCCACCCCCAAAAAAGACCTCTACCAAAACAAAACTCTCCATTGCACATGCTTCTCCCCCTGAGCAGAAGATGAAACACCTCACCAAACAGCATATGGCATGTGCCGAATGCACTGCAGGAAGGTGCTCAGACACTATGGCGATGACTGCTGTATCAGAACCTCAATATAACTGAGATCTAATATGGAAGTGAGGTGAATACTGGAGACAGAAGCAGAAATGGAGATGGATTTTATACACGGTCACTGTGCTTTTTCGTTTTCTCATAAAAAGTCAATGTGAAGTAGCATTCTCTGCTTCCTGCATCTGTTGTAAAAACCTTGGATGGAACGTCTCATTTGCACTCTGCATCTTCAGGCAAAAATTAATTGTATGTCAAACCACATTTTGTGGTGGTGTTCAGACAGAATTATTCTTTGGATTTCTTTCTTTCTCTTCCTCCTACCCTTTGGCAGCATTGGCAAGCCTGCTATGAAGGCAGTAAGCTCTAAAGACCTAATTCCTCCTCAGCTAAGCTAGTGTAAAAATCAGGAGTAATTTGCAAGGAGTCAGTGTAGTTATACAATTGTTATGTGGAGTGTGAGTGGGAACAGAATAAGGCCAGCGGTTTGGACAATATTTAGGTAATGACTTATACTGACTTACTGACAAACACCTGTATTTGTAGTGACCGCTATCTTTCTTATTAAAGCATACTTGCCTATATGTATTGGAAATGATGTACAAACAAAAAGTAAAACATTGTTGTGAAGTTATTTAGTGAGTTTCAAAATTACTGGACCAAATGCAAACAGAATCTAAGCTGGCATATTTACATTTTTCTTGGGGCCCTTAGTTTATAAATTACATTGGTAAGTGAGCATGAATTTAAGTTGATGTGCATCTTCAGTCTCTGTACTAGAACACCAGACTGAGCATTCAGAGACTTGACTTCTATTCCTTTCTGCCACTAGCTTGCTGTGTAGACCAGGGGCAAGTCATTTCCACTCTGTGTGTCTGTTTTCCTTACTATCCTTTACCATTTTATCTGTTTAGACTGCAAACCCTTTACGGTAGGGACTTTCTCTGTGTGTTTGTACTGTGCCTTGCCTAGTGTGGCCCCAACTTCAGTTTTGGCCTTTAGGTGACAAAGTAATACAAATAATCTCTGATTTTGGCCGCCTGAATCTGCGTCCCTAAACTGATACATTTTGCATGCCAAGGAACCAGAAAAAGCTGTAAGCTAAAGAAAGGCTGAACTGTTTTTATTTGCATCCTGCTGTTGGTTACTTTTTATCCTACACTCTTCTACTGCAGCCCTGTGCATATCAGTCACAGCGTTGTAGAGTCCTATGGACTCATTCGGCCAAATTCAGAAGAAATGTGTAAGGAAGGGAGGAAGATGGTTACATGTTGGTAAACTGATGGTAATTTAAATACTGTAAGTCTGTTCAGAGAATTTTTTTTAATTGGTGCAATACATTCATTGGTGAGGCATGAAGGTAAAAATTACACCAGGGTAAACTTTCTAGACTGAATTAGGTTCTCTTCTAAATTTGGCCCCTTAGCATCTTTTTCGTTATCACAACTAATTCCATTAATCTTAAAATGGGTTTGTAGCATGTTGCTGAACCTTTAAAATCACAGTGTGCTCAACAGGAGAAAACAAACAAACAGCAAACCCCCAAACTTCCTGCTAGAGCTGGTCAAAATTTGTTGGAAAAATGTGGACAAGTTTGAGATGAAATTTTCCCAACTGTTTCCCCTTGTTTGTTAAAAATCTATAGAGCTAGTCAATAAACTTTATTTTCAACTTTATTTTCAACTAATTTTTTTCCAAATAGCTTCACTTGCCACATGCTTTGGAGTCTTCACTAAATGCTTAGACCTGCTAGTCATAAAAAAAACTCCAGAAACTATCTAAATCTGCCCAGTATTTCCAGTAGTGATTTTTGGTGGTGTTTATTAATCTAATTGGGACACTAAAATGATCCCCCTCCCCTGTATTTTAAAAACATTGGGATGTGCTTCTTCTGTCACTTTGGCTTTCGGTGGGTGTATGTAATAAAAGTACATTGTTAGTTTGAGTAATGGCTCATTGATTGGTTGTTTAATGCCTTTTTAGGCTAGAAATGATTTTCACCCTACTAATTTGGTTCTGTCCTATTAGGAGACATTCTTTCTCTGCCATGTTTAGCAGATTGCTGAAATTAGCCTGGCTATATTCTGTTGAACAACAGTCACATCTTCAAGTTGTCAAACGCCTGGTCTTGCCAAAATGTTTTTGTATCTGCCCTAGTTTCATCTCATTGATAATGTCAGCACAGCTCTGAGAAGTGTTTGTTACTTAACTGCAGCTTTGAGACCAGGAGGGTTAGGTACACAATGTGTTATTTGTAACAGCTACTAAAATATAGGCTGTTGTTTCTTTTGATTTAAAAAAAAAAAACTTGTTTATGGAGGCATAGATTAAAAAGATTGAACCGCAGGGAAGAAGTGGAAGGCTTCCCACATCAGATCAAATCAAATCAAATCAGAGGAGAATTATATTTAGTCTACTGACTTTAGGGTAGAATGTAATGTTGGTGTAAACTCTGAATCTAAGCCCTGATTCAGCAAAGCATTTAAGGAGGTCTGTAGCTGGAAGCATGGGAGTAGTGATCCCATCCTTATTCAGCAAATCATTGAAGTGAATATCTAGTCCTTTGAAAATCCAAGTGTAAGCTTTTGCTTAAGTGCGTTGCTGAATCAGGGTCCTACTCAGTCCTAGGAGGGAGTCAAAAGTCATTACAGTCTTAGTTGTTCAGCAGCTTCTGTAAGAGATGGTGGTGGTCGTAGTCTGGTTCCTAGTAAAGAGTTGTTGTCACCATCAGAACTGGTGCTAATTCATATTCTTGTTGGCAGTCTCCATAGATACTGGAGCACAGAGAGTGAAATACTTCCTTATCCACCGCAAGGCGGATGATTCAGGGCTGAGGCATGCTGGTAGGGTGTGATGTGGGGATTCTTACTGGGCTGCTGCGCATGCTAGACCAGTTCTGTAGATCAGTAGAAAACTTCAGTCTCCCTTTTTGTAAATTGGAGACCTTAATCAAGCGTGAAGATATATTTTATAATGAATGTATGTGATTAACACTAATGAATCATTAGTTAGCAGTATCCACCTTCAGTATCTGTAATGCACGTCCTCAACTTCTCTATGGGGCTTGCTGACTACTCTGGGTGGAAAATTGTTTTCTGTCCCCATAAGGATTTTGAAATTTTTTCCTGTACCAAATTGGGATGAAGAAAATATTTTGCAAACTAAAAAAGCCCCTTTCATTTCGGTCAACTGAAATGTTATTTTTCAATTTTTACACCTTTCCCCCCTCCTCCCACACACTTTAATTTATACTTTAACAAAAAGTTAAAGAAAGTTAAATTTTGAAACAAAAAGTAATTTTGATCCAAAAAACTTTTCATTTTGAAAATGTCAAACTGTGACACTTTAACAATTTCAAAACCTTTTCAAGTTGGGAAATTTGTCAAAAGTGACTCTTTCCCTCAAACAGTTTTGGTTTTGACAAATTGGCATTTTTAGGCGGGAGGGGAGCAGAAAACAAAAGTTTAATTGTAAAATTCCTGACCAGCTGCAGTAGCAAGAACCTTAAATCCTGTTCACTGTTATATCTATATGCATAAATTCATAACTTGTTTTGTTTGTTATAACTCTGCCATTGTTCCATGTATTTTATGTTTTGTTATAATATTGCTATCTATTAGTCTTCTTTTTAAATGTTATCCACTTAACTAACAAATTTTGGTTTGTAATGAGGGGAGAACTATTTCTTTGTGGATTACGGAATACAAAATTTTTCCTTCTGGACAGAAATGACTAGCTCTGAAACCAAAGAACATGGAAATCTGCTCTAAATTCTGGAGCTCACGGGGTCATTTGTGCTTCATACTGTTTCCAATCTAACAGTAGAGTGGGAGAGTCCTGTGCATTACTGCAGGCATGTGTTAGACACAATGATAAAGTCTCTTTGCTGTGTAGTTTTTAATATGCTGATATGACAGACAAGTTTTAATGAGTATTCTGGTGATTAATTCAGACTAATCTGTTGAACAATGAACAATCTGGTAATTAACTGAACTTGATATATGATAACTAATTAGTTGATATAACAAATAGCCAAAGTACAGTTAATATTTTTAAACAAATATTTTAATGATATTACAGAACATCTTTCAAACATGTTATAAATAGTTTGTTCCAGGGGGATCTTTTATTTTAGGACTCCATATTTTTTTTTAAACTTGCTGTGCCGATAGGAAGGTAGAAATTTAGCTTTTAGCACAAAGCAATAACTAAGGATTGGTGGTCTCTGTCACTGACTTGCTGTTTGACCGTGGACAAGTTAGCTGACCTCTCTGTTTCAGTTTAGCCATTTACAAAGTGTGTAATAACAAAGTATTTATCTACCCTGCAGAAGACCTATAAGAATTAATGTTTACAAACAGCTTTGCAATGCTTGCCTGACACAAGCTTCCACAGTATCCACTAAGAAGCCTCAATATGTGCCTCACATTTATCACAGATTTCTTTAAATTTAGAAGGAAACCACATATCTGGAGTCTGAGATTAACACAGTAACTATTGGCAAATGTTTGTTTTTTAATTGCAGTCACTGTGTATAAGTAGAAAGTGTTGCTAGAACTGTTCACGCCACTGGTTATAAATAATAATCACTGAAAAGTTAGCCCTCTCTTTTCATGAGTCACTGATTATAAAACAACCTGAATTATGCAAATCCAGACCAGTTTAGACATGTGTAAACTAGTCATGGTTCAAGCACTTCTTCATCCCCATAGCCAATGGATGTTGGGAGTAGTTCATGGATTTGGTGGTGGATGGAAGGGGACAAAGCAAGGGTAGCTGAAGTAGCAGTGGAAGGGAGAGGTGAAGTGAGCTGCTATTTTTCGTCTTGGCCAAGACTCCTGCTGGATCCTGAAGACCCTGGGTTTTGCAAGTCTCAGCTGCTTAGTGCAACCCAGTTGATACTCTCTCACAACCTGCTTTTGGGTCATGTCCCACCATTTGAAAACTGCTTATCCAGTCCATCCATCCTTTTGGTGAACAGAGCTATGAAGTGGGGGAAAACATTAAATAAATTTATTTTTAAACATTAAATAATTTTTGTTTTTGCTCTAATGCTCTGGGGATAGGTAGAGACCTTGGGGTGGGATTTTTCAGAATTGCCATGGGTTGGTTTAATTCTGTTCCCATTGAATTCAAGTCCCATTGACTTCATTAGGGATAGGGTTAGGCCACCACTGAGCCACCACCACTTTTAAAAATCCCACCTTCTAAGCCCATGGTTTTGTCCATTTTTCGAAAGCTGAACAGCAAAAATAGAAACTGTTTTCTCAGGGACGCTTAAACTGAGATATAAAGAGAAGTCTCAACCTCTTATCTTAAACAGAGTCCTTGAGAATTGGTCTCTTCCTTCCTCCTGGAGTATTTCTTAAACCTTTTACCTCCTCCCCCACTACAACCTGACACCCAAGTGTTTACAGGTTTGATGAGATATTTTATGTTAGGCTGCAGGTATGGCGTGAAACTTGCATAAATCCACTGCCGATGCCTGTTTGAATAACAAATGCATATTTTAAAATCCCCATCCTTTAACACAGGAGACTTCACTGCAATTCTGAGGGAGCTTACCTAGATAATGAAACATGGTGGAATCTTCAACTCTTAATAATTAAG
Source organism: Caretta caretta (assembly GCF_965140235.1). Lineage (NCBI taxonomy): Eukaryota > Metazoa > Chordata > Testudines > Cheloniidae > Caretta > Caretta caretta. The sequence continues at coordinate 24,070,729 of NC_134213.1, read as the reverse complement.
GTTGAACCTGGGATGACCCTTATGTGTATCCTGAATGGGTTAAATTATCCTGACATAAAGGAAATAGGTAACTTCTGAGATCATAGATCTTTGAGGATTGTCTTTCCAGGAGCATATGGTGTACATTTCAACTCCTAATTCTCTAGCAGGAGTTGTGCCCAACTGTTTGAACAGTTGCTCTTAACAAATTATATAAGAGAAGAGGGTTTTGCCTGCCTTCCTTTTGAAGAGATAGAAATGATTTAGAAATAAAAGAGGAAGGGAGCTGAAGAAAAGCTTTTTAATTAACAGTCTTGGTTGTTATGTTGTTTCATGGGGTGTGAACTACCCATTTCATCATTCCGTTTCTTTATTGCTCTAGTCACACGGGAAACCTCTGCACAGTGTTCTTCATTGTCTCATTAGTTGATTAGATTAAGACAAGTTTTAGTGGAGTTAATGGTGTTAATTAAAAGGGTGATTCTGTTGAAATCTGGAAAATGGTCCTACTTATGAGAAGATAGGGATTGGTGTAGCAGAACAGACCAATGATCCGACTAGTTAAATATCTTGTTTCGTGCTGTGACTAATACTGCATGCAGTTGGTACCCAAAATCTACATGAAGCACCTCATTGTCTAATACTATACAATAGGAGGACACTCTTTTTACTTCAACTTATGTTCTAAAGCATTTTCCACTTTTAAATTATTCAAATGTAATTATAGCCAAATATCAGAAGCTTGTATTATAGATACATGTTCACAGAGTAGGGTTTTTGGAGGGGTTGGGGGAAGGACAAACAAAACCCCAAGAAAATATTTCAACAAATTTTGGGGGCAGTCCGGCCCTCGCTGAAGTCAGTGTTGACAGCAGTGGTGCAGGGTTGTCTTAGTAAGTAGGAGTCTCAAAAGCCATATTGAATATTTTTTTCAAATTTAGCTCTGTGACGTTCTTCCCCTTACAACTCATGCTTCTCTTTTGATTTTTGCTGACTTGCTAACATGAATCATCTGGTTTGCATAGACTATCATTTTTTTTTCCATTTGCTTCCGTCAGTTTCTCTCCAATGTGATATAAATCCCCCACAGTCAATTCTGCGTATTAAAAATGTGATAAGAGAAGCTTAGAGGAAATTTAAAGGCAACCACCACCCTCTCTCGTTGTTCCTCTCTATCACTTTTCCAGTGTGCATTCTGCATCTGTATTAAGAGAGCTGCTCTGTGGGTCTGGAAGGTTCAGTGGGCCAGTCCTGTAGACCAGCCATTCTCAACTGGCGGGTCTGGGGACCGAGAGCAGGTTTCAGGGATCTGTCAAAATAAATCTGGCTTCACCTGCAGATTGGAGAAAGCTAAGGGAGAGAGCTCTACCTCCACCTCCTGACTCACCTCAGCAGGCCACCCAGCAAGAAGTTTCACACTGGTTAAATAAAACAAAAATAATGTTCATTTTTTTATATTTGTACCTATATCATCCTTTTCTTTTATATATTGTGTGTGTTTAACTGCATTACTATCACTATAATATAGCTTTTAATCTACTGGATATGCAGAAAAACAGTTCTTGTGACACAGCTGGGCCATAAAGTTTTTATAACATGTTTCTTGCACTTGGAACAGCCCCTTTCACCAGCAGGTGTCACTACACTATATCAGAAATTAGATGGAATATCAGAAATTAGAAGAATTTTTTATCTGGGGGAAAGGTCAGAGCATAGTATGAAAAGACGACATTTCACAGATCTGGTCTCTGTCTGAAAAAGAAACCTTTTTCAGAAGAAATTCTATCACTGGAGAGAGAGAGAGGTTTAAGAAATATCTTGAAGAAAGATGAACTTCTTAGAACCAAAAAAAAAGTCTTTCCCTCTCATTACTGTATTTCTCTGTAATTAACAACCTCATTTTAAAGTGTCATTGATTACAGGTGGACAAAATGTGCTCCGAATCCTGCATTCTTTGCACACTTAAATCTCCCACTAACCTCAGTGGTGGTCAGGGGGTGTCCAAGAAATGCAAGCTCAAACTTGAAGCCAGTGCCAAATGCAAATAGAGTATAATTACAGGGGCTAGATATTGTCTTGACAATAACTCAAATTCTGCTTCAAGTTCAGTCCTGCAGAAAGAGAACCCGACTTATGTTCTTATTCTCACGTTTCACTCTAGTTACTTGCAGTGTGATGTCAGTTCTGCAGTGAGCGTCATATGGGTGTAGGGGTCATTGCAGGATCTCATTGCAAATTCAGGGCCGTATGATCTGATCACAAACCCATTCAAGTCAATGGGCTGACTCCCACTGACTTAGACCCCCATTGACTTACCTGGGATTTTCATGATGCCTTGAATATCAAATGTTTTGTCTGTCATATGTATATCTATGTTTAAGTTAAGGAAAGCGAGCTCTTAGGATCTGTCAGTCAAGAGTTTAGCCAATAGAAAAAGAAAAAAGATTTAAATGTTAATGGTTAAAATACAGCAATTTAAGAATGCCCTGTAATGGGAAAATCCAATTCTTTCCTTTGCAGGTTCTTGCAGTATCAGATTAAAAAAAGTAGTAAATAAAGTTTTAATGTTCATTATATGTGGCATGCACACTGAACTTAGTATCTACTGTGAAATGCAGATGGTTTTAGCTCTGTAGCTGAAAAGAAACATTTTCATCTGTCTTAGTCAATTTCAGCCTTTCTGTTATTTATGGGACTTTGTCAGCTCCCTCTGGTGGTAAATGTCTGAAATTTACTTCTGTATGCAGCATAGTTGTAGCCATGTCAGTCCCAGGATATTAGAGACAAGGTGAGTGAGGAAATATCTTTTTTGGGCCAACTTCTGTTGGTGAGAGAGAGAAGCTTTTGAGCCACACAGAGCTCTTCTTCAGGTCTGGGAAAGGTACTCCCAGCATCACAGCAAAATGTAAGGTGGAACAGATTGTTTAGCATAAGTAGTTAGGACATATTGTAAGGGAGCATTCAAGGTAGAGTGGCCTGTTAACACCTCTGCAGACATAGGACAAAAAGAGGGAGTTGGTGGGTTACAGATTGTTGTAATAAGCCATAAATCCAGTATGTCTATTCAGCCCATGGTTTTTAGTGTCTAGCAGAGTTATGAATCAGCACTTTCTGATTCAGAAAGTTGAGGAAACAACTAGGAGGTCATCCATTTTGGATCTGGTTTTGATCATGATCTCATAGAATTCAAGATCCTATGGAAAGGAGGACATGAGAACAGCAAAACAAGGACATTGGACTTCAGAAAGGCAGATTTCAACCAGCTCAGAGAAACAGTGGGCAAGATTCCATGGAAAGACCAACTTGGAAGAAAAGCAGTTGAAGGGAGCTGGCAGTTCCTAAAAGATGTATTATAGAAGCTTAACATCGAGCTATTCTGACACTGAGGAAGGATAAGAAGAGCCACAGGAGACCAATGTGGCTGCACAAGGAGCTTTTTAGCTATCTAAAAACCAAAAGGGATACATACAGGGAATGGAAGGAGGGGCATGTCACCAAGAAAGTAAACCTGGTAATAGTGTGAGCGTATAGGGAGAAAATCAGGCAAAGAATGGAATTACACCTGGCAAGGAATGCGAGAGATGACAAGATGGGGTTCTTCAAATATGTCAGACAAAAAAGAAAAATCAATGATGGTATGGTGATCAATTGACAAGGTGCGCTGGTAATGAAAGATGAGAGGAAGCCAGAGCTGCTCAATGCCTACTTTGCTTCAGTCTTCTCACCAAAAATAACATGTGACTGGACGATTAGCAAAGTTACCATGGACAATAAAGGGGATGGGATGCAGATCAGGATAAGTGAAGAACCCATCAGAGATCTTCTGACCAATTTGAATGAATTCAAATCAGCAGGGCCTGTTCACCCAAGGGTGCTGAAGAAATCTTGGAACCACTGGCAATAATATTTGAAAACTCATTGATCACAGGAGGGGTCCTGGAAGACTGGAGAAGGGCTGGTGTAGTACCCATCTTCAAAAGGACGAAAAAGGAGGCACTGGGGAACTATAGACCAGTCAGCCTGACTTCGAGACCTGGGAAGCTACTGGAGAAATGTATAAAACATTCAGTTTGTAAATACCTGGAGGATGAAGGGTTAATCACTAGCAGCCATCATGAATTTACTAAGACCAAATCCTGTCAAACAAGCTTGATTTCCTTCTTTGACAGGGTAACTGGTTTGGTGGATGGGGGGATGTGGTGGACATAATATACCTGGATTTCAGCAGGGCTTTTGACACAGTCCCACGTGACTTTCTGATAAGTAAGCTGGAGAAACACTGTATTGGCAGAACTACTATGAAGTAGATACTGTGATAGGCCCAGGCTAGTTGGGTACAGCAGAGTAGCCTTATTGGGATCCAGGAAGTGGGCGGGCGAAGCTCGCCCACTGCTAAAGGATCCCCCCTCAGCCTAAGGGGGAGGTCCACAGGACCTGGGAAACCAAATAATTACGGGGGACAACTAATGAACAACAGGGACGGGAGTGCAGTCAAAGGGTCAAACAAAGGGAACCGGACGGGGACACCGAGCAGAGAACCCCGGACAGCGCCCACCGCTCCTCAAAGGCATCAGGGGAGTCAATGGACGCCGCCCAGAGGAACTCTGCCCGGAGGCGTGAACGGACAGAGGATCGGAAATAGGCCCCGCAGTCGCAGGAAACTCCATTGGCCAACCTCCTCACCCTGGTTTTATAGATGGCCACTTTAGCCAGGGCCAGGAGGAGGTTGACCAGGAGGTCCCGCGACTTAGCGGGGCCACGGACAGGGAGTGCATAGATAAGGAGGTGAGGAGAAAAGTGCAACCAAAACCTTAACAAAATATTCATGAGGAGCCGGAATAGGGGCTGCAACCTGGCGCACTCCAGATAGACGTGCGCCAGGGTTTCCCTCACGCCGCAAAAGGGGCAGGTGTCCGGGATTGGGGTGAACCACACCAAGTACACACCCGTGCTCATGGCCCCGTGAAGAAGCCACCAACTGATATCCCCGGCGGGCCTTGAGACTAAGGTGGAATAGAGGCTGGCCCACCGGGGCTCCTCACCCTCTAGAGATGGCAGGAGATCCTGCTACTTTGTGTCAGGGTGGGACGTGAGGGTGAGGACATGAAGAGTGTGGAGCACGAGCGTGTAGAGATGTTGTTTGGGTGCGGTCTGGAACCGGACCGGCTGCAGCTCGCACAGCCGGCTCACGGTGAAGGGCTGGGGGAGGTCAGTCGGGTCCACGGGGCAGGGGCCCGATGAAAAGGTCCGAAGGGCCTGGGGTGGAGGGTGGGCGGGGCGCGCCCTCTCGCAGGACCTGGTCGAGGTAAACCCGAGCAGCGGGCGGCAAAGCGGCCCTCACCTGCTGAAGTACGTGCAGGGCAGTACGAGGTCTGGAGAGTCCCATGCGCTGAGCGAGCGTCAGGGGATCCAGCCAGTCTCCCCGGTCGTAGTCCAAGATGTCTCAGACTTCGGTGACTTCTGCCAGGACCAACCTCTGGCGCACTGAGGGGGACTCCGCCGCCTGCACACGGAGCTGGGGGTTGTGTGCAGGGGCTCTGCTAGGAGATCTTCCCCCACGGAGGCCGCCATGGACCTGGTTGCTGCGAACAGTTTCCAGGTCCAGAGGAGGTCCTGGTAGAAGTCCGGCAGCCCAGAGAGGTCTCATGGAAGACCCCTCGAATGCAGATAAAGGAGCTGCCGGTCATATCGGAGCCAGCGGAGGCGGCGCAGGAAGGCGTGCGCCAATATGCTCCATGCCGGACTACCTGCACCATAAACGAGCCTCTGTAGGGCCTGGAGGCGGAAGACATGGACCTGAGTGCGGAGACACTTAAGGTCCTGCCCTCCCTCCTCCAAGGGCAGATGGAGAACCCCTGCAGAGACCCAGTGCAGTCCTGACCAGAACTCCAGAATCAATTTCCGGAGGTTGGCCAGGAAATCCGGAGCCGGAACCAGGGTGTTGAGCCGGTACCAGAGCATGGACAGGACTAGTTGATTGAGCACCAGTGCCCGCCCTCGAAAGGACAGACACCAGAGTAGTCCTGTCCATCTCCGGAGCCGCACTACCACCCTGCCCTCTAAACCGTGCCAGTTCTCTGGCAGAGACGGATGCGTGGCAGAAAGGGAAACGCCGAGATAGAGCAGTGGACCCGCGCTCCACCGGATGGCTTGAAGCGCGGGTGGGAGGGAGCTCGCCTGCTGCCAGTCCCCTACCACCAAGCCAGAGCTCTTGACGCAGTTGACCTGGGCGGAGGAGGCTGCCGAGTACACAGCCTGGCAAGCCTCCACCCGCGCCAAGTCGCCCGGGTCCTGGACCATGAGGAGCACATCGTTGACGTATGCCAACAGGACCAGCCGCAGCTCTGGCACCCATAGCACCAACCCCGTCAACCTCCTGCAGAGGAGACAGAGGAAAGGCGCGATCGCCAGAGCGTACAGCTGGCCCGAGAGGGGGCACCCCTGCTGTACTCCTCGCCCGAAGCTGACCGGTTTGGTCAGGGTCCAGTTGAGCCTGACCAGACACTCTGCGGAGGCGTACAGCACCTGGAGAAAACCCACAAACTGGGGACCCAAGCCAAACGCTCGCAGAGTGCCCAGGAGATACCTGTGATCCACCCTGTCGAACGCCTTCTCCTGATCCAGGGACAGGAGGGTGAACGACAGACCATCCCTACACTCGAGTTCCAAAAGGTCCCGGACCAGATATAGGTTGTCGAAGATGGTGCGGCGCGGGATGGTGTAGGTCTGGTCTGGGTGGATCACGTCCGCCAGCACAGACCCTAGCCGCAGCAAGATGGCTTTCGTTACGACCTTGTAGTCCGTGCTGAGGAGCAAGATGGGACGCCAATTTCGTAAATCGCGGCGGTCCCCCTTCTTTGGCAATAAGGCACGAAAGAGGGAGGACCCTGCTCTGCAAAGATTCGGCCCAGACAGTAACTAAGTCTGGGCCGAGGAAGTCCCAGAACGCGCGGTAGAACGCCACGGTCAGCCCGTCCATGCCCGGAGATTTATTGGTGGGCATGCGGCGGAGGGCTTCCAAGAACTCGGCCAGAGTGAGAGGCAGCTCTAGCCGGTCTCAGTCGCCTGCGCTGACCGTCGGGAGTTTGTCCCAGAGCACTCCGCAAGCGTTAGGATCGGTCGGATCTGGGGAGAAAAGGCCTGCGTAGAAGGCCCTGGCCCTCCCGCACATCTCCGCCGGATCTGTGAGGGGGGTGCCGTCCTCTGCGAGGATGCAGGTGATGTGCTTCTTGGCCCCCCCTCTTTTTCTCCAGGGCGTAGAAGAAGCGGGAGCCGCGATCCATCTCCCGAAGGAGGCGGATGCGGGATCGAACAAAAGCACCTCCCGCTTTTCCCGGCACGCCCTGCAGAGGGATGGATCCTTGGGGCTGGCGGCCAGACGCCTCTCCAGCTCTAAGACCTCCCGTTCCAACTGCCCTATCGCCGCATCCCTCCGTCGGCTGGCGCCCTGGGTGTAGTCACCGCAGAAGAGCCGGGAGCACACCTTCCCTAGGTCCCACCACCGCCGCGCCGAGGGAAAGGCACGCCGCTGCCCTCGCCAGGCCAACCAGAACTCCCGGAAGGATGCCATGAAGCCCACGTCCTCCAACAAGCTGTTATTAAAATGCCAATAGGCTGGCCCCGGCCTCTCTGCACAGAGAGAGACCGTCACGGTGGCCAGGTGATGATCGGAGAATGGGGCCAGCCGGATGCTGGAGGAGTGGGCCTGTGAAAGATGGAAACGTGATAAATGGATGCGGTCCAACCAGGAGTAGCACGACCGATGGGCCTCCACCCGGACAAAGGTGAACGTTGAGACGTCGTCCGGGTGGTGGTCGCGCCAGACGTCCACCAGGGAGTGATGGTCGACTATCTCCCGGAGGACGTCCGCTGCGGCCGGTCACTGCTCAGTCCCCAAGCGGTCCCGCTCCTCGAGGGTCGGATTAAAGTCCCCGCCCAGGACCAGGCACTCGTGAGGATCCAGAGTGCCAAGGAAGGCGGACGCCTGCTGAAAGAAACGCAGCCGCTCCGGGCCCGATGTCGGGGCATAGACGTTGACAAGATTGACCACGAGCCCCTCCAAACGGACCCGGAGGTGCAGCAGGCGGCCCGGCACAGCCTCGGCGACCCCCAGCACCTCAGGCCGTAGGTCGGGGGAGAACAGGGTCGCCACTCCAGCCGTACGAACTGTGAGATGGCTAAAGTAGACCCTGTCCCCCCATTCCAGCCGCCAGCTAGCTTCGGCAGCCGGATCCATATGGGTCTCCTGCAGGAAAATCACAGAGTACCCCCCCTCCCGAAAGAAGGAGAGCACCTGGCACCTGCGGAGACCCATCCTACAGCCCCGGGTGTTTAATGTGATGATGGTAAGAGGTGCCATGAGGAGGGCTGGGGGGGATCCTCGCCGGCAGGGACGCTCGCGGTTCCCAGCGGGCCACGTAACAATCCGTGACCTATCCCGTAGGTAATTAGGGAGTCACGGAAGAGGCGGACCCGCTGGTAAGTCGTGGCGGCCTGCTTCCCGGTCCTTTTACCCTCCCCCATAAGGGCCCTCGCAGCCCGGAGGATGAGATGGAAATTCCCCCATCGCTGCGGGGCGAGCTGCACCTTATTAGGGGAGCCCCAAACGTCCTCAAGTAAGTCCCGCAGCTCCTCCCGCAGTGTATGGGGAGCCGGGGCCACTAGCCCCCGGCTGTCCTCCGGAGGGACTACTGACACAGCCCCGTGGCCCACCGAAACGGGCAGGCAAGGGGCAGACCCCCGACATGGCACCCGATGGGCTGGCGCCACGCAGCCCCCTTCAAACCTTGGCTCGAGTGGGGGCGGCGGAGGGAAGGTAGCAGCCCCTAGTGAGTCAGGACTGGGGAATACAGAAACCGTTCCCTGGGGGCTATCCTCTAGGAGCGAGGAGATGACGGCCCTAGGGGCGGCAATGATAGCACGGGAAGTGGGGGGGCCAGGGGCGGGGTTGACATCAGGGGCAGGGCAGGGATCCAGAGTAAGGGCAAGGCAGGGGTTGGGTGCAGAGCCAGGGAGAGGGGCAAAGGTAGGATCCTGGGCCCCAGGAGCCAAGCTGTTGGAAAATGGCCCCTCTCGATCAGGCTCTGGGAGGTGGGGGTGCGGCAGGGGGCCCTCTATGATGCTGGGCTCTGGCACCACGGCCGGCATAGTAGTCACAGCACCGTCGGTGGGGTCCCTGCCCGGGGAGGAAGTCTGTCGCCCCACGCCCTCGAGGGGCAACCCGTGGGGCTCGGGTCCCAGTTGCAGCGCACCAGCTGTCGCCTCGGTGGACTTGGCGGCTAACAGCGGGGTGCCACCCATGGCTGGGCTGATGGAGGAGCCCTGGGAACCCTCGGAGGCAGGAGCAAAAGTAGCGGTTAGGGGAAGGGGACATGGGACAGGCGGGGCCGGGGTGAGGTCGCTCAGATTGAGGCCCGCTACCAGAGGGTCGTCCTCCCCCTGGGAAACTGGGGTCAGACCCAGGGCCTCGATCTCCTCATAAATGGAGGGGAGCTCTCCTTCCACCACCCCGGAGGTCTCCCCGCTAGTGCCCGAAGCGACACTCGCCCCAAGGCTCACGGGGGCTCTGGATGGTAACAGGGCGGGTGGGGCTACATCGGGGTCCTTGGAGGGAAGGGACTCCAAGGGAGGGACGGTACTGCCCTCCCGTGCTGCCCCGTTTTCCCCAGCCGGCACCAGGGGATGGTATGCGCCTGCGGGCAAGGCAGAGGGCTTGGCATCGGCGCCCCCTCTTCTGGTCTTCCGGGGGGCTTCCACATCGGTGGAAAGGAGTGGAGCTCGATACTTCTGTTTGCCCCGCTTCCCCTGGACTAGGGCCCAGCCCTCCATGGCATCATCGGGGGACCGGCTAACAGGGATCGGGTCAGGGGGCAGGGACGATGGCTCAGGGACCGTGGGAGGCAGCAGTGGGGTGGAATGAGAGAGGGAAGGTTCCCCCTGGGGTAGGCCCTCTCCCACGCTTGGCGATATCCCTGCCGCACCCTCCTCTAGGGGCCCCGCCAAATTGTAGACAGGAAAGGCGGGGCTCTCCCACTCTCCTCGGTGTGCTGGGGGGAGCGCCCCTTGGGCCCGAGCGGGAGCAGTGGTGGACTGAATGGGAGGGGGGGCGGCTTTGGGCGCCGGGCAGCCAGGGGTGCTGGCGATGACGGGGCCAGCGCCCTGCCGGGGCTTGGGAGTCCCGGATGCCTCTCCTTGCCTGGCCAAGGGGCAGTCCCTCCGGACGTGCCCCATCGCCCGGCAGAGGTAGCACCGGGCCTCCCCCGTGGAAAAATGCACCCGGTAATGGGCCCCCTAGTAGGGGATCAAAAAGGACCTCTCAAGCACCTCTCCATCACACGCCGCCGGCGGCAGTTGCAGCTGCACTTGCCGGCAGAACGAGATGACGTGACGGAGGGCGGGGTCCTTGCAGCCCAAGGAGAGAGGGCTCAAAACAGAGATGGGCTTCCTCAGGGTAGAGAGGTCAGGTAACAGGGCGGCATTGGGAAGGAAGGGAGGGACGGAAGTCAGGACCAGGCGGACGCCCAGGTCATCCAGCGGCTCGAGGGGGACGAACACGCCCCCCACCGCCAGGCCCTTCTCCACCGCCTCCTGGGCAGCAGCCTCCGATGCCAGGAAGAAGACCACCTTCCCATACATTTTGGAGGCCGCCACAATGGCCGTGGGCCCCACCACCCTCGCCAACGCCCGCGTGTACGTCTCCACATGGGGCGAGGCGGGCACCAGGAGGCAACAGACGCCGTGCTTCCTGGTCATGGTGGGAAAGGGGCCCCGGCCGCTATAGCTGGTGGCGGAGGCGGCGGGCAGGAGAGATGACGTAACGGTAGGCAGGGGGGCTGCCGCCACCTGGGCGTATGCCCTGGGGGCTGGGAGAGGGACAGCCGCAGAGCTGGTGGAAGAAGCAGCGGGGTGGGAGGCCGCAGCCGGTGGTGGGGCCGCGGCAGTGAGGGCAGTCCCTACCATGGAGGGCCTGGACTTTTTGGCAGGGCCCTTCCCCTTCTTCCTACCCTGGCCCTTCCCGCCGGCTGGGGGGGGCTCCCCCAGAATCTAAGGGGGGGAGGGACGTGGCAGCAACAGAGGTCACCCCGCTGCCCGCCACTGCCAGCACCCCAGCGAGGGCGGTGACAGGTGGTTTGGCAGCAGCAGCTGAGGTGAAGGCTTGGGGGGGTGACGGGGGGCAGGCAGGGGAGGGGTATCTAGGGCTGCTGGAGGGGCCCCACCCGTTGTATCCCCCGCCATAATGAGCGGGGAGGGAGGGAAGGACATCAGAAAGAGGAGGGGAAAGGGGAGGCAGGTCAGCCACTCCTCCCCGCTAGTCTGTAGGCAGGGGAGGAGGGCTCCAAGGGGGATGGGCTGGACAGGGGGGCTTTCGAGGGCTTGTGGGGGACAGTCACCGACTCAGAGTAGAAAACCGGCTCCTCTAGCTGCACTGGGGGGGGGGTCATAGGCGCACTGAATAAGGGGCCAAGCACGGCAGGGGTATCACATGGGGAGGGGGGAGAATCAGGCTGGAGGCAGGACAGGGAACCTAGGGGCTGACTTCAGAGGCAGGGGTGGGGCAAACAAACAAAGGCTGCAGAGGGAGAAGGGCGGGGCAGGCAAACAAACTGAAGCCAGCGAAGTGCTGGGGTAAAGGGGAGGGCAAAAAGGCTGCAAGGGGAAAAATAGGGCAGGGAGCCAGGGACAAAGCTGGGAGTTGCTAAAGGGGGTCAGTCCAGGATGGGGCGGGGGGGGGGGCACGTGCGCCCATGGGCGCTTGCAGAAGAGTCCGGGCGGGCGGGCTGGCTGCTGCTGCAGGCCCAAAAGGTGGTGAAAGGGGCAGCAGGCCAAGCAAGCAGCGGAGTCCCGGAGGCAGGAGCTTGAGGCAGATAGTGAGTGTCCACTGGGGGTGGTGGAGGGGGCAGCGCCGACGGTGGTGGGGGTTGGGGGGGGACACGCTGATGGACTAGGGGGCAGGCTCCACACCACACCCCCGTGTCCCCACAAACACAGTCAAAACCCCCACCACAAAAGCACAGTCCAAAAGTTACTCAGCTTTCAAGCCCCCTCCACAGTGGTCTACAGAGTCCTTGTGCGCTCCCCCAGCAGCAGGTGGCCCCGTCCCCTCCTCCTTTGGGGTCCAGCAGCTCTCAGGCAGCAGCAGCAGCTCCAGGCAGCAGCCTGGTGGCCAGGCAGCAGAGAGGACCCCTCACAGGTGGTGTTGATGGTGGTGGTGGTGTCCACAGCAGCGGTAGCGGCAATGGCTGGGGTAGGGGTCCTTCACTCCCCCCCTCTGGAGAGCGGGCCAGCAGCACCCCCCCCAAGGGGCTGCAGTTGGAACAGTAGCAGCAGCACCCAAAGGTGGGTGGGGGAGTCCAGCAGCTAGCCAGCAACCAGGTAGTGGAGAAGGGGGGTGGGTGGATGGTGTCCTGTCCGGCCCGGCCAGGGGAGCAGCGGGAGCAGGGGCAGCGGTGGCAGCAGCAAGGGCCCAAGGCCCCGCAGCAGGAGCAGCAGTCTCCCTCCACCCTCCAGGCCAGTCGGGTTCAGCAAAGGAGCCGAAGACAGGGCTACTGGGTGAATAGGGTTCTGTTCCCTGACTGGTCAGAGCAGGGGCTACTCCAGGCTAATGAGAGCACCTGACTCCAATTAACCTGCAAAGAGTCAGGTGCGGTCATTAAGCTAATGAGATCACCTGACTCTAATTAAGGCCCCTCTGATAATATAAAAGGGCTCACTCCAGTCAGGTAGAGAGGAAGTGGGCTGAAGGGCTGGTTAATAAAGACACCCTCAAGTCATTGGTAAGGGAGCCCTAAGGTAAGGGTGAAGAAGGGAGAAGCAGGAGAGCTGTGGGGAAGTGGCCCAGGGAAATGTAGCAACTCTGGCAGTGAAAGGTTGGCTGCCAACAGCTGCTACCATTAGGGTCCCTGGGCCGGAACCCAGAGTAGAGGGTGGGCCCAGGTTCCCCCCAACCCACCACTACAGAAACACCTCCTGCGAGGGGAAAACAGGCCCCTGTCAGGACAGGAGGCTAAACTGTTTTTGCATGAGGCCGTAGGAGCAACAGAGACTGTGGGAATTCTCTTACCAACCTCCATTGCTGGCTTATGATGAAAAGGGCTCAGTAGACTCTATCCCTGGCCCTAGAGAGAGAAGGGCTATGTGGAGGGTTGCAGTGAGCCTCTGAAGCTAGCATAAACCACCTGGAAGTGTGGGACCCATGGGGACAAGGTCGGGGCTCTGCCACAATATATAATTGGTTAAACAACCGCAAACAAAGAGTAACTATTAATGGAATGATGTCAGATTGGAGGGAGGTCTCAAGCGGGGTTCCACAGGGATCTGTTCTGGGTCTTGTGTTGTTTAACGTCTTCATTAATGATGTAGATATAGGTATAGAGAGCACACTGATCAAATTTGGAGATGACACTGGGGGTGGAGGATACTTTGGTGGATAGAGCTAAAATTCAGAGGGATCTTGATACATTGGAGAACTGGGCTAGAGACAACAAAATGAAATTCAACGAAGACAAATGTAAGGTGCTACACTTTGGGAAGAAAAACAAAATACACAAATACAGAATGAGGGATAACTGGCTTGGCAGCAGCCTTGCTGGGAATTATGGCGGATCACAACCCCAACATGAGTCAGCAGTCTGGTGCTGTTGCAAAAAAAGCAAATGCAATTTTAGGTTGCATTAATAGAGGCATAGTATGCAAGTCATGGGAAGTGATTGTACTGCTCTACTTGGCGCTGGTTAGACCTCAGCTGGAATACTCTTTGGTCACCAGTGTATAGAGAGGATGTAGAGAAACTGGAAAGGATCCAGAAACAAGTGACAAAGATGATCAAGGGGATGGAATGCAAGCCATATGAGCAAAGGCTGAAGGAACTGGGTATGTTTAGTTTGGAAAAGAGGGAATTATGTGGGACATGATAGCAGTCTTCAAATACTTGAAAGGCTGCCATAAAAGAGATGGAGAAAAGTTGTTTTCTCTTACCACTGAAGGTAGGACACGATGCAATTGGTTCAAACTACAGTGTAGCAGGTTTAGATTAAATCTCAGGAAAAACTTCCTAAGTGTAAGAACAGTAGGACAGTGGACCAGACTGCCTAGGGAGGTTGTGGAAGCTTCTTCACTGGAGGTTTTGATAAGGAGGCTGGATAGTCATTTGTCTTGGATGGTTTGGACCAGGGATTGGCAACGTTTGGGACGCGGCCCACCAGGATAAGACCCTTCCCACAGCCCCCATTGGCCTGGGATGGTGAACCGCGGCCAATGGGAGCCGCGATCGGCTGAACCTACAGATGCGGCAGGTAAACAAACCCTGGCAGGCCGCATGCCAAAAGTTGCCAATCCCTGGTTTAGACATTGACAAATCCTGCATCTTGTCAGGGAATTAGACTAGTTGACCCTTTCAGTCCCTTCCAACTCTATGATTATGTGAATTTAAGCTCTCAGGCTTGTCCTTTGAAAGTGTTGTTCAGGTTTCCCTTGAGGATAGGGCTGATTGATCAGATAGAGAGTGATCACTTTGTGAAAAGTGGTAGAGTCCTGTGGCACCTTATAGACTAACAGATGTATTGGAGCATAAGCTTTCGTGAGCGAATACCCACTTTGTCGGATACATGCAGTGGAAATTTCCAGAGGCAGGTATAAATATGCAAGCAAGAATCAGTCTAGGGATAACGAGGTTAGTTCAATCAGGGAGGATGAGGCCCTCTTCTAGCAGTTGAGGTGTGAACACCAAGGGAGGAGAAACTGCTTTTGTAGTTGGCTAGCCATTCAGTCTTTGTTTAATCCTGAGCTGATAGTGTCAAATTTGCAAATGAACTGAAGCTCAACAGTTTCTCATTGAAGTCTGGTCCTGAAGTTTTTTTTGCTGCAGGATGGCTACCTTTAAATCTGCTATTGTGTGCCCAATAGCAGGTTGCAGTGTTCTCTTACAGGTTTTTGTATATTGCCATTCCTAATATCTGATTTGTGTCCATTTATCCTTGTATGTAGGGACTCTCCAGTTTGGCCAATGTACATAGCAGAAGGGCATTGCTGGCATATGATGGTGTGTATTACATTGGTGGACATGCAGGTGAATGAACTGGTGATGGTATGGCTGATCTGGTTATATTACCAATTACCAGTTACCAATATTACCTCAACTGCTAGAAGAGGGCCTCATCCTCCCCGATTGAACTAACCTCATTATCCCTAGCCTGATTCTTGCTTGCATATTTATACCTGCCTCTGGAAATTTCCACTACATGCATCTGACAACGTGGGTATTCACCCATGAAAGCTTATGCTCCAATACGTCTGTTAGTCTATAAGGTGCAACAGGACTCTTTGCCGCTTTTACAGATCCAGACTAACACGGCTACCCCTCTGATTTGTGAAAAGCGTTTGCCCACAGGTGATAGGGTGTTTTTGTCTTTTGCCATTTTCCTGTGTGAGTTCATTCGAGAGATAGTGATGGTCTGGTTTCACCCACATAGTTGTTGGAGCATTTAGGGCACTATATGAAGTACACCTCATGTTGTGGTAGGCATGAGTAGGCTCCATGGATCTTGAAAGGGGTGCTGTGGTAGGTGTTGATCATTGTAGCTGGGGAGATATGTCTGCAGGTTTTGCATCTGTTGTTCTGGCTTGTCTCTCTGAAATGAACTTTTTTTTTAAACAGTAGTGTAGTGTGATGGGTAAAAAGCCTCAACTCTCCTCCAAGGTGCACATTTAGAATCAATGTATCTTGCACCTTCATAATGGAAAGTAGAATTGAGCTCCTTATTCTGTGGAGGAGGTACAACTTTGGTATGATGGAAAAAGAAGTTTATCCTCGCCTGAGATCTGGGTGTTGTTCTATTTAGTCTGAAACTAAAAAAACCCTCCCCTCTAAAAAAAGCCTTTCTGGATGGAGTAACCTTTACCAAGTTTTGAAGGATGGGATTCCAAACTTCCAGATGGCATAAAGAATGGTGCTGGGGAGCTGCATACTTTTCAATTATTGCTACAAAATTAATGTCAGTCTTTCTTTTTCCATGTAATGATCTGAGGACGAAGAAAGTAGATGCTTAAGAAAGTTCCAAAGCAGTGAGTTTTCTCTGTCTTGGGTTGAGCCCATATACTGGAATAGACTCAGGGTGTGGGCTTACAAACTGGACTAATGCAGATACTAGTCTTGCGGTCTGCAACAAATGTGCTGTTTAGGCTGCTGAAAATGGAAATGATTCCCACTCTGTGTGCTTGTGCTCTATGTGTTGGGCACGCGGTCAGGTTTAATGTCTGATGGCTAATCTTGCCCCATGTGGAATTTAAATAGACTTCCTACGTAGAAAGTGTGTGAAGCCTCAGTGATTAGAAAGCCGCTGGAGATACAGAACTGTGTGCCTGCAAGTCCTGGTGCCGTGCTCAGTTTAGTTAATGAGGTGCCCACAGACTATGGAAATGAAATGTTTTGCATGTGATGTTTGTCCTCTCTGCAAGTGAATTTTAATGGGAGTTCATCCTGGTTTGAATTCAGTGATTTAAGGAACGCTTTACTAGCATTGTTTTGTCTCTGACCATTACTATCCATCAGTCACTCAGACAACTAGTGGATCTAATAATGGGTTGCTTCTTTGTGTAATGGGGCGGCTGCCCCACTCTACAGAACGGGGGTTAAAAGCAGCCCTGGAGAGGGCTGTGGCTGGGATATGGAGTGAGAACAGCTGGGGGAAGCTGAGGAAGTAGCTGACCACAGGTGTGGCCAGCTTAATATGAGGGCTAGAGGCCAGGAGTTAAGGGAGTCTCTCTCCAGCCCTGGAGGGAGAGGGCCTAGCTGCTGGAGAGCAAGGTACTTGAAGCAGAGCAGTACTGGGGAAGGGCAAAGGGAGATGGGGAGCTCCAGCCTGGTAAACTCTCAGGCTCCAGGTCTTGTCAAAGGCCCAAAAAGGTACTGGGGCTGCAGAGAGGCAGCCCAGGAATAGGCAAAGGCAGCAGGTCCTAACCCCTTGGCAGTGATTACAGCCATTACAGACTGCAGTCTGCCCCAGTGAAAGGTGGCTAGCTGATGACTGGCAGTAGCCACTGAGGCAAGGTGGGTTTAGAGGGTTGGGGGTTCCCCTGGCAGGGAAAACCCACAGTAAGGGAGTACTGCTGGGGGCTGAACCCCAAGGTAAAGAGGCACTGGGGTCCGGGAGGGACATGGAGCCAGCGGCAGGCAAGACACCGGCCTGCAGAGGGCGCTCTGTATTCTGGAAAAGAGCAAATTCTCTGGACAACCAGCAGGAGACACCGTGCCGGTGGGTCCCACCTCACGACACTTTGCATCCATGCTCTCTCTCCCCTTTCAAGTGACTCTGCTTAAGGTAGATGAGTGCCAGGTTGATAGCCATAAAATCTGATATTTGAAGGGCAGAAACAGCATATACAACAGAAGTGCAGACTTCAACCTTTTTCTTTTCAGCGCACTTCCCTTTCAGCATGCTTCAGCCTGGTGTGGAGGGACCATCTCTAGTGACAGCGTAAAGCAATGTAATCTCTGTTCAATCTTTGGGCTTTCTGCAGATATGCTTAACAAAAGTCCCCGTTGCAATGGTGATATTAGTCATGTGGCCATATCCACCAGGAATTGGATTGAGGACACTAATTCCTTTCACACAGGCTAGCACAGATCCATCAGATGGCAATGACTTTTGGTGACTACTGACCTAGTTGAAATTGGATCTTGTCCTCTTCTAGAGTCAAGTATCCATGTGTTTAACAGAGCATTTTCTGGAGAATAGCATCTGCAACAGACTGAATTCTGCAAACTGTGGACCTGATCACATGAATCATGATTTGCAGGAAAATTCAATCCCACAAACTCTCATGAGTGAAGATTTGTTCAGGCCCTAATTTAGCATAATTCCAAGCAAATAGTGAGTCATATTTTGCCATCTTTATGTATGTTGAGAATCAGCTTACTCCATATGTAGTCTCACTGAAATCAATTGTGCTGTTGATTTACACTCCAGCTTGTCTTGAACTTGCTGTTTGTCTTGACAAACCATAAACTGTTCCAGATTATGTACTGGTGATGTGGTCACAAATGACAAAAACCATCAAACTGATCTCTTGTGATTTTAAACTAATGTCACATTCCAAGTCAAGTGCTACTGAAATGCTGCCAGATAGTTACATGAATGGCATAATTTCACGACTTTTTATTTTCTTTGTTAATTGACATTTTATGCAATTTCTTCTGAACAAAATGTGAGAAATTCACAATGATAGAAAAACCAAAGCTACTTCCAAATTCACAATAACTTGCTTATAGTGCACTGATTTCTCATTAGGAATTGTTTTTAATATAATATGAACCAGCATGCTTGTTGCAAACCTTTGATAATATGCACACTTTTTCCCCCTGCCACCACCATTACGGTGTGTAACTTATTTCAAGACTCTGCATCTCCTCTCTGTGCTGAGAACAATATAAAGCTATGCCAATCTCTTTACTTTGCAGAGGTTATTGAACCCTTTTCTGCTTCTCGTGGGTTCACAAGCCATAAGTTTGGCATTGAGTTATGGGTTTCCATGTACCCAAAGTCTTAAAGCAAAATTCACCCAAACTCAAGGGGCTTCTATTCAAAAGTAACACTGGGATCTTCAAAGAAGCCTACGGGAAGTAGCTGCCCCAAACTCATTGAAATTCAATGGAGTTTGGACACACAACTCCCTTTAGGTTCCTTTGAAAATGCTATTGTAAATTGGCCTAGTTTTGCCCATCTCTGTAAACATCGTTTCTCAGTTTATAACACAACTGGGTAGATTTCACTTAGTGTCTGATTTCATAAAGTACTCCATTCATAAGAGATCTTATTCTAGCAAGCAGCACTTCCTTTCCTAGACACCCTTACTAGAACTGAAATTTACAACTAACATAATTATCCCTTATAATACATTTCATCGCAGGTCAACAAACAGCTAACTCTTCAAACCATCCATTCCCAAACATGGACCTTGTGAGAAAAGATGGAAGTTGAAACCTGGCCAGAAGGTTTGAAATTTATAAGTTTCATTTATCTCTTAGTCATAAATGGAAAAACTCACTGTCTGGCCAAGTCAGCAATTTCTGTTTCTGATCCTTTTTACAAAATTTGTCCTCATGTCCCAGATAGTGTTAATTTAATTTCCTCTGCTTGGAAATGTATTGGGACACGGTAACAATTGATTATTTGAATGATTACCAGTATTGTCAGTTACTGCTACTTGTTCAGGTTTCAGAGTAGCAGCCGTGTTAGTCTGTATTCGCAAAAAGAAAAGGAGTACTTGTGGCACCTTAGCGACTAACAAATTTATATGAGCATAAGCTTTCGTGAGCTACAGCTCACTTCATCTGTAGCTCACGAAAGCTTATGCTCAAATAAATTTGTTCGTCTCTAAGGTGCCACAAGTACTCCTTTTCTTTTTGCTACTTATTCAGTACTTCAGTGTTTCCTTTACTGTTCAGAATTTGGTTGACCATAAGTAACCCACTGCTCTAAGAAAAGAGTATAGTACTGCTCGAGGGGTTAGCATGGATATGATTAAACTCTTGTAAACCCATGTTGTTCATAAGAAGTAACATTTATTACATTATGTACTGAGTTCTCTATATGACTGTACTTAAAAGATGATTGCTGCAACAGGGTAAGAGTTTCCTGCTGTTATATAAAAGCCTTGGCTTTTATGGAAAATTTGGAGGCAAAGCTAAGGTTTTAAAAGCAGAAGCACACTGAAGCCTTGACAAACTTCTGTTGGATCATTATTTTGGTTATACCAAATGGTTGACAAACTGTCCTTCATTGATCTGGTGGCAGGGACAGGTAAGCCCCTGTTTTGCTGGTGCCCAAAGCCAGCATGAGGTCTAGTAGATACAATGGGTATCTGGAGAGAGAAGGCCCAGGTTCCTCCACTGTGCTATAGATGTACTGTGTGACCTTGGGCAAGTTAGTTAACACCTCTGTGCTTCAGTTTATCTATCTGTAAAATAAGGATGAAGATACATACTCATCTATTAAAAGTGAGAATCAGAACCTACCTACTTTACACAATCTGAAACAAATATGAGGAAAAGTGCACTGTGTCTCAAGGAATAAGCTCGCTTCTGACTGCCTGAAGTACTGTCACTCTTCAGTTTATTTTTAGGCTTTTATTTGTGAATAATGGTCAGCCATCCACGACTGTGACTCAGTTGCTCTGCTTCCTTTTGGTGTCTTGTAAGATTTATTCCACAGTGAGTCATAACTGAGAACTTGCTTTTAATTACAAGCAGAAATGCCTCGAAATAGATGCACTGTTAAAAGAAAAGGAGTACTTTTGGCACCTTAGAGACTAACAAATTTATTAGAGCATAAGCTTTCGTGAGTTTCTCAGGTGCCACAAGTACTCCTTTTCTTTTTACGGATACAGACTAACACGGCTGCTACTCTGATGCTCTGTTAAGTGCACCAGTATTTCTTATATCCATTTATAGATATATTATTGTGTGCTATAAGTCATCCATCTCACAACACATGATAGCTGGTTAATTTCATGTGTAATAGTCAAATGAGTGACATCAGTGTAACCACTGGGCACTAGTTTGCAACTTCAAGGACTGGCAGACTGTCTAGGTTCCTGACAGGATGCAGGTACTTTGAAACAGTTGCAGAAAATCTGTTTGCTCCTCTTATTACATCTAGTATGTACCAGTCACCAGAATCCCAGTGTAAGCATCCCACACACTTACTGTATCTGCACATACAGGTGATTCCACTTACAAGTATAAAAAACACATGTTCCTCCTATATGGGTAAGGAGTTGCTTGTGTACTTGGATACTACATCACATTCAATGATTCTTTCAGTGGTTAAGAACCTTTAGAAGGTAATGGGTCTGGTACCTCTACTGCAACTGTCCAGAACCTAGCTTCATGTACTTTTTGCATTTGTGCTCAGTGTCTTTCTCTGTTGCTCTCCATGCTAGCGCAGGAGCCATCACATTAAATCTTTTTTCATTTATTTATGAATGGCACCTGCAAAGCAGTCTAATGCTATGAGGCACTTGAATGAAGTTTCTTTGAATTAGGAACTTGTTTGGCTATCACGATTAACATGGCACAAAACAAATTGTATTAAACACTTCTGTAATATTTAATTTCCAACAGACCACACAATATGTAGTTATTTCACATTTTGAACAGAAAACATCAAATTAATATTATTGAATGTATCCATATACATAAGTCCCATTGCTTTTTGTTACTTCACAACTCTGTAAAATCTACCGCAAATGTATTCTGGTTGACTGAATCCAGTTTTAAACATCTGAATGCTGGCAATAGCTGTTTATTTACCAAAGCAAACAGATTTTTTTAATGAGATAAAATTTGAAAGTTCACAGGGGAGCATATACAGTTTAATCCACAGAAAAATGTTAAAAAGAAACTACCCCTGTAAAAATAAGTACTGGGTACAGTATGTGGGTTTAAAATTTTTTCCAAACATTTACAAGAGGCTAAATTTATTATGTTAGGTCAGGTGCAGTTTTGTTGTTAAGTTACACTTTAATATAGTGGCTGTAATTATCCCCTGGTTATACTGCAATTATAGTGTAATTACATTTACTCTTAATATCTTTTAATTGTATTAATCCATATAACTGGAGGATCTACATCGATGAATTATATATTATTACTCATTTGGATACATAATGAATGTATTTGAAGACTAAAAATGCATTTACTACTGTCAAGGTTCCTCCCCCACTCTGAACTCTAGGGTACAGATGTGGGGACCTGCATGAAAAACCTCCTAAGCTTATCTTTACCAGCTTAGGTCAAAACTTCCCCAAGGTACAAAATATTACACCCGTTGTCCTTGGACTGGCCGCTACCACCACCAAACTAATACTGGTTACTGGGGAAGAGCTGTTTGGACGCGTCCTTCCCCCCCAAAATACTTCCCAAAACCTTGCACCCCACTTCCTGGACAAGGTTTGGTAAAAAGCCTCACCAATTTGCCTAGGTGACTACAGACCCAGACCCTTGGATCTTAAAAACAATGAACAATCCTCCCAACACTTGCACCCCCCCTTTCCTGGGAAATGTTGGATAAAAAGCCTCACCAATTTGCATAGGTGACCACAGACCCAAACCCTTGGATCTGAGAACAATGAAAAAGCATTCAGTTTTTTACAAGAAGACTTTTAATAAAAAATAGAAGTAAATAGAAATAAAGAAATCCCCCCTGTAAAATCAGGATGGTAGATATCTTACAGGGTAATTAGATTCAAAACCATAGAGAACCCCTCTAGGCAAAACCTTAAGTTACAAAAAAGATACATAGACAGAAATAGTTATTCTATTCAGCACAATTCTTTTCTCAGCCATTTAAAGAAATCATAATCTAACACATACCTAGCTAGATTACTTACTAAAAGTTCTAAGCCTCCATTCCTGTTCTGTCCCTGGCAAAAGCATACAGACAGACACAGACCCTTTGTTTCTCTCCCTCCTCCCAGCTTTTGAAAGTATCTTGTCTCTTCATTGGTCATTTTGGTCAGGTGCCAGCGAGGTTACCTTTAGCTTCTTAACCCTTTACAGGTGAGAGGAGCTTTCCCCTGGCCAGGAGGGATTTCAAAGGGGTTTACCCTTCCCTTTATATTTATGACAACTACATTGTGTTCACGATCGTGGATTTATTTTTAATGTAACCACTGAAAAAAGTGTAATTTCAGCAAAGTCACTGTGTGACATTCACTCTAGTGCAGCAAAAAGTCCATATACCACAAAAGGTCCATGTACCACTTAAGACACATCAGCTTAAGCAGGACTCGAGTGGTTCATAGGCCTTGAACTTGTCCTCCGTACAGGAGTTCATCTGGTCATTTCGCTACATCTATACCTAGTGTGGGATGTCTGCATGTCAGACACTAATTTCATTGTTTTAATTACTGTGTATTTACTGTACACAGAGTCTAAAATACATGAAGGAAGGGCCAGTGGTTAAGGCACTGGACTGGGGCGTATGTGATTCTGCCACAGCCTTCCTTTGTGACCTTGGACAAGTCACTCATTCTCTCTGTTCACTAACTGTTTAGTGAAGATGCTTCCTTTCTCCCATCCTTTGTATTCTCTTTAGTTAATTTGAATTACTTCATTACTGTTTAGTAGTGCAAGGTATTCATGTCACATGGCTGAGTGCAACCTTCTGCATTGCTCCCAGCCCATGGATCAAGGAGAGGAAAACTTAAGCCTGGCTCTTTTGTATAACGTTAACCTGCATTGCTAGCAGCCTGGACAACAAAATGCATATAATAGAGGTAAGAGTATGTGGAAAAGAAAATAAAGACTTGCTTGGATCCATTGGCAATATTTCAAATTGAAGCAAGCTCAGAGAGGTACAGTTACTGTTTCATTTGGCTGTTTTAAGTCTGAATACCTCTCTGCATTAGTTTAATCAGGAACAGAATTGTAAGTGCCAGCATACATTGGAAAAGCCTGTTGCAAGATTCCTATCCTAACTTGGAAGGCCTCAAAGATTCAGATAAGCATGAAAACCTTTTGTTTCTAATCCCAAAACAACCTGAGGTGTACCCATCAGAAATTTAAATTCAGCAATATCTGGCTCATTCATTCCACCTGTTCCCATTATAACTTCGTGGCTAGTGTTAAACAAATTGCCTCTCTCATGTTCCGTTAGTTGATTGAGCGATTTAGGAATACCTCAAGTAATAACATTTCAAAAATAAAGCCCTTTCCATGTGCCCTTCGCCAAGCTGTGTATTATTTTGTTGAAGAAGACTCATTCTAAAAGATGCCTGTCTTTGCTTCTGCAGAGTAATAGAGTTATGCATTAATTTCTTTCATCAGCTAGTGTAGCAAAGCCTTCAGCCTTAATGAGAAGCAGTGAAAGGCATTCAGGGACTGAAACAATATTTTCCAATGCAGAGCTTTGATTTTGAATGGGTGCAGTGAAGGTTATGACTACAGAATTAACCTAAGTGTACATGTAAGGAATGGCAAAATAACTTGAACTTTTGAGAAGCCTTTTGTTTTTATTTTGTAAAGGACGGCTTAAAAATTCTATTAAAATCTTAAATTTAGATAGGCTTAAGACTGGAAATTGCCATTGTCCCTTCTTGTAACCTTTGGTATTTTTCCTCTAACCATTCTTCTTTGTCGTTAATTTTTCTGTGCTAATACGTTTTCCTTATCTTCTAATTAGTCATTGCTCCTAGCATATTTATGATGGTGTGTTCACATCTGCTCAGATTTCTCTCCCTTCTTTCTCATGTTGGTCCCCAGCTGTAATCAACACAGATGATGCTTCGACACTGTAGAACCATTCTGAATCTCAGGGGAGTTCAGATTTAAATTCCTGGATCCTAACCTTTCTCCATGGTTTTGGTTCTGGGTACAATACAAAGTTAGGAGGGAGGCCTATTTTCTGGCTTAGCTTTACCTAAAATGTCACGTCTTGTGAGACCAGCTTCTTTTGAGAGTTCTGCAATCTTGCAAGGTCTGCGATTCTCTTGAGATTTCAGCTCAGAAGAACAGACACCTTGCAAGGAAAGATTTGCAAAATTTCAATACTGTCAAATTTTACCCTAACCCTGTGGCTTCATGTCACAGATAGTGTAATTTAATCTCATTTGACTAGTGCCAACTTCACACTTCTCTAATAAATGACTCCCTATACTAATAACCCACTTATGGTACCTTAGTGGTATCAGTGGTACTCTTTGCATTACAATTTTCCTGTATCTTTCAATTCTTTTTAAAACAATAGTGTTAGAATTCTGATTCCTTTGGCCTGTTTTGTGTATCTTGTGTTGTGAAATTGTGTTGCTTGGTGTGGTGCTCTGTGAAAAATCCTTTGTGATACACAGGAATGATATTCCGAATGTGCAACTAAAATGACATTGGTGGGCTAGCATAAATAGTGTTTAATATAAGCTGCTGACTGGGTTAGAAAAATAGCTATTAAAATGACACCTTTGTCTTGTGTTTCTGTGTAAATCTTCTACATGTTTCATCAATCGTTTTTATTATCTTACAATGCAAATTACAGGAGTGATTTTACTCTCCTGTTTTTCCAGACTCCTCTAAATGAATATTATTGCACAACTGAATAAGGTACAATACCCAGCCAGTTGTGCAATGGTTCATGGCCTTGAAAGCTTCTTGAACTAGAGAGGTTGTCAGAAGTTTTTTGAAGGAAGATAGTGTTTGTCGTGGAGAAAACGTGTGTGGAATTGGGAAGCCATTCCAAAGTCTTAGTAACACTGTTGCACATTCATTTCAACACTCCAGTCCTCAGGTCCTTTCCCCATTTGGGGGGAAAAGAATTAAATGATAAGCCGAAAGTGCTGGAAAAGGGAAATGTTAATAGGAAAGAATGATTTGGATGGAGTTTTCACTGTATTTAATCTGCTTTCATTTTCTGGAACAATTTAACCTTTCAAATTTCCAGGCCTTGATGGCAAGCTTATGCTTTTCAGTTTCACACATTAGAAATAAAGAAATGATTGCAACTGTGAAAAGGGTGTTGCAAAAGATTATTTTTTGGGGGGGCATATTTCACACTAAAGGTGTAAATTAAATCGGGGATAAATGTTGAGGGTGGTGATATTCTGTAGTGATGAAGTGTTAAGACCATGTGCAATACTGCATAGAGTATGTACACTTAATAATTATACAACATATATAGTTAAGTAGGTTCAGCTGCCCTAATCCTTATATCAGTCTCCTATTCACACAAGTTATTAAAACTGAAAATTATTTTGCAGCTGTTTACCTACTTGTACAAGAGAACTTCTTGGCAAAAGAAAATCTTCTTAAAATCTGATTTTCAAGTTACTTTTCTGGGAAGCAAATGTAACTTTAAAACTGTCCATAAATGGCTATCTATTCCGTCACAGAATTCCTTATTTGCTTCAGGAAATGTAATTGACGACATCTCTGTGTGTAATTTGGTTTAGGAATCTAATCCTTTTTAGTGGTGGTGAAAGAAACATGGCTCTATCTCCAAATCCCAGATTAATTCTGGTTGGTAGGAAAATCTTGTGACTACTAAAATGAGCAAATATGATACTGAATTTGCTGTCTGAGGAAGAAAAATAGAACTCCAAGATGCCACATTTGAACTGTTATTTTTCTAGCCATAATTATGGTCTAAAAGGAAAAATTTGTAACTAATATTACGCGGAACAGGTCGTTTGACCAGCTCTCCCCAGAAGTATCAGCCAACCTTCCACACAAACTTCCTCGTGGCTGGACTTTACAAAAATTAGACAAGCCATTTACAGCACACACTTTGCTCCTCTACAAAAGAAAAAGGACGCTAAACTATTTAAACTACTACATGCCACAAGGGGCCACAACAGTGGTTCCCTTAACGCACCCAACAATATTGTTAATCTATCCAACGATACTCTTAGCCCAGCAGAAGAATCTGTCCTATCTCGGGGCCCCTCCTTTTGCCCCAACACTCCCACAAACATGATACAGTTTTGTGGTGACCTAGAATCCTATTTTTGACGTCTCCGACTCAAGGAATATTTCCAACACACCTCTGAACAACATACTAATCCATAGAGACCTCCCTACCAACACTACAAAAGGAAGGATTCTGGGTGGACTCCTCCTGAAGATCAAAACAGACTGGACTTCTACATAGAGTGCTTCCACTGAAGTGCATGGGCTGAAATTGTGGAAAAGCAGCATCACTTGCCCCATAACCTCTGCCGTGCAGAACACAATGCCATCCACAGCCTCAGAAGCAACTCTGACATCATAATCAAAAAGGCTGACAAAGGAGGTGCTGTCGTCATCATGAATAGGTCGGAATATGAACAAGAGGCTGATAGGCAGCTCTCCAACACCACTTTCTACAAGCCATTATCCTCTGATCCCACTGAGGGTTACCAAAAGAAACTACGCCATTTGCTCAAGAAACTCCCTGAAAAAGCACAAGAACAAATCCGCACAGACACACCCCTGGAGCCCCTACCAGGGGTATTCTATCTGCTGCCCAATATCCATAAACCTGGAAATCCTGGGCGCCCCATCATCTCAGGCATTGGCACCCTGACAGCAGGATCGTCTGGCTATGGAGATTCCCTCCTCAGGCCCTACACTACCAGCACTCCCAGCTATCTTCAAGACACCACTGACTTCCTGATGAAACTACAATCCATCGGTGATCTTCCTGAAAACACCATCCTGACCACTATGTATGTAGAAGCCCTCTACACCAACATTCCACACAAAGATGGACTACAAGCCGTCAGGAACAGTATCCCCGATAATGTCATGGCAAACCTGATGGCTGAACTTTGACTTTGTCCTCATCCATAACTATTTCACATTTGGGGACAATGTATACCTTCAAATCAACGGCACTGCTATGGGTACCTGCATGGCCCCACAGTATGCCAACATTTTTATGGCTGACTTAGAACAACGCTTCCTCAGCTCTCGTCCCCTAATGCCCCTACTCTTCTTGTGCTATATTGATGACATCTTCCTCATCTGGATCCATGGAAAAGAAGCCCTTGAGCAATTCCACCATGATTTCAACAATTTCCATCCCACCATCAACCTCAGCCTGGACCAGTCCACACAAGAGATCCACTTCCTGGACACTACGGTGCTAATAAGCGATCATCACATAAACACCACCCTATACCAGAAACCTTCCGACGGCTATGC
Organism: Caretta caretta; assembly: GCF_965140235.1. Classification (NCBI taxonomy): domain Eukaryota; kingdom Metazoa; phylum Chordata; order Testudines; family Cheloniidae; genus Caretta; species Caretta caretta. The sequence continues at coordinate 24,043,083 of NC_134213.1, read as the reverse complement.
CTACCTACGTGCCTCTAGTTTTCATCCAGACCACACCACACGATCCATTGTCTACAGCCAAGCTCTACGATACAACCGCATTTGCTCCAACCCCTCAGACAGAGACAAACACCGACAAGATCTCTATCAAGCATTCTTACAACTACAATACCCACCTGCGGAAGTGAAGAAACAGAGCCAGAAGAGTTCCCAAAAGTTACCTACTACAGGACAGGCCCAACAAAGAAAATAACAGAACGCCACTAGCCATCACCTTCAGCCCCCAACTAAAACCTCTCCAACGCATCATCAAGGATCTACAACCTATCCTGAAGGATGACCCATCACTTTCGCAGATCTTGGGAGACAGGTCAGTCCTTGCTTACAGACAGCCCCCCAACCTGAAGCAAATACTCATCAGCAACCACACACGACACAACAGAACCACTAACCCAGGAACCTATCCTTGCAACAAAGCCCATTGCCAACTGTGCCCACATCTATTCGGGGACACCATCATAGGGCCTAATCACATCAGCCACACTATCAGAGGCTCGTTCACCTGCACATCTACCAATGTGATATATGCCATCATGTGCCAGCAATGCCCCTCTGCCATGTACATTGGCCAAACTGGACAGTCTCTACATAAAAGAATAAATGGACACATCAGACATCAAGAATTATAACATTCAAAAACCAGTCGGAGAACACTTCAATCTCTTTGGTCACTCGATTATAGACCTAAAAGTGGCAATTCTGCAACAAAAAAACTTCAAAAACAGACTCCAAGAGACTGCTGAATTGGAATTAATTTGCAAACCGGGTATAATTAACTTAGGCTTGAATAAAGACCTGGGAGTGGATGGGTCATGACACAAAGTAAAACTATTTCTCCATGTTTATCCCTGCCCCCACACACTGTTCCTCAGATGTTCTTGTCAACCGCTGGAAATGGTCCACCTTGATTATCACTACAAAAGGTTTTTTCCCCCCCCTCTCCTGCTGGTAATAGCTCACCTTTCCTGATCACTTTCATTGCAGTGTGTATGGTAACACCTATTGTTTCATGTTCTCTGTGTATCTAAAATCTCCCCACTGTATTTTCCACTGAATGCATCCGATGAAGTGAGCTGTAGCTCACGAAAGCTTATGCTCAAATAAATTTGTTAGTCTCTAAGGTGCCACAAGTCCTCTTTTCTTTTTGCGGATACAGACTAACATGGCTGCTAATCTGAAACCAGCTATTGCAGAATGTAGCTACCTGCCTTTTGAGTATGGTAGTCTTTCCAGAGCATATTACAGTGTGTTCCCATCCTCTGTCAGGTAACTTCCAAAATGAAATGTAAAGTGTATGTGTTAACATACTGGCTAGATGGGTGCGATCATGTCTTGCTAACCTGTCCCAAGGAGAAGAGTCCATTGCTACCATCAGCAGGGGGAGTTCTTTTCACTACCTGTTTCACAGTTTCTTGATCTTACAGTGCTGATGAGGTTTCCACATTTCTAAAGCTAGCTAGCATACAGCCCAACTCCTATTGAGCAACTATACAATTATGAACCAGGTTGTCAATGTTCTATAAAAGCAACAAAAACCAATAAAGAAGTTGATTCCATTGCAGTCTTTTTAAAGGGGTTATCAATTAGAGATAGAGTCCAAATCCAAAAGCCCAGGCTTTGACACCCTCAAGTCAGTTTATATGACTTAAATATTTTTGGCTTTATGTAAAACTTTTTTCTCTCATTCTTATAGAAATTCATACAGAACTCAGTCTCTTGCTATAGGTATCTGTAAGGAACATTAAGAACAACTTATAAAGTTTGTCATTCTTTCTTAAATTCTATAGAATATTACTATACAGATGGGGAAATCTGTAGTTTAGCTTTGTGACTTGACCCATTTGTATTTAGAAGCAGTAGCTCTTTTAAAAATTCTGAAGCCTGTTTTTGACAGTGTCCTTTTAAATGTCCTTTCGCACTTTCCTTCTTGAACAGATATTTTCCCCATTCACTAAAGAAATCTCCCATTGTGAAGGGTGAAAGTAACTTTCTGTTATCAGCATTTCAGTTTATGGACTCTGTCAACTGAAGCCTTTTTCTAAGTAAATCCACCTTTTGAGTTGCTGAATTATGATATAAATCTTGCAATTTTAAACTATATTTTTGTTTATCTCTCATTAATTCAGCCCATGTTTCGTTCCCTGAAAGCATTTTCCAGAACCATTAGCTGTGCAGGCAGGAATTTTATTTTAGTGGGATATAAAGTAGGAATCAATATGTTTCTGTCTGGAGTTTATCTAAGGTGACTTTATACTACAAGCACCTATAATTGCTTGCAAAGTAATTTCTAGTGCAGTTGTTTACTTGAGGGTATCAGCTGGACCTCTGAATGCATACAAAAAGCTAAGCAAGCATTCAGACAACTCAAGACTCCAGTTTTGAGCCACTTTTCCTCTAGTTTTCCTCAAAAATAAAATGTGTTAGTGTCTGTCAGTAACAAAGTTTGTAGTTTTATCTGAGGAGTGGAAGGATTCCATAGTTGTTACTTGTGTAATTTCTTCCCTCCCACCATGCCCCTGGCAAATCTGTTGTGCATGCAATGGGGCAGACTCTCATTTCTCTCTCTCTCACTGAGGCCAACTACCCTCCAACTGCACAGTTTGATCCAGGTTCTCACTAGACATGGCTCCATGCAATGACCCCCCACAACACACACACACACTCTCCCTCCCTTGTGGAGTATTCCTCCCAGAAGGATAAGGATTCTCTGCTGGGGATATATGTGCAGAATATGTTGGATTGGGTTATGTGTGTGGAAATATGAACTACTTCCTCTGACGCCTAAGCCTGACCTGGAGAGCCCTTCCATGGCTATGGTCTGGAGGGTGCATGGAGTTGAATATGTAGGTATGGAGAGGGATGGATTAATTCCACAGTCAACTCTTTCACCTGCAACTTTCCATTTTTTTTTATATATTGTCCCTTCACCTTTGTAGAGAGATGTTTGTGGAAGATTATAATTTAGAGATGCTCCCTCAAAAGGGGCAGTATTGTGAATGTAGGAATTTAGATATGTGCCCTGGAACCTGGGATTGAGAACCCAGTGTAGCTGTGTACAGCAGTTCACCAGAGAAGCACTATAGTTTGTTTCATTAAAAGTTTTATTCCTTTCTAATTCACTCGTTTTTTGTTTGATGAACCCCAAGATCATTACAACTTTTACCTGTTCAATGCTAATGTCCAAAGTGTGTGTTACTTGGAGGTGGGTAGTATCTCAAAGTGTCAAGATGGCACCTGGGCAACTCTGAAAGAGCACAAGTTTGTGCTCCGGGGCATGGTTGACCTTTTTTTATCTCAAGGTCAATGGGTGGAGGAAGCTGCTGGCTCATGTCAGTACTTAACTTCATACTTCACGTATTCAGATGTCTGAAGGAGATAAATCACCTTCCTGTATCATCGGTACAATGCAAAAGCCACACTGTTAACATTGTCCAATATTAGTACGTGGTTTTATCTCTTTCAAGATCCCTGTACTCTTAATAAGAACTATGCCAGTGATGAGTGAGGTTTGAGACCAGTTATCTTTCTAGAAATTCCAGTTCCACCTGTTGCTGCAGCAGATCCAGTAGAGCTGTTCAAACTTTTGCAAGTGAAGTAAGGTGAGTAACCTTTTTTTCAAAAGGGCTGAAGGGCTGAGAGAGGATTGCTTCCACCACCAACCCCTTATCATATTGGAGCAAGTACTGTGTGACAGATTACATAAATCCACTGCTGGGAAGCTTCAGGCAAATGAGTTGAGAGGAGAGGCAAGGAATCTGGTCAGTAAGTAATACCGCCCCCACAAAGGGGTTATAGGAAATATGCTTCATTACATTATTCCAGATAATAAATCATTGTTTTTCAGATTATCAGCGTCTAAATGTCAAACGCTTTGCAGAAAGATTGTAAGAAATAGCCCCTTCCTCAGAGAATTTACTATTCTAGTCATGCTGTCTTATTTGCTTGTGCATGTTCGTATTCTGCATTTTTTATTTCCTTTTGTCATGGAGTGCATGCTCCCAAAAGTTAATTTTCACATTTGAAATTGAGAGAAATAAGTGGATCTTTGAGAGAGGGAGAACTGCAATTGAGTAGAGAGTAATATTTTATTTGATTTGTTGAGGGTAAAGTTCAGATAATTATCTAGAATATGCAGTGCTTTCCTGTCAGCCTTGATACATAATGAGAATTTACTGGTAGATATCCATAGGGAAAGTTACCTTGAATTATCACATTGAATTTTGTGCTGTACAGTTTCTGTTTGAATGAATAAATAAAAATAGATAAAGATAGAATAGTTGAACATGTGCATATGGTGAGTCACAACCAAGACTCAGGATGGTGTGTCTCATACTGATCTCCAGAGAGAGATAAAGAGACTGACCCATTGCAATGGTAATGCAGCACCAGGCAGTCTCTTCAGTGTTGCTCTGAACACAAATGGATTGTTCTTGGAAACCTATGATGGGGAAATTTCCTGGTGGAGAAAAGGAGTTTCATTTGTCTTTCCAAAAGAATGGAAGCATGTCGGGGAAGAAGGGCTAATAACGGATGACATCATGAAAGCTGAGGTGTTTAATACCTATTTTGTTTCTGTTTTCTCTAAAAAGACTAATGGTGACAGGTACTCAACACGATTAATATTAACAACAAGGGGGAAGGAATGCAAGCCAAAATAGGGAAAGAGCAGGTTAAAGATTATTTAGATTAGTTAGATATAATCAAGTCAGTAGGGCCTGATGAAATTCATCCTCAGGTACTTAAGGGACTAACTTAAGCAATCTTGGAACCATTAGCAATTATCTTTGAGAACTCCTGGAGTACTAGGTGAGGTTCTAGAAGACTGGAGAAGGACAAACACAGAACTTATCTTTAAAAAGGGGTAACAAAGAGGACCTGAGGAATTATAGACCAGTCAACCTAACCTGAATTCCTGGAAAGGCACTGGAACAAATTATTAAATCAATTTGTAAGCATCTGGAGGGTAATAGGGTTATAAAGAATAGCCAGCAGGGATTTGTCAAGAACAAATCATGCCAAACCAACCTCATTTCCTTCTTTGATAGGATACCAGGCCTAGTGGATATGGGGAAGCAATAGATGTGACATATCTTGATTTTTAGTAAGGAGGTGGGTACGCAACTGGTTGAAAGAACATACTGAAAGAGTAGTTATAAATAGCTTGCTGTCAAACTGAGAGGGCATACCTAATGGGGTCAGTCCTGGGTCTGGTATTAGTCAATATTTTCAATAATGACTTGGATAATAGAGTAGAGAGTATGCTTATTAAATTTGCAGGTGACACTAAAATGGGAGAGGCTACAAGCCCTTTGGAGGACAGGATTAGAGTTCAAAACAATCTTGACAAATTGGAGAATTGGTGTGAAATCAGCAAGATAAATAAAGACAAGTACAAAGTATTTCACTTCAGAAGGAAAAATCAAATGCAGAACTACAAAATGGGCAGTAACTGGTTGGGGCAGTACAGCTGAAAAGGGTCTGGAACTTATAGTGGATCATATCTTGAATGAGTCAATAATATGATGCAGCTGTGAAAAAGGCTAATATCATTTTGGGGTATATTAACAGGAGTGTTGTGTGTACGACAAGGGAGGCAATTGTCCCACTCTCCTCGGCACTGGCAAGGCCTCAGCTGGAGTACTGTGTCCAATTCTGGATGCCACACTTTAGGAAAGATGTGGAGAATTTGGAGAGAGTCCAGAGGAGAGCCCCAGAAATAATAAAAGGTTTAGAAAATCTGACCTACGAGGAAAGGTTAAGAAACTGGACATTTTTAGTCTTGAGACAAGAAGACAGGGTGGGGGAACCTAACAACTATCTTCAAATATGTTAGGGGCTGTTTTAAAGAGAACAAAGATCAATTGTTCTCCACATCCACTGAAGCTAGGACAAGAAGCTGTGGGCTTTATCTGCAGCAAGAGAAAATTAGGTTAATATTAGGACAAAGCTTTCTAATTATAAGGGTAGTTAAGACCTGGAACAGGCTTCCAAGGGTGCTTGTGAAATCCCCATCATTGGAAGATTTTTAAAAACAGGTTGGACAACAACTGTCAGGGGTGATCTCAGTTTCCTTGGTCCCGCCACAGTGCTGGGAGCTGAACTTGATGACTTCTTGAAGACCCTTCCAGAAATATCCCTACATTTTTATGATCCTATGATTCAGATGGAGATCTTGTACATGTCTGTGTCACCTTGAAACTAGTGTGTTCTATATGGGGCTACCTTAAATCTAATCAGAAACAGAGGCTTGTTAAGGGCATCTTGCCACAGGCACACTAGATCAGTGCTCTGGGATGTTCATTGGTTGTGTATTAACTTCTGAATAGAGTTTAAGATGTTGGTAGGTTGACCTATAAAGCTCGGAATGGCTGGGGGACTCTCTCTTGCCCACTTCCGCCCTTCCCCGGTGACATTACTGCGGCTGTGCTCTGCAGAACCACTCAAAGTGAAACAGTGTTGGTTTAAAAAGAGGGGATGCTGCAAGCACTTTCTCCATAGGGCCAGTTGTCTTTGGAACTTACTTCCTTGATTGGGTCTGAAAATTTTATATATAATATAATTTGTTTAAACATGTGGTCTTCAGAGTTGCATCAGAGCCCATGTATTTTCACAGCCTTTGCAGAGGGTGGGGTATTATTGAGTTTTTGGTTGATTAATGCTGGTTATAAAGGATAAGGACGAATCTGTGATTTGTGTGTATCTGTTTGTGGATGGGATTTTCAAAAGCACCAAAGGAAGTTAGAAACAGTTTAAGTCACTTAGGGCAGGATTTTCAAAAGTACATGTGTTTTTAATTTTGATAAAAAGCATGGGGGAATAGGGTGTTTTACATGGGGGAAAAAACCATGTACACATACTGATAAAATATCCTAATGCAATAATTCTGCACAGAGTACCACAACTTTTGTCTTTGCCTTCTAGCTGTAGGAGTTGGACAAAAGAATAATAGATCTGAGCAATTCTTAAGCTTTCATATCCTATTTCTGTAGTACTGGGGATCTAGAGTATATTCAGATGTTTACCTCTAATGTTGTTTTGCTACGGATTGTGTCTCAAATGTTCTTCTAAAGTTCTCCTGATGCAGACTTTAGAAATGGTAACCCCACCATGAAACTCTAGTCTTGTTCAGATGTTGTGTAACTCTTGCTAGAACTCATTAACTTTTTATTGTGGCTGCAATTAAAACGCACAGACTTAAAGAATCCACCATCTTAAGATCCAAAAATACCAGCCAGATGTTTATTACAAATCACAGTAATTGCATTATCTTTTTTTTTTGCCTGCATTCCTTACTGAAGGTTCTTTGGCACTATGTTAAAAAAGAAAATGGGCTACTTGGATCTGAATCTTAATTCCAGCCTTACTGATCACACAGCAGGACACAATTTGTTAAAAATATCAATTCGTTTTCACTGTAAATTTCACCACTTTCTAATCTTTCCCTCTAATTTCTATATTGATTTGAATTAATTGTTATTCAAGGAGTCACAAGCTCTTCCCTATGACCTTCTCATGACTTGCACTGGTGCTCTATCATACCTGATTTGTATTTTAACTGTCAGCGGTTTTTCAGCATCAGTTACTGGCTAGAAAGGAGATTTAAAAAGTGCTGAGCTGAACTGCTCAAATAAAAAAAGTCTCATATTTCAAAGAACTGGAGTAATCTATTTTTAAAATATATTTAATGTTTTGAAAGAGCTGAATTTAAAACAGTGTGATGTTGTAGTCTCTTGATTCCGGGATGGCTTGGTGCGGAAGGTTGCCCTTGTGCTTAAGGCTTAAGGCACTACACTGTGTCCTGGTCTACACTGCGTGGGGAGGGCGGGCGGGTGTTGGGGGCAGGCGTTGGGGAGGGGTGGATCGATCTAAGGGCATGGCTACACTTGCAGATGTAGAGCGCTTTGAGTTAAACCAGCCTTCATAGAGTGCAGTAGGGAAAGCGCTGCAGTCTGTCCACATTGACCGCTTCAAGCGCACTGGTGTGGACACATTTGCAGCAGCATTGGGAGCGATGCATTATGGGCAACTATCCCAGCATGCAAGAGCCTGCAATGTGCTTTTAAAAATGGGGGGGGTGGAGTGTGACAGGGAGTGTGTTGTGTGTATGTGGGGGGGAAAGAGTGTGGGTTTTTGAGTGGCTGAGAGCATGTCAGCATGCTGTCTTGTAAGTTCAGGCAGCAGCAGATTGCCATTCCTCCCCAGCCCCTCTCCCTCACACACAGCATTCCACACTAATGGTTGCTTTGTCTCGGAGCAGATAAGCAGCCAGCTGTCAGAAACGGAGCTTTGAAAGGGCATATCCGCATTCTTGCAGTGATTCAAAAACAATGACAAGAGTGGCCACTTGACTTAAGGGGATTATGGGACATTTCTGGAGGCCGATCAGAGTGCAATAATGCAACACCTTGTTCACACTGATGCCCAGACATTGTAGCCAAGGCGCAGCAAACATTATTCCACTCGCTGAGGTGCAGTACCAGGAGCTCTCTAGCTGCGGAGTCAGAGCACTCTACATGCCTTGCCAGTGTGGATGGGTAGTGAGCTAGGGTGTCTGGGGCTGCTTTAATGCGCACTAACTCGCAAGTGTAGCCAGCCCCTAAGTTACACAACTTCAGCTACGTGAATAATGACGTACTTAGATCTACTCCCCGCAGTGTCTTCACTGCGGTGAGTCGACAGCTGATGCTCCCCCGTTGACTCTGCCTGCGCCTCTCACTCCGGTGGAGTACCGGAGTCGACAGGAGAGTGCTCTGCAGTCGATTTATTGCGTCTAGTCTAGACTAGATTGCTGCCCACCGATCCTGCAGGTAATGTAGACAATCCCTAAGACTCAGGGTTCCATTCCAGGCACTGCCATGGACTTCCTATGTGATGCTGGGTAAATCTGTGAATTTCTCCATGCCTCAGTACTCAATTTTCTGTGTAGATTATTTCTCTGCCCCTCTTGATTACATAAATTGTAAAGTCTTACAGAGCAGGGAGTATTTTAGTATTGATACGTGTATATGGCTTTCCACAATGGGGCCCTGATCCTGGTTTAGGTCTCCAATATGTAATGTAAAAATCTCTTAATGGCACAGACAAGCAGGCTAGGGATGGTCTTATTACTAGATTTCTAATAATTGGCTAACTTTAAGTGATGTCACACAGTCTCACCTAGTGGGTAGAGCAGGAGACTAGGAGTCATCCAGTAACTAGCTGTGTAATAAGTCACTTGGCCTCATCTGTGCCTAAGTGCTTATCTACACGGAGACTTAGTGTGTGGCAAGCTGGAGTGTGAATATATAGCACATTAGCCTGCTGCTTGCTAAGTTGCTTTGTGATCCTGCTACTGTGCACTAAAAGTTCCTCAGTGCGCTTTGACATGCACGACATAGTGTGAAGTTCCCAAATGGTTATAGATCTGTTTATAAGCATCTGAAGGAGTACTTGAGAGTATCTTGCCAGAGTGATTTTTCAAAACTAGGGTATCCTAGAGACCGTCTAGAACAGGCATATGGAAATTAGTTCTTTATACGGAGCTGCAAACACCTGACTCGTGGGTAGAGTATCTAACTGAAATATAGTGAGATGGTCATTGAGACGACTTCTTCATCTACCCCACTGGTACATTCAAATGCTTTCAGCTTGCCATCAACTGTGAAACAAATAAACAGGTGACCAAACCAGCATGCTGTACTGCCATTGCAATGTCAGAGCTCTCTAGAGAGTTACCAAAAGGCAACTGTTGGGAGCCCACAAATTAACTTGATCATGGTCCGTTTTTCAGGTATGCAGACTTCCAGTTAGAATAACTGACTTTGTTGTTTTTCTGCAGCCTGTTGATTAAGAGACAGTTTAACCCTATACTTTTAGGATCAGTGCTAAGGTGATCTGTATGCTAGTATCTCCAGAGACTACAGGACTGCCTGTTTGCTTGTGAGATGGATGACTGATGATTTGACATGACTGTCTGAAAGTGTTTCTTTCAATTATCTGAGTGACAACTCAAAAGATTACACATGGAAACATCCTTGGTCACGTATAAATCAGTTCGATCAGCAAACATGGAAGTGCATCTGATTCTCTGTATTTGCTGATGTACATAAATAAGAATGATTGGTTATTTCCACTTCATAGAATATCAGGGCTAGAAGGGACCTCAGGAGATCATCTAGTCCAACCCCCTGCTCAAAGCAGGATCAATCCCCAATTTTTGCCCTAGATCCCTAAATGGCCCCCTCAAGGATTGGGCTCACAACCCTGGGGTTAGCAGGCCAATGCTCGAACCACTGAGCTATCCCTCCCCCTGACTTACCTTATCTCACATGATCAAACTATAATCAATAGCCAATATGTCAGGCTATCTCAAACAGCAGATTTATGGACTTTGGGGATGGTATAATAGCCAACATACAAATTAAAAACAGTACAAACTGTCTTTACTTTTATTCTCAAGTGTCCTTGAGATGCAGCAGCTGAACTAGATTCCACATAACAAAAGAGAGATCAACAGGTTCATAATAAATCTAAATCAAACAAATTGGAAATAATTAATGGTTAGGATAATCTAGACATTTGGTTGAAATGAAAGGCAATAGATTTCTCTTTCCCTCTGCACAGTGAAGCTTTTAAGCAATGTAAATATAGCCAGTCTATGTATTCATAATACTAAAAACAAAATACAGCTTTCTGTATTTCCTTACATAGGACCCTTTAGTGTTGTTACTTCTATCGCTTCTAATTTGAGACTCTAATGCGGAAAGCAAGAATAGAGGTTGAATACGGTCTGCTTAGTACAAGCTGTAAAAGAGAAACATTGCATGCTTAATGTTTGTTTGCATTGTAGTGATGTGTACAATATATAATACCAAATGGCACTTCTTCAGCTTCATTAGATAGTAGTTTAAAAAAACTTAAATATTTCTTTAAAATATATTTGCAGTATATTTTTATCAACCTTTTGAAATTAGTACAAAACCTGTACATTCCAGAATTGTTTTTTGCATTGCATAGATGAGAAAATCACTGGAAGTTCAGATAGCTTTTAGAACATTCGTTAAATGATCACAATACTTCCCTAGGGAGGTGTAGAATCTCCTTCCTTAGAAGTTTTTAAGGTCAGGCTTGACAAAGCCCTGGCTGGGATGATTTAATTGGGGATTGGTCCTGCTTTGAGCAGGGGGTTGGACTAGATGACCTCCTGAGGTCCCTTCCAACCCTGATATTCTATGATTCTATGTATATGTGCATACATTTCACTTTAACAGTTTTTAGTGTAACATACTTTTACTCCATGTTCCTTTTCTTAAATCAATGGCAGTAGGAGAGTCCTGTAGTTAGTTATACTGGGAAGAGGCATAATCTAACAGTTTTTTTTTTCTCCCCCTCATTTGGAAGCTGCCATTTTCTGCTCCAGAATTTAAACTTTTTTTTAAAAAAGTCACTAGCTCTTTTGATTGTCTCCCAATTTTAAAAGTTTACATTTTCAATGAAGGGTAAATGGTGAGTCTGCAGACAGCTGAAACACTAGCTTTGAGAATTATGGACTTTCCTCATTCATCTCTCGGTGCGTACTCTGAAGTCAAATGACAGAGATGAAATATTTCACAGCTGACCAAAAGGGGAGGAGGGAAAAGTCAGCCATACACACCTGTTGCCTCTTTCATTGTGGCTGAGAGGCTCCGTTTTATAGCTGCTTCCCAGACAGCTCTGACTAGGCCAGGGATCGGCAATCTTTGGCACTTGGCCCGCCAAGGTAAGTCCACTGGCTGGCTGGGCCGGTTTGTTTACCTGCTGCGTCCGCAGGTTCAGCTGATCGCAGCTCCCGCTGGCCGTGGTTCACTGCTCCAGGCCAATGGGAGCCGCTGGAAGCAGTGCGGGCCGAGGGGTGTGCTGGCCGCCGCTTCCCGCAGCCCCCATTGGCCTGGAGCAGCGAACCATGGCCAGTGGTAGCTGCGACTGGCCAAACCTGCAGATGCGGTAGGTAAACAAACTGGCCCAGCCTGCCAAGGGGCTTACCCTGGCGGGCTCCGGGCCAAAGGTTGCCGATCCCTGGACTAGGCACTTCATTATCCTGGTCTGGAGAACTGAGCTGGTGTCCTGTGCTGTTTCTTCATGAGTGGGGCCACTCTAGGTGGACTTTAACAGTAGGAACTAGCTGAGAGGACTGTCTACACAGAGATATAGGCTAGAGCATAGCCCACTACTCAGCCATGGCCAGAGGCTTGGAGCTGGGACTAGAGCAGTGCTGGATAGTGCTCTAGCCATCTCTCTTGGGCCATAGAGGCTTGCTATCAATTACCAGTGAACAGAAGGCAGAACACTCCAGCAGGGGAACAAGGCACAGCCAGAGCTGGGCATTTGCTTATGGCAGGAAGCATTTGACCCTCACCCATGCTGGGACAAGCAATAACCAGCAACCCAACTGTAGCCCTCCACTGCTCCAGGACAAGGAATAAATGGGGCAGAGTCTCAAGGAGCTGCTGGAGTCACCCAGGGTGATTCCAGAGCCATCTTGGAACAGAGCAATTCCTGTGTTCCTGAAGTCATATCACACTTAAGTTCTGGTAATTATTGTCATTTATGTATTTACTTAATACATAAGGTATAGTCTCCAAATGTGCAAATTTGGGCTCAGGTAATTTAAAGAGAATTGCCACATTTCTTAACCTTCAGCCTTAATAAGATATGTTGGTATTATGAAGATGAAATGAGACTGAAGTCACAGTTTAACTCCGAGTGGGAGAGCATTGCTTTGTGCGCTGAACTTAGGTGAGTACTACTAGTTCTTCCTTTTCTTTTTTGACCCCTTCTGATTGGCCAAGAGTCTATGCTATTACACTAATCCTTCAGGCTGCACTATGTATATTTCTGGTTATAGTTAAATCTTCATTGTGAGGAAGCAGATGCAGTCTATGCCATTTTAAAAGTTCCAATTTTTAAGGACTTGATAAACTGTTTCATGGCATTATGTGTTTGGGCTGCATGGAAACTTAAAGCTTTTAGTTGGAAAATTGCTATGACCTTAAAATTAGGATTTCCCTCTGTAAAACAGTGGGTGTGAACTTTTTTGATGTACGAAAATGAAATTTTTCTACAAATGAAAGCTTAATGAATAGCTCAGTGCCTGACCTTGTACCATTTTCAAGTCCTGAATTAATGCAGTCAGGATTACCAGGGGATTCCAGATCATTAAAAAAATGAACTGTTATATTAAGTCACTAATCAAGCAAATCCAATATGTTTTCTTTTTAGATTCTACTATAATTACCCTTAATAACATCTATTGAATGTTTTATTTCATTTGAATTGATGGCCTTTTTTTCTTACCGCAAATGTATGAAATTATTTCAATTCTGATTTCCTCCTAAATTGCAAATATTTTTCTTATTTTCATACTTCTTACTATTGTAAGAAGTGCAATTTTTAAATTCTTTGGTTTAAACTGATCAAATATACCTAATATGTTGTTTGACGGTGATTAAAATATACCTAATTCAACTGCAAGGTGTGACTAAGAACATATTAAGCGTCACAATCAGGGACCCATTGGGTTGAGATCAGGTATTACTTCACTTATCCAGCGTTAAAATGAGGAGGAAAAGAAAGTGGTGACTTTTTTTTTTTTTTACATTCTGGGTCTTTTTCACATGAGATGACACTCAACAGATTGTGCAGATCTTCATAAATGAAAGTCTTTCTCTGTTTTTGCATGCTTGCATCAGCTATAAAATATAGTAGTTCTCAATGTTAACTTTATCAGGCTTTGGCACCAATAACCTACTGAGATGAATGTGTCAATCACTGCTCTCAGGATTGCTGTTTTAAGTACTCTAAGTCTGCGCGCTCTGGCAGACATTACTGCATCTGTTTATAGTGTGAATTTTTAAGACCTACAGATGTAATACTGTGTAAATGAGAGATTAGATTCTGGAGCACAACATGGATAACTTCAGAAAAGACTTGCTGAGCTAAAGCAAACCAACCTAATACAACCCCTACTTGTGCTTCCTGATAATGAGTTTTAAATAACTCTTATGCACTAAGGTTTGCAGTCTCTCAAAAGTGTTTGTCTCCAGCTAATCCCCTCCATTATCCAAAAAGGAGAGAAATCCATCCTCCTTGCTGACTTTATGGAGAATGTGCTAAAATTGACATGTTCTAATGACTGAGTTAGGCAACATCATGTATGGGATGTCTATCTGTGACGTCTATCTTCTAAAATGTTTGTGCGTTGTTTTTGAGAGTTACAGTTTGTGGTAATTTTTAGGTGTCAGAAATGCTCCTGGATGATAACATTTTATATTGGACAAAACATTGGCACAGGTCAGAGGTAATGACAGTGTTGGAGACTATCAGTTGCTACCCAGTGAATGGGCTGTACGTTGGCTGGAAAGATACCACTTCATACTTAGCTGCAAGTATAAAAAGCACCAGGAAAGCAGGAAGGAAACTACAGTGTGGGCAAATGCCTCAGAAGATAAGAACATTGCCACAACTACTTTGTTGTACAGTAACAGCCATTCCTAAAATGACTTCTCAGCTTGGCTATACCTGTTCTAGTTCAGACTTGGCAGTTTGTCACATGCCAAAGAGGAGAATGAAAGGAGCAGTTTTCAATTGAATGCCAAGAAATCCCATCAGACAATGTGGGACTGTATCCAATGGACAGAGTTAATGTGTCTGGTGGCCTTTCTGATAAGGAAGCGCACAATTCTGAAAGCAGGCCTGGAGATTAAACCCAGAGTGACAACTGCCTTAATGGACAGCTCCCTGGCAAAGATAATACATATTTCCAATTGCTAGCATATATTTTCCAAATGGTATGATACACTAGTCTTGAAGGATCTGCTATCCACTACAGATCAGAAATGCTTGTTCTTATTAATTCTTCTGGCAATGTGTGTAATAAATTCTGTCATCTACTGTACTAAATCCTTTGGAGTATGGTAAAAGAGAATGTGTTTGGATTCTATGAATACAGCTGATTTCTTGAGACACTCCAGGGGATGGGGGAAAGAAATTTCAACTTAAGCATCTCTCTGTTATTGTTGGTATCCGGCAGTCCACGTGCCCACTGCTAGTAATAAAAGAGGTGAAGACATACTGTTTCCTTTATAAAATTCTCTCCCTCACAAGCTTCTAGCCTATGCTTGTACCAGCTGTTACTGAATTAAGTAGTAATGATTTGGCATAAATGGTCTGGTGATTGCTACCTGCCAGAGAAGCATCTGTAAGAAGCTGTACATATTCCTCATTGCCTTTGATTTATTCATCTTTCTCTGCTCTCTGTGTGGTCAAATCTCTTGTTCTTTGGTGGGCTAGATAGTGGCTCTAACACAATCTTATTAAGGGCAGTTTGGCTCTGCACCAACCCAGGTTGCATACTAGAGAGACTGTCTCTCTGAGACACACTCTCTCCTGGTGTTGCTCCTAGCACATGGGAAGTGCACATTACTTCCTCTGGTGTGCAGGCTCGGCTTTGCAGCTGGGAACATGGCCTTGCCTCCTCACCACCCCTTTTTTCAACATCCTCCTTACTGGGGGTGTAAAAGCGCGCCGTGCCTGTGCTCTCCAGAGTGCAGGGATCTGAGGGCAGTACTGTTGTGAGCAGCCTTTGCTGCACAAGGGCTGCTTATAACAAGGCCATAGGTTTTTTTTTTTATACAGTGAGTTATCAAACATCAATTCTCCAGTCCCCTTCCTCTCTTAACCAATGAGTCAAGGTTTTGATGTCTTGGGAGGACATTCAAACTTGCTCAAATTTCGCAATACTAGAATAGATGCGAAGCAGGGCTTTTGCAGACCTCTTGTTCTGAATGGTTATTTTTAGGGGGAAGGTGAGGTGGTAGGTGCTCCCTGTCAAAATGGCTATGGCTCTTCAGTGCCAAGGAAAGGGGTTTTAATCAACTTGCTTCCTAATACCCCCCAAAAAGGGCAGCTGGAGGCCCATCCACAATCTCTATCACAACCACTTTATTCACATTTGCCAGACTCAACCGTTGTTACCTACAAGTACGGCTTAAACAGTGTACTCACCAAGCACACTGCCCATGAATGCCACAGTAATTGTGCCCACCAAAGGAACCTCATCTCTACTATGGTGGAAGAATCCCCATCATGTATGCATGGGTGTTCCCTTGCTTTCCCTTTCACCAGACAAGGCGATTATTACAGATGCTTCCTTTTCAGGCTGCGGCTGGGACTCACATGGATAACCACACAGTGCAGGGCACTTGGACTTTCAGAGAGACCAGGATACCCAACAACATTCTGGAATTGCAGGCAATCCGGGAAACTTGCTGTCAAGGTTCCTTCCCCACTCTGAACTCTAGGGTGCAGATGTGGGGACCTGCATGAAAGACCCCCTAAGCTTATTCTTACCAGCTTAGGTTACAAACTTCCCCAAGGTACAAACTTTGCCTTGTCCTTGAACAGTATGCTGCCGCCACCACCAAGCGTGTTAAACAAAGAACAGGGAAAGAGACCACTTGGAGATGTCTTTCCCCAAAATATCCCCCAAGCCCTACACCCCCTTTCCTGGGGAATGCTTGATGATAAACCTCACCAATTGGTACAGGTGAACACAGACCCAAACCCTTGGATCTTAAGAAAAATGAAAAATCAATTGGGTTCTTAAAAGAAGAATTTTTAATTAAAGAAAAGGTAAAAGAATCACGTCTGTAAAATGTTCCAGAGGGGCCATGGATCTTCAATCTCGGAGCTTTGGTCTGCTCCTCCTGTGATCAGGCCATCTGAACTATGCCGTCACTCCTTTACCACTCCTACCTCAGGTTCTGCAGAAAATTCATCAAGAAAAGGCACAAGTCATCCTCATCACCCCCAACTGGCCCAGACAATTTTGGTGGTTACTGAACTATGTACAAACTACATATCAATCATTCTATGCAACAGAGAGGTGTTTGTTTAACTGTTTCTAACTCTCCCATATGCATGGGATAAAATACATCTCCTATGTTGCCCTACGCACTGTATTTGGCATGTTATTGAAAACCAACATGTCAGTGGATCATTTGTACTTAAACAAATACTGTAGCTCAAGGCTAAAGTAATATCTTTCAGTTGTACATTTTCTCTGTCAGTGGGAATCTGGGATGGTGACCCAGGTGCTGTCTCCTGTCTTCCTAAAATGTAAAAACTCATGGCTGAGTGACTACGCGTATATATGCTGTGCTGAAAAGGTCAATATGAATTTGGAAACTGATGTATGCTTTGGGGCTTTTTCATGTTATTACACTGAGCTCAGAGGTAAATTCATTGTATTTTAGTATAATCCTTCAAATGTAAGGCTATTCTGATTCTATTAAATAGTGTGTCACTGAAAGTTTCTTGAGGACAATGTTTTCTAATACTCAGTGTAAATAAATTCAACAGACCTGGTCTTGTTTAATCTTTTTCTTTTTCTCTTGAATTGCTGACACATTACCTTATATCATGTGAAAGGCATTTTGTCCTCTACTGTCAAGCAGACTTGATATAATAATAGAGCATTCTGAAAAAAATCAATCAAATACTATGACATCCTCAGGGAATATCTAGCTTAATTGTGAGAATGTGAGTGTAAGAGAGATTTATCCTGCTTGAAAACCAGCCTGTTTTTTAACAGCTTGTAATATAATAGGTTCTGCCTTTCTGCATTGTGTTGTGTGCAGATATTTAACTTATTACACATTGTGCATTGAAAGATTTTAAACAGTAAACACTTCCACAATTATTTTACCAATTGCTCTGGTACTTTTGAAAGTAATTCCTTTGAGTTTTATATGTTGTTAGTGGTTTGAGGTTTTTTATATTCAATTAATCAATGTCGTTTACAGACTTGTATGGAAGATTTATTTGGCTGTAGTGATGCAAACACTTGTGTAGTTGCTTCATTGCAACTTTCTAACAATAAATTGTAAGCTGATTTTTAATATTGTTTGCAGGGACCACTTACTGGTGAAATCAGAGCTACCTATGTGTGAACTCCTGTTTATCATACATTTGTCAGCCAGCCTCTCTTCTTCCTTTCTTTTCCCAAATATACACACACATACATAACCATGATGTGTACTTATTTGGCATCTTCACATAAACAAGATGACTTCTCATAACAACTTTTAGAATCGGTCTAGAAGATCAAGGGATTGGGTAAACTACATGACAGAGTATTTCAGCTATTTAATAAATATTCACATTAAGTCTTCTAGAAGAATACATGGAAGTGTATTAGAGCTTTGGTTTTGATCGTTATCCATTTAAGTAGTAGAAAAGAAATCCAGTCACAAACTTAACTTCTTAGCTTGGTATCCTGCAATATCCTGTCAGACCAGAATTGCAACCGTTGCCCCTGTTGTGTGTTTGTGATGTCCAGTAACAACCTTTTCTAGTGTAGTGGAGGATGTGTGCTGCTTCACTAATGATTTGACACTATTTGAAATAACTGTTTCTAGACCTGCAATGGGAAGGAGAATGAATTGGGTTCATAAGAACAGTGCTTGTAGGCTAAAGGATGGGTTTTGTGTTGTCCATTTGTAAGCAATATTTGCAGAGTTGATGTGACTGTGAATGAGCAACCCACTGAATGAAGGTCAATGGTTATATTTAGACTGGTCTCTTTCAGAAACCATGATTGTTCCATACGCTGTATAACTAAACATTTTATGAGCCAACTTATAAAAAATAAGTTATTCAAATTGTTGCACGAAGGAGAATTGTTCAAGCATGTTAAAGGATATTTTGTATTAGTTTTTTAAAATGTAAAGTATATTTTCATGCTGTACATCTGTTCCAACAAAACAGGTTGGCATATCTCAAGAACCTTTCCTACAAGCCAGAGCAGAAAAATGTATACTGTATACTTGGGGCACAGGGGCCGGGGGGAGTCCAGCCTCTGCTTGACTTCATACTGATGGGGTAGCTTGCATCAGTTCTCTGGAAATAAGAACCAACAGGTATTCCTTCTTGATGGTTCATAAATCACTTAAAAGAAGGCATGTTTGACTGATTGGGAGTAGTACATGAAGGAGAAGGAATTACAGAGCTGGTTTTTGCTCAGAAACACTTAGCTTCTATCCTTTAGAAGTGTATCCTCACACAGTCTGGAATTGACTGATTGGTTAAGCAGCAGTAGATTCATCTGGGAAAGGGTACTGGACACTTTTTTAAATCTTTAGTCACAAAAGCCCATCATGAATGGTTCTGTGTATCACTGAGGAAAACTGGTCTGCTCTCACAGGTAATCAGAATGGGAAGCAGTAATGACCGAGGTGGCATTCACATTTCTCCTGACTTTGCTGGTTCAAAAGGTGTAACAAGACTTAGGTCATTTTAAGCCTTTGTGGGTCATGATGTTGTGCTGTGCAGCTCTAGTCGGTATAAAAATTGATCATGACTCTAATTTGGGGGAGGGTGGGCCTCTCGTGAAGTGATGCCTCCAATATGGTGAATAACCACCACTTTGTCTTTTGCGGTCACTGTAGTTATAAAGTTTCCACTGTCCTTTGGATACCAGTCCATCTGGTGGTGATTCTGACATAGCTGGCTCTCCTACCTTTTCCTGGTTTGCTTGTGATATTACCTGACAATATGTGATCAGCGAGCAATGTGTCTGCAGAAGACATTATTCTCTTACCTATGGTCTCCAATAATTGTGCTGTTTTTCAAAATTCATCCTTCTCTCCACCTCATCATTTGTAGTTTTGGTTATCCAGCCAATTTTTAACATTCTTCTGTGACACCAGAACTTGAACCTCTGAGTTGTCTCTGTCCTTTGTAAGACTCCAGCTCTCACACCCATTCAGGAAGGCTGACCATATGTAGCACTTCAGCAATCTAGTGTGGATGTGCATTTTTAACTTTCAACAACACAGAAGTCTTTGGAAGTTAGTGAAAACATTTTTGTAAGCTTTATCCTTCTCCTGATTTTTTTCACATCTCCTATCTGATGATGATGATGATGATCTCCCTAAGTAGGGAAAACTAACTAATTCAAAAGATGTTAAGCTAAAAATTGTTATATTACAACAGTCCTGAAAGTGTGTGTGAAAAGAAAATCCTGCCTCTTTCCTTGAAGAATAGATGGATAGAGAGATTTTGTGCAGCACTGTAAGGTGGGAGAAAGGAGGATATTGAATGGTTTCCTTCTGTTGGTGGAGACTTGGAGTTACTTCTCTCTTTTATAGGTGGTTATATACTGCTTATATTTTGTGAGTTCTGTAATTATCCCTGGCTGTGTAAGAGCAACTAGCCGGGTGAGGTAATATCTTTTGTCGGACCAACTTCTGTTGGTGAGGGAGACAAGCTTTCAAGCTTATACAGAGCTCTTCTTCAGGTCTTGGAAACTTAGGGCAGGTCTCCACTTAAAATGCTGCGTCAAGCACAGGTGCACCACTGTAGCCCTTATGTGAAGATCCTCCTATGCTGAAGGGAGAGCTTCTCCCATAGGCGTAGTTAATCCACCTCCCCAAGGGGCAGTAGCTATGTTGATGGGCGAAGTTCTCCTACCAACATAGCGCTGTCTACATGGGGGGGTTAACTGTCACTCATGGGTGTGAATTTTTCACACCCCTACATGGCATAGTTATATCAATATAGGTCTGTAATGAATCATAGAATCATAGAATATAAGGGTTGGAAGGGACCCCAGAAGGTCATCTAGTCCAACCCCCTGCTCGAAGCAGGACCAAATCCCAGTTAAATCATCCCAGCCAGGGCTTTGTCAAGCCTGACCTTAAAAACCTCTAAGGAAGGAGATTCTACCACCTCCCTAGGTAACGCATTCCAGTGTTTCACCACCCTCTTAGTGAAAAAGTTTTTCCTAATATCCAATCTAAACCTCCCCCACTGCAGCTTGAGACCATTACTCCTCGTTCTGTCATCTGCTACCATTGAGAACAGTCTAGAGCCATCCTCTTTGGAACCCCCTTTCAGGTAGTTGAAAGCAGCTATCAAATCCCCCCTCATTCTTCTCTTCTGCAGGCTAAACAATCCCAGCTCCCTCAGCCTCTCCTCATAACTCATGTGTTCCAGACCCCAATCATTTTTGTTGCCCTTCGCTGGACTCTCTCCAATTTATCCACATCCTTCTTGTAGTGTGGGGCCCAAAACTGGACACAGTACTCCAGATGAGGTCTCACCAATGTCGAATAGAGGGGAACGATCACGTCCCTCGATCTGCTTGCTATGCCCCTACTTATACATCCCAAAATGCCATTGGCCTTCTTGGCAACAAGGGCACACTGCTGACTCATATCCAGCTTCTCGTCCACTGTCACCCCTAGGTCCTTTTCCGCAGAACTGCTGCCTAGCCATTCGGTCCCTAGTCTGTAGCTGTGCATTGGGTTCTTCCGTCCTAAGTGCAGGACCCTGCACTTATCCTTATTGAACCTCATCAGATTTCTTTTGGCCCAATCCTCCAATTTGTCTAGGTCCTTCTGTATCCTATCCCTCCCCTCCAGCGTATCTACCACTCCTCCCAGTTTAGTATCATCCGCAAATTTGCTGAGAGTGCAATCCACACCATCCTCCAGATCATTTATGAAGATATTGAACAAAACCGGCCCCAGGACCGACCCTTGGGGCACTCCACTTGATACCAGCTGCCAACTAGACATGGAACCATTGATAACTACCCGTTGAGCCCGACAATCTAGCCAGCTTTCTACCCACCTTATAGTGCATTCTTCCAGCCCATACTTCCTTAACTTGCTGACAAGAATACTGTGGGAGACCGTGTCAAAAGCTTTGCTAAAGTCAAGAAACAATACATCCACTGCTTTCCCTTCATCCACAGAACCAGTAATCTCATCATAAAAGGCGATTAGATTAGTCAGGCATGACCTTCCCTTGGTGAATCCATGCTGGCTGTTCCTGATCACTTTCCTCTCATGCAAGTGCTTCAGGATTGATTCTTTGAGGACCTGCTCCATGATTTTTCCAGGGACTGAGGTGAGGCTGACTGGCCTGTAGTTCCCAGGATCCTCCTTCTTCCCTTTTTTTAAAGATTGGCACTACATTAGCCTTTTTCCAGTCATCCGGGACTTCCCCCGTTCGCCACGAGTTTTCAAAGATAATGGCCAATGGCTCTGCAATCACAGCCGCCAATTCCTTCAGCACTCTCGGATGCAACTCGTCCGGCCCCATGGACTTGTGCATGTCCAGCTTTTCTAAATAGTCCCTAACCACCTCTATCTCCACAGAGGGCTGGCCATCTCTTCCCCATTTTGCGATGCCCAGCGCAGAGGTCTGGGAGCTGACCTTGTTAGTGAAAGACCTGGCCTTACTCAGTGCCACAGCTAAATACAAGGTGGAATAGATTGGTTAGCATAAATAGTTAACATGCATCTCAAGGGACCATTCAAAGTGAAGTGACCCATTAACACCCCTCTAGTCATAAACAGGAAGGGAAGTGGAGGAGCAATTGGCGCAATATGTTTAGTGAGTTGTCATAAGTCACGAACCCAATGTCTGTTGTTCAGTCCATGATTTATTTTTTTAAATTGTGGGTTATGACAACTATCTGTAACCCACTAAACTCTTTCTCCTCCCTCCCCCCCCCAGCCCCAGCTGCTTCCCTCCCCTTCCTTTCCTCTCTATCACTGGAGAGATTTTAACAGGCCACTTCACCTTGAATGGTCCCTTGAAATATTTGTTAACTACTTATGCTAAACAATCAGTTCCACCTTGTTTTTAGCTGTGATTCTTTGAGTAAATTTCTCAAACCTGAAGAAGAGCTCTGTGTAGGCTCGAAAGCTGGTCTCTCTCACCAACAGAAATTGGTTCAATGAAAGACACTACCTCACCCACCTTGTCTCTCTAATATCCTGGGATAGACACGTTACAACAACACTACCTACAGTATTGGCTCTGAAAGACATTCTGAGGTTTGCTTTCTGAAGAAAATGCTCTGGCATGTAAAATTATGTTGTTGTGTATCTGTTTCTTTGTTACTTGAGAACACGGAGAGAGACAAGTTACCTGGATATGAGCAAATGTGGGTAAAGGCTGTAGCTAAAACAGAAGACGCTTGAATCGGAGTAGGGAAGGATATATCGCTTGTATATATGACATTGGTGAGAACATTGCATTGTCGTTTCATATTAGCCAAAGGCACGTCCTCACTGAGCTAGGGATTTAGGATAGGAAACTGATCCAAGAGCCTTCTCCACCCTTTTGAGGGGTCTCCAATTTCCGACTCTTTTTAATTCTCCCTCCTCACTCCTTTTATCACAGCTGTGGTGCAACATGCGCTGGCAGCCTGTGGGGCCAGGGGAGCTTGACCAGTCTACCCTCATTCTTTATAATAAAACCAAGCTGTCTGTGCTGATGGTAATGGTGATTATTTTTTTCCAATTCAAATTCATTAACCTTTAAGAAATTGGCTAGAGTTCTGGAAGGGGTTCCTCTCCTGAGGACTGTGCTCAGGAGGAGAGGGGGATTCCTGGCCATTGAGTAAATCCAGGAACCATAGTGCAGCAAGTCTGACCCTGACTTGCCTCTTCCCTTCCTAGGATCCTTTCCCAGGGTCGGAGTTGTCAGTGTGACCTATACTGCAACCAGTTCCTGCCTTATCCTTCAGATTAGGAACAAATGAAGGAAAGTGTGAAGTATAGTAGAAGGCAGGGAAGAATTAACACAGAATTGACAAGGAGGAAGTGGAGCCACAAGGAGTGATGGGGAGTGTAAGGCCACTAGATCCCAGTGTGTGTGCATGTGGACATTGCAGGTCTTAGCTGAGAGAAAGATGACTGGGGAGGGGCAGGAGATGGGATTTGGAGCACATATGGGATCTTGTTCTCTTTATGGGGGCATGGAGAGAACTCATGGGAAGGAGAAAGTTGAGGACACATTTACTAACATTTAGACCCTTGGTGTGTTAAAGGTTAATGCCTCCCTAACTATTGGTGTCCTTATGGGATACTTGCAAGAAACTATCAATATTTGTTTGCAGCCCTGTTGTTAAGCTGCGCAAAATGAGGACTGAGCTAAGTCTTTTGCACTTTTCAGCGCAATCATCAGTATATTTGCAGGCATGCTTAGGCTCTGTATTCACAGAGGATCAGGATGTGTACTGAAACTGTAGGAGAGAAATGTGCAACTGAACAAGAGGTGGCAGATGCTATGGTTACAAATCAGAAGCAAGTCCTTGTGGAGATTTTTAAATAGGTATGAAGGTTGACTAGATGCAGACTTATTACAAATCTAATTGCTCTGTGCTTACATTGATAGCTGGAGCTGGATGCATGGATTAAGGGTCTGGCCCATAAGGCGAAAATCTCCTCTCCACCTTGAACTCTTATGTGCAGTAGAGATCTCAGGCATATTCTGTCCTTGTTCCCTGTGCAGAACTTGCATGGATTTCAGTGTCTACCTTTTGGAGTCTCTCCAGTGCAGAATGTCTAGAAGGGTGGAGAGGAGAATTGTGCTCTTGAAATACAAACACAATCAGATTAATGCATGAGGGGTAGGTTGACCAGATGTCCCATTTCTAAAGGAACAGTCCCTTTTTTGGGACTTTTTCTTATATAGGCACCTATTCCCCCCCACCCCCTGTCCTATTTTTTCATAGTTGCTATCTGGTCACCCTAATGAGGAAGGAGAGGCGCTTTGAAGTGTATTAGTTTGTGACTGTACTAAATGCTAGGAATATGTAACACCAGATGTAGAGACTAGACATGTTTCCCTCAGAGAGAGAGGAAGGAAGAGAAAAACTAAACCTCTGAAGTCAGTGAAGTTAATCTGGTTTTGCACTGGTGTAACTGAGAACAGAATCTACCCCAGTGTTACAGCCTGAGATGCACTGAAACATTTGCATTTTCTGTTCACCTAGTAAGAAATGGCCAGTATGGCTACAGAAGGAAAAATTCTTATTCATTCAAACTTTTGCACACTCTCTTTTAAGGACTAACATTTATTTGAGCATAAGCTTTCGTGAGCTACAGTTCACTTCATCGAATGCATTCAGTGGAAAATACAGTGGGAAGATTTTATATACACAGAGAACATGAAACAATGGGTGTTACCATACACACTGTAACAAGAATGATCAGGTAAGGTGAGCTATTACCAGCAGGAGAGAGGGGGAGGGAAAAACCTTTTGTAGTGATAATCAAGGTGGGCCATTTCCAGCAGTTGACAAGAACGTCTGAGGAACAGTGCGGGGGGAGAGGGAATAAACATAGGGAAATAGTTTTACTTTGTGAGTATTTGCTTCAGGTTGGGGGGCTGTATGTAAGCAAAGACTGGCCTGTCTCCCAAGATCTGTGAGAGTGATGGGTCGTCCTTTAGGATGGGTTGTAGATCCTTGATGATGCGTCGGAGAAGTTTTAATTGGGGGCTGACTGTGATGGCTAGTGGCATTCTGTTATTTTCTTTGTTGGGCCTGTCCTGTAGTAGGTGACTTCTGGGTACTCTTCTGGCTCTGTCCATCTGTTTCTTCACTTCAGCAGGAGGGTATTGTAACTGTAAGAACGCTTGATAGAGATCTTGTAGGTGTTTGTCTCTGTCTGAGGAGTTGGAGCAAATGCGGTTGTATCGTAGAGTTTAGCTGTAGACAATGGATCGTGTGGTGGATGAAAGCTGGAGGCATGTAGGTAGGCATAGCCGTCGGAAGGTTTCTGGTATAGGGTGGTGTTTGTGACCATCGCTTATTAGCACCATGGTGTCCAGGAAGTGGATCTCTTGTGTGGACTGGTCCAGGCTGAGGTTGATGGTGGGATGGAAATTGTTGAAATCCTGGTGGAATTCCTCAAGGGCTTCTTTTCCAATGGTCCAGATGATGATGATGTCATCAATGTAGCGCAAGTAGAGTAGGGGCATTAGGGGATGAGAGCTGAGGAAGCGTTGTTCTAAGTCAGCCATAAAAATGTTGGCATACAGTATTATGTGCATCCCTTTCCTTTTCCTTCCCAGAAATCCCATCAGCTTTGTAATGAATCAGTTTGTTCAACTGGGCTTCTAGTTCTGATTATGCCACTCTGTGCTTTATTTCAATTCACTTTGATGTAATCAGATGCTACATAAATTGCTTCCATATTGCTTCTCCTTCTCAGCTTCAATTCTTGACCTTCTGTATTTGAATAAATAACTGTCTATACACACTCTGGCTATTCACACCCTTTGCAGGGTCCTAAGAATTCCTAAGGAAGATCTGAAAAGAGTAATAAAAATGATGGGGGGCTGGAAAGGTTGAGAGCTCAATATGTGAAGTTTGGCTAGATAATTACGGTAATGATATAGGTACAGTTTGATATTTGAAGGTTATCAACACAAAGGAGGGAGAGGAATTGGGCTAGCTTGTGAACCTCTTTCTCATATTTCTGAGCACTTAGTTCCAGTGAGACTATGTGTAGTAGTAACTACTCATCAATATAAGTAAGAGCTGGTTCACAGTCTGGTTCATTGAAAGGTACCTGGTGGTTCAACTAGGAACAATAAACTGAAATAAGGGGAAACTTCAGGTTCCTGACTGTGAGATTTATTAGGGTGTAGACTAGAACTCCACAGGGAAGAGGTGGAAACCTCATCAACTGGGACTTCTAAAAAGACTGGACAGAAAGTTTAAGACAAGTGTACTCTACAAGGACAATTGTGCATTGGCAGAGATCATCCAAACTTCTACTTCTTTCCAAATTTCTCCCCCATGCACTTTATTAGCCATTTGTCCTCAGCAATCCAAGTCTGAGAGCTGAGAGGAGGCACTGCCAAAAGCCTTCCCTGTGAAGTTCATCTGCTCTACCTCTTGATTAGCCAGTATTTGCTTCAGGTTGGGGGGCTGTCTGTAAGCAAGGAAGCAAATACTCACCAGACAGACCCCCAACCTGAAGCAAATACTCACCAGCAACCCCATACCACACAACAAAAACACTAACCCAGGAACCTATCCTTGCAACAAAGCCTGTTGCCAACTGTGTCCACATATCTATTCAGGGGACACCATCATAGGGCCTAATCACATCAGCCACCCTATCAGAGGCTCATTCACCTGCACATCTACCAATGTGATATATGCCATCATGTGCCAGCCATGCCCCTCTGCCATGTACATTAGCCAAACCAGACAATCTCTACGTAAAAGAATAAATGGACACAAATCAGACGTCGAGAATTATAACATTCAAAAACCAGTCGGAGAACACTTCAATCTCTCTGGTCACGCGATTACAGACGTAAAACTGGCAATATCACAACAAAAAAACTTCAAAAACAGACTCCAACGAGAGACTGCTGAATTGGAATTAATTTGCAAACTGGACACCATTAAATTAGGCTTGAATAAAGACTGGGAGTGGATGTGTCATTACACAAAGTAAAACTATTTCCCCATGTTTATTTCCCCCCGCTACTCAGAAGTTCTTGTCAACTGCTGGAAATGGCCCACCTTGATTATCACTACAAAAGGTTCCTCCCCGCCCCGCCCCCGCCCCGCTCTCCTGCTGGTAATAGCTCACCTTACCTGATCACTCTCGTTACAGTGTATATGGTAACACCCATTGTTTCATGTTCTCTGTGTATATAAATCTCTCCAGTGTATTTTCCACTGAATGCATCCGATGAAGTGAGTTGTAGCACATGAAAGCTTATGCTCAAATAAATTTGTTAGTCTCTGAGGTGCCACAAGTCCTCCTTTTCTTTTTGCATTTACAGACTAACATGGCTGCTACTCTGAAACCTGTCTTTTAAGGACGGAGTTCTGGTTTTCATAATGCAGTGCATGTGTCTGAATTTTGAGGAAGGTCTTTGCTAAAGTTCCACTTCACAGGCTCCTGCGTCAGCTGAAAGCTGCAGCTAGCCAAGGGAGGACATCGGAGTGGATGCAGAGGATAAACACTGGCTATAAAATGGGAACAAGCAACTGCTTGTCAGAAAAGCTCTTCAAAATTGGAAAGTAGTATTAAATAGGGTCCCAAAGAGGGTAGTCCTTGGGCATCAACAGTGTCTAATCTGTATACATGACTGACAGGGAGAGTGAATTAGTTAGTTGCTGATGAAACCAAATTTGGAATAGTAGAGGCTGTGGAACAAACAATAAGGGAGACTTGAAAGGATTCCAACCTGAAGTATAACTGAGCCGCAGTGCATTAAATGAGCTTTAACACAGACAGATGAATACGCAGCTGTCACAAAAGTAAAATAAAGTGTTCCAAAGAGGAAAAAGTCCACTTGAACTGTGAGGGAGTAAAGTGTGAGGCCTGTAACTTCCAAATACATGGAGAAACAAACTATACACAGGGCAGAAATCCACTCTTACCCACATGGTACACCTCCACTCTAATACTCTGCCCACCATAATAACACAAGGTTGCCACTGACATATTATGTCATGCATGAAGATTTTACATGGTGTGAAGCATAGAGGAAAAAGAAGAGTTTTGTAATAAACATCCACTTCATAGATCCAAGATCTGAATTTTTCTCACGAAGGAACAGATTTACATGGGCTTGACACTGTTTTATGTCAATATCTATGTTGGTCGAGGTCTCTGGTGTAAATGATCTGCTGGGGATTCAGGTTGTTAGGGTGGTGATCTCAATCATATCACTCTTGGGGTCAGTGCAACCCAAGCAGCACTGACGGGAAAGTGGGCGTGGCTAGAGTGGCCATGGAAAGAGTTGATTGGTGTGCCCCTCTGCAGGTCCCAATGGCTATCTACCCTGGGAACAAGCCGCAAGTGAATCCTCCCTCTGTCTTGGAAGGCTTAGTGGACATATACAAAATTACTCTCCAGCATTTTTCTCTGAAATTGGTTCAAAGTATCTACCACGAGTAGCAGAGTACTCGGAGAACAGAGAAAAAGAGGATTCCACAGTTACTGGATGTTTAAAAACTGCCCTAAAATTGTTTGCTCTTCCTGTTTCCTGTGTACTATAGGCCTGTTAAAAGAAACCAGGCTACATTTAGGACTAATGGATCTAAAACATCTCAGCAATTTTTTTTCAAATTATATTCCTATAAATTTTAGATATGCTAGGAAAATATGGTGAGCCAAACCATTCCTCAAACAAATAGGGCATTAATGTTTATTAAACACACACAGTGGGAAAAGGTGGGGTATGCTTCTTCGTGCTGTACTGTTGATGTGCCTCCATGCTATTCTGGAGCTGTCCATTCTAGTTCACTTTTTCCTCACCCCATTTGGGCTATGTCTAGTCTGAGCTCTTCCTGTCTCCCCTTTGTACAGTAGCTCTGCCAAGGCTGGCAATGATGTTGACACTAGTGTCAATGGGATTGCAGGTGTTTTTACCACTGTGTTGTCTAACTCCATTCAGAGCAGATCTAGAAGATGCCAATGGCTAGACTGTGCAGAATACTACACTGGTGACAGTTCAAGGGTGGTTGATATTAAAGAAAAGTTTGGTGTGCAGAAGTCTGACATCCCTGGCTTTTGTATTTACAAGATTATACTGTAAGTGACAGACGAGCATATGACCCATGAGTCCTGACTCCTAATCCCCTTTTTCTAACTACTAAACTCTGAGCATCTCTGAGCCATCGTAAGTCAAACTCAATAATTGTAATATTTCACTCAGCATGCGACAGTCCAGAGGGGCCTCATGCACTTTGTCTTTTCACAGAACCCATAATTCTGTGTGGTCCTTATGACTTTACATACACCAAAAACACTAGCAATGAGGACTCCAAGGAGATCGTCACATGCTGAAGGGAAAGCATTTTGTTTTTGTTAATGCAGTTATATTTTATTGTCCCGTCTGTCTTGGCAGTCAGGTTGGACAGTTTTCTGGCTTTGGCTGATGTGGGTTAATTATGGTTGGTAGGCGTGGGAGAGGCTTGTGTGTATATTACTGTAGTCAGACTGGAGAAGAAAAAAAATCAATAGTTACTTCGGATGATTTTATTTCTAAAATGGACTGGCAATAAGTGATTTCAGCAACAATTTAAATTGCATCTCGGATATGGATTTTAATTAAGATTTAGAAGACAGTTAAACTTAATAAGATACAGTTAAATACCAGTTGATGATTAAGCATGGTTTTGTTGCCAATTGCACAAAGTACATTTTTAATATTCATTAAACCTAAATTAATGGTTTGGATAATCAATTGGCATTTAACATTTTAATAATTGAAAATAGGCATGTAACTTCCAATACTTCAATAATATTTCTGTCCTTCTGTACCCAGCTCTTTGTTCTGTTAAAGTTGCTCTGTGTCATTCCAGTGGAGC